>NC_062568.1:58712500-59017500 GCF_022837055.1 Prionailurus viverrinus | reverse complement strand
AATGAGGGATATAAGCATGGTGTTGGAGAAAAGATGAAGTTGGCATAGTTCTGTATTAAAACAGCACCAGCTTTCCAGATGGGATTTGGGGTTATCAGTGCAAACAGAATTGCACTTTCATAAACCCAAGACAAAAAAGCTCACTAGCATTTTTACTTTGGGCACATTATTCAATCCATTCATCCATTTGCACCACACACACACACACACACACACACACTCTCTCTCTCTCTCCCAAAACAATTGATGCATAGAGTAACATTGCTATAAATGAGACAGCAACCAAGAGTCACCCATACTGTATATTATTAAATTGCTAATATATTCTGCAAGTTCTTATCCAAGCATTATGGTACTGTTTATTGCATGACAAGAGGATAGCCTTTAGTGAATCAGAAACACAATACCCCACAAAGTAAAACTTGGAGGAAATGGACTTGCAGAACATGGTCCTCAAATGCTGTAAAGAATAGAAGTCACTTACCTGTGAGCGAGGACTTGAGGAAGCCAGGAAAACAACAGACTCTACCGTGGAGAGTCAAAGGTTTTACAACCTTTTCCAACTTCAGTTTTCATCATTGCTAAACACTGAACAGAATTCAAGCTTTTTCTAAAACATTATCTATTTGCTGATGTGTCAATGCCCTGAAGGCCAGTCTAAGCACAGTTCAGTGACATCTGAGGAAAGGTTGAATACACTCAAAACAATAACCCCAAACACACAGTGGGCTTAGGAAGCCAGCTGAGGGCTTCAACAGGCTTTGGAAGGTGTGGATTCCCTTGAAAGGAGGCGCAAGACACTGGTACCCCGTCCCCCCACACCCTGCAAGAGCGTTGTGATTCTGGCTACATCATTTCTTCTCATAAGCCCTTGGTCTTAAGAAATTACTTTAAAACATAACCAGACCAAAACCAAACAAAAAACAAAAAACAAAACAAAACAAAACAAAAAAAAACAACTTTAAACTTTTCCCCTCAATTTGAAAGATTACTCTTGAAAAGTCCTTACGTTGCAGGCCCCTGATATTCCTGACCCAGCCCCAGAATTGCGTGGAGATAGATGACTTGAAAGAACACGTGAAATAGCCTTTTTGCTCAAAACTCTGAGGGCTCACATGACCCTTGCACCCTGGCCTCAACAGTCAACAACCTCAGGCTCTACCCACCAGATAAATGATTTTTTTAAAGGTTTAAACTAACAGAAATCCAAGTCAAATAAACATATGTGGCTTCTCCATCGGCTTTGTGCTGTCCGTACCTGTTCCTCTCCCTTCTTGTTAATTCCAACATTTTTCTCAAATGCTCTTATTTTTTCTCTCTCTCTCTGACTGAGTTAACCACTTCCTAAGAGCACTTCACTGTGGCCTCCAGTGATGAGTAATAATAGCCAATGCTGGTCAAGCCTTTGTTGGGTACCTGGCTCGGTTGAAGAGTCTATTTTGTACCTCCTTATTTGGATTCCTCAAAAACCATAGGAGTTAGGTGCTATCATCATTACCTCCATTTTATAGTTAAGAGAAATGAAGCACAGAGAGGTTAAATAACCCACCCAAAGTCTACAACCAATAGCTCTAGAGTCTATGCTCTATACCACTCTATGCTGACCTTCCAGCCCAGGCTCTGAAATGCAGGTGATGGGCCAGTGCTTCTCAGTTTGAAGAAAATAAGATCAAATCAATGATAAGATCAAATTTTCTTAATTTAAAGTTTTTCTGCCATAAACTCTTTAAAAATTCAGTATCTTCTATTTGTCTCTACTGAAACCTGCATATACAATGGTTTATGATTTAGCTCCAAACTTTGTATGTTATTATATGTATATGTTAAAATTTCAATATATCAAGAGCAGCAAACACAAGAAAGGTTTCTAAGATATTCCCTCCATCTGAACTGGTTTGACAAGTCCTGGGACAAGTTGACGTCCGAGTCAATGCAAACGTAATATTGGGTTTGGCACCAATTAGGACCTAGGAAAAAGAAATTTGTTCTACACAAACCCAAAAAGACAGCACAGCTGTGAGATTGTAGCTTTGGCTGGGAGAAGATTCTCAGTAGAATTTTGTGACCTTTGTTCTGGTAAAATTGTTGATGACACCCACAGGGTGAAAATGAGCTTCTCATTGGTCCTAGTGTCCTAAGTTTTTTCTTTGTTTGGCATGTAGATGTGAAGGGAGATAATAAAAATAGAGTGTTAGAGTTATAAACAATATTGCAGATGTTCTGTTCAACCACCTCATCCTGTAGATGCAAAAACTGAGGACGGAACAACAACCTGTTCTGAACCCCTTCGAGGTTTAGTAACATCTTCCTCCGTTCCTTCAACTCTGGCTCCCTGACCAGCTAGGGCAGGATGAATACCAAGTTAATCATTCCTATTTTGTTTTAGCAGTAGGTGAGTTTTCTTTATGGTTTATGGTTTAAAAACAGGTAGGGCTGTGGTCCCTGCTGTCCTCCAGTTAAAGCCTCAACTGAAGCACTTTTTGAGTGCTTACTACGTGCCAAATACTCTTCTAACCTCTGGGATACAAGAATGAGCAAAACAGTTGAGAATTCCTGCCCTCAAGAATCCTATATTCAGGTGTGGGGGAAAGGAGAGGTAGATAGTAAACAATAAGTGCAACATACATGCAGATGGTGATAAATGCTATGGAGAAAAACATTACAGGAAACGAATATGATGGGGGTATGTGTGTGTGTGTTTGTGAGGTGAGCAGGTGTGTTGCCATTTTAAAGCAGGTGGTTGAAGAAGGTAACATATGAAGAATAACCTGAGGTGAGGGAGCAAGTACATGAATTTCTAGGGGAACAGTAAGTGCAAAAGCCCTGGGAAAACTATTTAAAGAGCCCAAATGTCCATTGACTGATAAATGAATAAAGAAGATGATGTGATATCTATCTACCTATCTATCCATCTATCTACATCTACAAGTAGATGATATAGATGGATAGATAGATAGATAGATCGGTATATCCAATGGAATATTATTCGGCGATCATGAAGAATGAAATCTTGCCATTTGCAACAACGTGGGTGGAACTAGAGTGTATTATGCTAAGTGAAATAAGTCAGAGAAAGACAAATACCATCTGATTTCACCCATATGTGGAATTTAAGAAACAAATCAGATGAACATTGGGGAAGGGAAGCAAAAAATAAGATAAAAACAGAGAGGGAGACAAACCATAAGAGGCCCTTAAATACAGAGAACAAACTGAGGGATGGCTGGAGGGGTGTTGGGTGAGGGGATGGGCTAAGTGGGTGATGGACATTAAGGAGGGCACTTGCTGGGATGAGCACTGGGTGTTATATGTAAGTGATGACTCACTAAATTCTATTCCTGAAATCACTATTACACTATACATTAACTAAATTAGATTTAAAAAAAGAGAGAGAGAGAGAGAGAGATGGACTTTGGAATCATAATGATTTGAATTCACTTCCCAGCTATGTGACTTTGGGCAGGTTACTTAAACTCCAGTAGCCTCAGTTTCTTCATCTGTAAAATGGAAGTAGTAATACCATCTTTACAGGGTGATGAATCTACCAGAAATTACCTGTGCCATAAACCCTGGGAAAACAGGCTGCCTGTGGGAAAGAAAATGTTTTGGATATGAGGGCAGAGCAGTGACTCCTCTGGCAGCACGAGTGCGACAAAACAGTTGATCTGACCCGTGAGGGATTATGCCCTAAAATGAGTAAAGTTTAGTTTGAGTCTGAGATTTCAGTCTATCTGGATGGCATGTGGGTATTCACCCCAGATCCAACATGCCCCAAGCTAATGATTAGGTATCCTCCTTAATCATACTACACCATGAGTCTGGCTGACTCTGCCCTGAAAAATACATGCTTGAATATATATTTTTTAATGTTTATTTATTTTTGAGAGACAGAGAGACAGAGACAGAGAGAGAGAGAGAGTGAGCAAGTGGGGGAGGGGCAGAGAGAGAGGGAGACACAGAATCTGAAGCAGGTGTCAGGCTCCGAGCTCTCAGCACAGAGCCTGACATGGGGCTCAAAGCCGCAAACTGTGAGATCATGACATGAGCCAAAGTCAGACACTCAACCAACTGAGCTAGCCAGGCGCCCCATGCTTTAATATTTTTTTTAAGTGAACTTTCTCAATCTCATTCTGCCTAGTCAAAGATGCCCATGATTGATACCTGTAATAAGATATATTAACAGTCCATATTTTCCTTTCCCAATAAGTCAATGATATCCAAAAAATTGACTGTACATTTGTGCAAGGATGATCTGATATTAGTACAATAGAACACTGTGAACAATAACCTATGCATTTTTCTGTTCCCCTTTCCTTATCCTGTGACTCTTCTCCAGGCAGGCAGTTAGGTGAGTTTTGTATATTTTGTATCTACCAAAATCGGTATATTCTTCATTTCATTTTGTAGACACGTAAAAAAGATGAAAAAGACGAAAAGAAGAAAAAACATGAAAATGTAAACGTGATTATCTGTAAGTTATAAGAACGTGAGTATGCAGGCGGAATACGATGGAAGTTTCTTGTGTGTCTCGCATCCGTGAAATACAGCCAGACCAACACTAAACCATCCTACACACCTAGAAAACTGATTGGAGGATTAACACAACAATCTGCACAATCTGAACCACAGAATTCAGCAGGTACATGGCACAGAGAGGTGAACTGGGGGAGAGAGAAGCTTCAGAGGACAGGGAGCCACTTTTGCATGTGGAGAGAGGACAGAGATGGGGAGGAGAATATGGGAAAAGCACCCCCCCCCCAAAAAAGCAGCTGGAGAGAAAGTGGAAAAGTGGAAACAGCCACAGGGACTGAACTAAAAAGGGAGAAAGGAGAAAGGAGAGGGTTTAAATTCCATTAAGACTATAAACAGGGGGAGCACAGAGTCTGCAACTCTGCAGCTCAATACCTGGTGGTGCTCTGGTGGGAAGGGTGAATACACAGGAGCAGAGTGGAGTCCGGGGTTCTTCAGGCCACACAGGGAGAGGCGGTTCCCCTGCTGGGAGGACACCTGGTAGAGGCTGTGTGGGTCCCCCAAAGGCAGGACCCTAGTGGACCTTGGAGAACAACCACATTCTCTGGTGCTAGAACAAGATCGTTAAGAGTGAAGCCTGGTGCCAGATGTGTGTTGTGATTTTCCATAATCCCTGAAATGCTGCTGCTACACTATCTTGGGAACTTTTTCTGCGGCGGGCTGGCAACTGGCCACAGTCTCTGGGCATCGGCAGCAGCACAGTCCCACAAACGTTCCTGGGTGTGGCCGGCACCCGGCCATTGCTCAGTGAGACCCTCCACAGAGGGGTGGAGCAGGTCAAAGCCGCAGTCACTCAGAAGTAAGGGGTTTGGAAAAACAGTCCCATCTGAGATAAAACTCAGGAGGGAGGCGCTGCCTGGGGCTTGGTCACGGACAGTGTAAAAGTGGGTAGTGGACAGAAGCCTAAGACAAAGGACTGTGCCTGATTGTTGATCAGGGAGAACAGAGTTCCAATACTAGAGACTGGATAGCTGAGTGACACCAGTTTCAATGCTCCCGCACATGCGCATATGCACCTACAAGCGCCACAACAATCCACCCCAGTAAGATAAGCAGCGCCATCTAATGGATAATGGAGCCATTACACTGAGCCTTGCCCAATTGGGCCAACCTAGCTCTTCAGGAACACAAGTCTCTCCGCCTGCTTAGTTTATGGACTATAAAACACTTCACAGTTTGACTTCTAGGGGAAAATGAAATAATTTCAATAGTATTTCACTCTGTTCACTGGTCCTCTATTCAATTTTCTTTCTTTTTTTTTCTTTTTTCTCTTATTAGTTTCTTTTCTTTTTCTTGAATACAGAAAGAGAAAAATTCATTTTTATTTTCAATTTTTATTAAAAATACTTTTATTTAATTTTTTTACTATATTTTTTACTTTTGTGTAAATTTTTTCAAATTCTATTTTACTTCCATCATTTCACTTTAGTCTACTTCAGTGTATTCATTTTTTCAAATTTTCAAACAATTTCCTTTTTTTGTTTCCCCTTTTTTCTCTAATATATCAAGCCCCTTTCAACACCCAGATCAAAACACACCTAGGACCTAGCATCATTTATTTGATTTTGTGTGTGTGTGTGTGTGTGTGTGTGTTTAATTTTTTAATATTTTTAATTTTAATTTTTTTACCTCATTAATTCCTTTTCTGCCTTCAAAATGATGAAACGAAGGAATTCACCCTAAAAGAAAGAAAAGGAAGAAAGGACATCCAGGGATTAACCAACACAGATACAAGAAAGATGTCTGAACCAGAATTTAGAATCACAATAATAAGAATACTAGATGAAGTTGAAAATAGATTAGAATCCCTTTCAGCGGACATAAAAGAAGTAAAAGCTAGTTTGGATGAAATAGAAAATGCTACAACTGAGCTGCAACCTCAGATGGATGCCACAGCAGCAAGGATGAGGCAGAACAGAGAATCAGTGATATAGAGGACAAACTTATGGAGAATAATGAAGCAGAAAAAAAGAGGGAGATTAAGGCAAAAGAGCACGATTTAAAAATTAGAGAAATCAGTGATTCATTAAAAAAGGAACAACATCAGAATCATAGGGGTCCCAGATGAAGAAGAGAGATAAATAGGGGTAGGAGGGTTATGAGAGCAAATCTTAGCGGGAAAACTTTCCTAACGTGGGGAAATACACAGACATCAAAATCCAGAAAGCATAGAGGACTCCCATTAGATTCAACAAAAACTGACCATCAACAAAGCATATCATAGTCAAATTCAGAAAATTCAGGCAATGAGAGAATCATGAAAGCAGCAAGGGAAAAAATTCTTAACCTACAGGGGAAGACAGATCAGGTTTGCAGCAGACCTATCCACAGAAACTTGGCAGGCCAGAAAGGAGTGGCAGGATATATTCAATGTGCTGAATCAGAAAAATATGCAGCCAAGAATTCTTTATCCAGCAAGGCTGTCATTCAAAATAGAGAGATAAAAAGGTTCCCAGACAAACAAAAATTAAAGAAGTTTGTGAGCACTAAACTAGCCCTGCAAAAATTTTAAGGGGGACTCTCTGAGGGGCAAAAAATGAAAAAACAAACAAACAAACAAACAAACAAAGAAACAAACAAAGACCAAAAGCAAAAAAGACTGGAAATGACCAGAGAACCCCACCAGAAACTCCAACTCTACAAGCAACAGAATAGCAATACATTCATATCTTTCAGTACTCACTCTAAACATCAATGGATTCAATGCTCCAATCAAAAGACAGAGGGTAACAGAATGGATAAGAAAATAAGACCCATCCATATGCTATTTACAAGAGACCCACTTTAGACCTAAAAACATCTTCAGATTGAAAGTAAGGTGATGCAGAACCATCTACCATGCTAATGGTCAACAAAAGAAAGCTGGAGTAGCCATACTTATATCAGACAATCTAGACTTTAAAATAAAGGCTGTATCAAGATATGAAGAAGGGCATTATATCATAATTAAGGGGTCTATCTACCAAGAAGACCTAACAATTTTAAACATTTATGCACCAAATGTGGCAACACCCAAATATATAAATCAATTAATCACAAACATAAAGAAACTCATTGATAGTAATACCATAATAGTAGGAGACTTCAACACCCCACTCACAGCAATGGACAGATCATCTAATCAAAAAATCAACAAGGAAACAATGGCTTTGAATGACACACTGGACCAGATGGACTTAACAGATATATTCAGAACATTTTGTCCTAAGCAGCAGAATATACATTCTTCTCCAGTGCGAATGGAATGTTCTCCAGAATCGACCACATACTGGGACACAAATCAGCCCTCAACGAGTACAAAAAGATCGAGATCATACTGTGCATATTTTCAGACCACAAGGCTATGAAACTTGAAATCAACCACAAGAAAAAAAATTGGAAATGTAACAAATACTTGGAGACTAAAGAACATCCTATGAAAGAATGAATGGGCTAACCAAGAAGTTAAAGAGAAAATTTCAAAAGTTCATGGAAGCCAATGAAAATGATAACACCACAACCCAAAACCTCTGGGACACAGGAAAGGCGGTCATAAGAGGAAAGTATATAGCAATCCAGGCCTTCCTAAAGAAGAAAGGAAGATCTCAGATACACAACCTATACTTATGCCTTAAAGAACTGGAAAAAGAACAGCAAATAAACCCAAAAGCAGCAGAAGACAGGAAATAATAAAGATTAGAGCAGAAATTAATGCTATCGAAACCAAAAAAACACGGGGCGCCTGGGTGGCGCAGTCGGTTAAGCGTCCAACTTCAGCCAGGTCACGATCTCGCAGTCCGTGAGTTCGAGCCCTGCGTCAGGCTCTGGGCTGATGGCTCGGAGCCTGTTTCCGATTCTGTGTCTCCCTCTCTCTCTGCCCCTCCCCCGTTCATGCTCTGTCTCTCTCTGTCCCAAAAATAAATAAAAAACGTTGAAAAAAAATTAAAAAAAAAAAAAGAAACCAAAAAAACAGTAGAACAGATCAATGAAACCAAAAGCTGGTTCTTTGAAAGAATTACCAAAATTGATAAACCACTAGCCAGTTTGATCAAAAAGAGGGAAAGGACCCAAATAAATAAAATCAAGAATGAAAGAGGAGAGATCACAATCAACACAGCAGAAATAAAAACAATAATAAGAGAATATTATGAGCAAGTACATGACAATAAAATGGGCAATCTGGAAGAAATGGACAAATTCCTAGAAACATATACACTACCAAAACTGAAACAGGAAGAAATAGAAAATGTGAACAGACCCATAACCAGTAAAGAAATAGACTTATTAATCAAAAATCTCCCAAAAAAATCAAGAGTCCAGGGGCAGATGGTTTTCCAGTGGAATTCTACCAAACATTTAAGGAAGAGTTAACAGCTATTCTCTTGAAGCTGTTCCAAAAGTAGAAATGGAAGGAAAACTTCCAAACTGTTTCTATGAAGCCAGCATTACCTTGATTCCAAAACCAGACAGAGACCCCACTAAAAAGGAGAACTATACACCAACTTCCCTGATGAACATGGAGGCAAAAATCCTCAACAAGATATTAGCCAACCAGATCCAACAATACATTAAAAAAATTACTCACCATGACCAAGCGGGATTTATACCTGGGATGCAGGGCTGGTTCAATATCCTCAAAACAATCAATGTGATTCATCACATCAATAAAAGAAAGGACAAGAACCATATGATCCTCTCAATAGATGCAGAGAAAGCATTTGACAAAATACAGCATCCTTTCTTGATAAAAACCCTCAAGAAAGTAGGGATAGAAGGATCATACCTCAAGATCATAAAAGCTGTATACAAAAGACCCAACGCTAATATCATCCTCAATGGAAAAAACTGACAGCTTTCCCCCTAAGGTCAGGAACAAGACAGGGATGTCCACTCTCACCACTGTTATTCAACATAGTATTAGAAGTCTTAGTCTCTTCAATCAGACAACACAAAGAAATAAAAGGCATCCAAATTGGCCAGGAGGCGATCAAACTTTCACTCTTCGCAGATGACATGATACTCTATATGGAAAACCCAAAATATTCCACCAAAAAAACTGCTAGAATTGATTCATGAATTCAGCAAAATTGCAGGATATAAAATCAATGCACAGAAATCGGTTGCATTCCTATACACCAACAATGAAGCGACAGAAAGAAAAATCAAGGAATGGATCCCATTTACAGTTGCACCAAAAACCATAAAATACCTAGGAATAAATCTAACCAAAGAGGTGAAAAATCTATACACTGAAAACTACAGAAAGCTTATGAAAGAAATTGAAGAAGACACAAAAAAATGGAGAAAGATTCCATGCTCCTGGATAGGAAGAACAAATATTGTTAAAATGTCAATACTACCCAAAGCAATCTACATATTCAATGCAATCCCTATCAAAGTAACACCAGCATTCTTTAGAGAGCTAAGACAAATCATCCTAAAATTTGTATGGAGCCATAAAAGACCCCGAATAGCCAAAGCAATCTTGAAAAAGAAAACCAAAGTTGGAGGCATCACAATCCCGGACTTCAAGCTATACTGCAAAGCTGTAATCATCAAGACAATATGGTACTGGCACAAAAACACTCAGATCAATGGAACAGAATAGAGAACCCAGAAATGGACCTACAAACATATGGCCAACTAACCTTTGACAAAGCAGGAAAGAATACCCAATGGAATAAAGACAGTCTCTTCAGCAAGTGATGCTGGGAAAACTGGACAGCGACATGGGGAAGAATGAATGTGGACCACTTTCTTACATCATACACAAAAATAAACTCAAAATCATGAAAGACCTAAATGTAAGATAGGAAGCCATTAAAATCCTTGAGGAGAAAGCAGGCAAAAACCTCTTTGATCTTGCCCGCAGCAACTTCTTACTCAACACGTCTCCGGAGGCAAGGGAAACAAAAGCAAAAATGAACTACTGGGACCTCATCAAAATAAAAAGGTTCTGTACAGTGAAGGAAATAATCAGCAAAACTAAAAGGCAACTGACAGAATGGGAGAAGATATTTGCAAATGACATATCAGATAAAGGGTTAGTATCCAAAAACTATAAAGAACTTATCAAACTCAACACCCAAAAACCAAATAATCCAGTGAAGAAATGGGCAAAAGACATGAATAGACACTTCTCCAAAGAAGACATCCAGATGGCCAACCGACACATGAAAAAATGCTCAACATCACTTATCATCAGGGAAATACAAATCACAACCATAATGAGATACCACCTCACACCTGTCAGAATGGCTAACATTAACAACTCAGGCAACAACAGATGTTGGTGAGGATGTGGAGAAAGAGGATCTCTTTTGCATTGATGGTGGGAATGCAAGCTGGTGCAGCCACTCTGGAAAACAGTTTAGAGGTTCCTCAAAAATTAAAATTAGAACTACCCTATGACCCAGCAATTGCACTACTAGGCATTTATCCAAGGGATACAAGTGTGCTGTTTCAAAGAGACCCTGCACCCCTGTTTATAGCAGTACTATCAACAATAGCCAAAGTATGGAAAGGGCCCAAATGTCCATCAGTGGATAAATGGAAAAAGAAGATGTGGTATATATATACAATGGAGTATTACTTGGCAATCAAAAAGAATGAAATCTTGCCATTTGCAACTACATGGATGGAACTGAAGGGTATTATGCTAAGTGAAATTAGTCAGTCAGAGAAAGATAAAAATCATATGAATTCACTCATATGAGGACTTTAAGAGACAAGACAGATGAACATAAGGGAAGGGAAACAAAAATAATATAGTAACAGGGAGGGGGGCAAAACATAAGAGGCTCCTAGTTATGGAGAACAAACAGAGGGTTACTGAAAGGGTTGTGGGAGCTGGAGTGGGCTAAATGGTTAAGGGGCATTAAGAAATCCACTCCTGAAATCATTATTGCACTATATGCTGACTAATATGGATGTAAATTAAAAAAATAAAATTAAAAAAAATAAATAAACATTCAAGACTAGGATGCAATAAGAAAAAAGAATGTGAGTATGCATGAGTTTTATCTTTTTGGTGCTTTTCTTCATCTTCTCAATTGTATACAATAAAAGCAAACTACTTTTTCATATATAATTTATTAAATGAAAAGAATAAAGTATATGACAAAAATTAATGCCTATAAAGATGCTTAATAAAATTTATACTGCTAACAATCTTTTAAATATATCTATAGGTCTTGTTGGTTGTTTTTCAAGTTTTTATTTAAATTCTAGTTAACATGTATGGTAAAATTGGTGTCAGATATAGAATTTAGTGACTCATCACTTATACAATAACACCCCGTGCTCATGACAAGGGCCCTCCTTAATGCCCATCACCTATTTAGCCCATTCCCTCACCTCCCTCCATCAACCCTCAGTTTGTTCTCTATAGTTAAGAGCCTCTTATGGTTTGCTTCCCTCTCTCTTTTTCTCCCTTCCCCTATGTTCATCTGTTTTGTTTCTTTTGTTTCTTAAGTTCCCCTGTGAGCGAAATCATATGGTATTTGTATTTGTCTGAATGATTTATTTCACTTAGCATAATACACTCTAGCTCTACCTACATCATTGCAAATGGCAAGATTTCATTCTTTTTGATGGCTTGTGTGTGTAGATAGATAGATAGATAGATGTACGTATACATATATATATATCTACTTGTATATATATATAGAGAGAGAGATGTATATATCACGTCATCTTCTCTATCCATTCATCAGTCAATGGACATTTGGGCTCTTTCCATAGTTGACTATTGTTGATAATGTATCTACAGGTTTTGAATGTTCTCCAAACGCTAGCTGTGGTTCAGTTAGTGCTTTTCTTCCAGGAGGCTCTAGTTTGTGCAAAAACTATGGAGCCCTCATTTGGAAATAACAGGGAATATTACTATGGATTTGAAGTCTGTCTGCATTGCAATCCGGGTCCATCCAAATGCAGACAAGCCCTGAAGCTGCTACTCAGTAGTACGGCCCAGTAGCCTAAACCTAGAGGTAGCTTCATCCTACTCTAGACCTGTGCCTCTGGGCTCACTTCTCCCAAAAGCTGGCTCTAATCTGAACAGTGTTTGAGATCCCCTTTGGGTCCTTGTACAGTCTGCCCCAACCCTATGTCACATCTGGCTTTGGCTCCTGGGACTCCTCCTCACCCCACTCGGTTGGCCATTAGAGTAAAACATTTGGCTCATAAAACACTTCTTGATGGTCTTCATGCTTCTTTTAAGATGGTTGTGGAGACAAAAGTTAAAAATAGTGAGTTGGGTAACCTCAGTATATTGTTAGATATTTTATCTTCCCCCTATAGAATTAACGACACCAAATGAGACTTCTTCATCACACTCTTAGCAAGTTGTGGCTTACAATTATCTGATGAAATGCACTAAACTCCACAACTATTTATCTTCTTCAGCTCTCAGTACTTGGCCAGAATTTCTATTTTTGTTTCCCTCTCTAATGAGGAAAACTGACACAAAAATATATATTTCATCTGTGAGCAAATCTTTTCTCATACCTTTGAGTGTACTAGTTCTCATCTTCCCCTGAAGGCTCATTGTTGGACATATACCTATAAAAATCATGAGTAACTGGAAAAGGGAGAAGAATAGGTGAGAAAAAAAAAAGAAAAAGAAAATCCAAGATAATGCTATAGAACAACATTCATTACCAAGAGATTGTGCCTATGGCGTTGAGCAGTCACTTGAATTGTAAAATGAATTCATCTCTCACTGGAGAGGGGCAAGCCTGCTGAGGCTTTGGGAAGACTAGGTTTTCAAGTCGCAGCTTCACCCAGGACACCTCCCTTCTTAAAGTGATATGTAAATCTTGGAAACCATCGTCAAGCAGAGGTCACAATGATTTCTGCCAAGTGGTTATAAATAACGTATGAGTGTGAGAAAGTATCTGCTACTCCCTAGTTTAATGTAAGGCAATTCATTGTTAATACAATATATCCTGGCAACAAGGAACCAGTTTTACCAAATTAGTCAATCATGTCTTTGAACAACAATCCAATAGACTTATAAAACCAAAATCCAGCTCTCTTTTCTGTAAGCTTGTCAATCCAGGTAGATGTTGGCAAACTAGTCTTATAGCTTTGAGGAAAAAAATTGAAGACGCATTATTTTTACTGCTTTCTTGGAGATGGCAATTCAGAGCTCCCCAGTTCCACTCTTACTAACTCTGGGTGACTACTTAATACACAGGAAACTTAGCTTTAAAGTTTTAAAGCAGTGAGTTCTCTAGAGCTGATTCACTAATTCATTGCTTCTCACTGAGTTGTCTAGGCACACATTTGAAAATGTCACAATTTTCTTTTTCAGTGATAAAATGCCTCACCTTATTTATTAATTTTACCTGCAGAAAAATGCCATAACAATTTAGAATTGAAACAGTGCAGAGAAAATGTCACATTTTTAAGTAACATGGAATAAGAGTGATTAATTCAAGGACTTTGGTCATGAGCATCAAAACTCAAACTAAGGCAGGATAAAATAAAGGACTTGCAGCGAAATTCAAGCTGCATCTGACTCTGCGGCCATGCAGGTTGCTGCCATAACACTAGGGAGTCTCCTAGTCAGCCCAGGGCTTTCAACAGACCGCATTTCAGAGTCCATACTTATCTCTCCCAGGATGCTGCCAGCCACCCTTACCTTTAGACCACAGCCCATCCCACAGTAGCAGATTTGGCACATCCTCACTTCCTTATTGAGGATGGATGGGTGGCCGCTTGAATTACCAGAAATTCATTTCAAAGTGTCGCGTGTCTTTCATGGGCGTGTACAAATGACAGTCAAAAGTTCCTTTTTTTCTTCTGGACTGTTGCATATGTCTTTATTTCTAGCATAAATGAATGTGTATGGAGTGTGTGTGTGTTTGTGTGTGCAAGTGCCAAAGAAGCCCAACTCAGAACACATCATATTCTAAGTTACAGTATTTTTCTCCAAATCAGACCTCAAGGAATTATGTCTGGAGACCACGAGGTGACATATCAAAAAATGAAGAGCTACGTGCCAAGAAAGGGGTGAACAATAGAAAGAGCCTGGGCACACACACACACCATTTTATACATTCTGCAGATCTTATCGTAGAGAATTCAGAAAATGACACAAGAAATTAAGAGAAGGAAATAAAGAAAAACAGTCTAACTATGTGACTCCTTGATGATTCATCTCAAATCATCATTCCAATCACTTATCACGGCTTTTCTGAGTGATTCCCCACCTAAGTGATTACTGACTTCCCCTCCTCCCTTGCCCTGATTCCTGATGTGTCAGTGACAATTCAAGTTTACTGGTAAAGCATTAAGCTTTTCTCTCCTCCACTGCCTCTGCTTCCCTTTCCTATTATAAGTCTTGTAAAATATCTAATCTTGTAAAATATCTATACCTAATTTAGCCAGCCACTCAAGGTGACAAACTTTCCTTCCTAGAACCATGGTCCAGTTTGTCCGTAACCTTACTGAAAAGGCTCTGGTGCTGATAAATGCTGCTGTGACTCACTCAAAGCCTGGTTAGCCAGCTTTTGGAACAACTTTAAGGTTGAGCTGGTTTCTCCAACCCCTGCTGAGGATCCTACTACTACTTAGAGCCTGGAAAAAAAATCATCCGTGGTGCTTAAACTGCTACAAACAGCTTGCAGTTAAAGAAGCTGTGTTGAATGGTTTGGTGGCCACAGAGGTATGGATGCAGTTTTATATCCATGAGATCACAGACAATCATGGCATCACTTGTGATAACATTTGAGGACCAATCTTTAACATCTGATGATATTTGATTTACTATGTGAGGGTTCTGGGACCATGTGTGATCAAACTGGTATCTGTAATAATGTATAATAAATTAATGTATAATACTTACAAGTATACTTATACCTTCTCATGCCTGAAACCCCATGTGTAATTTCCAGTATCTCCTAGTATATCCTAAATTCCAAAACATTCCCATTTAAATTTTATAATAGCGATAAAATTCACAGCAATGCTATTTGCACATCCTTCCTCAGATTTCCAATGTGGCTTCTCAATTATCACCTTAAATCTCTAAGCACCGAACGTACTTATAACTTCCAACTCCGTGAAGTCACTTCTTCTTTTTTTCACACTCCCATTGGATTCACATTTTTTTTATTTTCCCTTGTAAGGATCTGCAGCTGTGTTTTTTGACACAGCTATTGAATTTTATCCTAACTCCAGTCTCCTTTTCTCTAATTTTGTTTCATTAATATTAGAACATCTCTGATAAATCATTTTTATAAACCCAAGGCTTTTTGAACTTCCTCAACAATCCAAAGGCTTTTCTCTGGAAAGGAACTGAGGGGAAAAAATATTGCAAGACTGAGAACTAAGTGTCCAGTTTTTAATATGCTTATTCTGGGATATTGTGCGATTTAAGGAGAAATGCTGAGTAACAACTAGGTCTTGAATTCAACAAGTTACAGAACTGGAGATGTTAATTTTGGAATACTTGGAGTATCTGTGGTATTTACAGGCTTGGAAGGATCTAAAATCCCCTAGAGGAGGGACTCCTGAGATGGTTAAGCGTCCGACTTCCACTCAGGTCATGATCTCACAGTTCATGGATTCCAGCCCCGCATTGGGTTCTGTGCTGATAGCTCAGAACCCGGAGCCTGCTTCAGATTCTGTCTCTCTCTGCTTCTCCAACACTCATGCTCTGTCTCTGTCTTTCAAATATAAATAAACATTTTAAAAATAAAATAAAATCTCCTATAACATAAAATGGAAAAAAAAAATCTACAATTGATCCCTGAAAGGACTCCATCAGTTGAGGTTGGACTAAAGAAGGAGAAATAATCAAAATAGACTAAAATATGACTGTAAGAATGTAGATTAAAAACAAGAAGAATCTCTAGTGGCAGAGTCTAAAAACTAAGTTTTTCAGATAGTCCATCTTTTTAGCATAACAGAGATGCACACATTGAACCAGGGGAAAAAATTCTGCCAGTATCCTCCACAATCATCAAAGAAGAAAGTATGTTAAAAAAAAAATTTTTTTTTAACGTTTATTTATTTTTGGGACAGAGAGAGACAGAGCATGAACGGGGGAGGGGCAGAGAGAGAGGGAGACACAGAACCGGAAACAGGCTCCAGGCTCTGAGCCATCAGCCCAGAGCCTGACGCGGGGCTCAAACTCCCGGACCGCGAGATGGTGACCTGGCTGAAGTCGGACGCTCAACTGACTGCGCCACCCAGGCGCCCCTTAAAGTATGTTAGACTGTAGGGACGCCTGGGTGGCGCAGTCGGTTAAGCGTCCGACTTCAGCCAGGTCACGATCTCGCGGTCCGTGAGTTCGAGCCCCGCGTCGGCTCTGGGCTGATGGCTCAGAGCCTGGAGCCTGTTTCTGATTCTGTGTCTCCCTCTCTCTCTGCCCCTCCTCCGTTCATGCTCTGTCTCTCTCTGTCCCAAAAATAAATAAACGTTGAAAAAAAAAATTAAAGTATGTTAGACTGTAGAAGGCAAATTCGTAGTATTTGGATCAATCCACTATCCACTTGAAGATACACAAAAGGACTTCAAACATCGTCCAAGCAGATTGATAACGTCAGTGAAGATGGCACATTAGGGACCTGAAGGGGCTTGTGCTCCCCCAGAAATACCAAATAACCTGGCAAAAACTGTAAAAACCAACATTATTGGAATTCTGTAAAATAGGCAAGGGTTTACAGCAATCAAGTGAACACTTAACCAGGAGAAAGGCCACTAGAACATAGTAAGAGAACTCTATGGCATTTTGATTCAGCCTTCTCCCATCCCTTTCCCTGGTACAATGGCAGTCTTCAAGATGGCAGCTTGAATCCTCTGTATGAATTCACGGTACTACAGGAGGTAGAGAAAACTGCTCTCAAGGAATCACATTTGTTTTGACCTGTCTGTGGTTTCCCTGAAGAATTATCACAAAAAGCCTACCTTTGTTTCACTTAACTTATAACCCTCTTAGGGTGGAGGATGTTCTTCAGAAATGTTGACAGTCAAGTGCTGCCACCTGGGACAAAAATTAACAACTGAAGCAAACAATAGACATGACAAAAGCCAGGAAGAAAGCATTGGGGAATGAGATTCTTCAGGGAATAAGGGCTTTGAAAAGCTCCTGAGTATACTAGCTAATCCAGAAAGCTACGCACGTGCCCAGGGCAGCATGCATGCTCAGAGAAGACTAGAAAAGACAATAAACATTCATTTCTAACTGATCTTTAGGCTCAGCATATGCAGGAAGTGAAGGCTAATTCAGAATTCTAAGTGGCGTGGCCAAGCATTGAGGAAAAGGGAACATGATTTTTATAACCGAGATACTATTATGGGTTGAATTGTGTCCCTCTAGAATTCATATGTTGAAACTCCAGTACCTCAGGTACTCAGTACCTCATCTCCAGTACCTCAGAATGTTACTGTATTTGTAGATAAGGCTTTAAAGAGGTGATTATGTTAAAATGAGGCTGCTAGGGTGGGCCCTAACCCAATTTCACTGATGTCCTTATAAAAAAGAAGTGTGGACACAGAGACATCGTGTCTGAGCAAGCACAGAGAAAAGGCCATGTGAGGACATAGGGAAAAGGTGGCCATCTGCAAGCCAATGAGAGAGGCCTCAGAAGAACTGAACCCCGTCAATATCTTGATCTTGAACTTCCAGCCTCCAGAAGGGTGAGAAAATAAACATCCATTGTTTAAGTCACGCAGTTTGTAATCTTTTATCATGGCAGCACTAGCAATCTAATACAGGTATGTGGATCTGAAAGTGACTTTCTATAGAATCCCCACACAAAAATTTAGAAAATTGTTCAGCAATCTGAATAGAAAGAAAGAAAATAGGAAGACACGGATTCAGGAGATAGAAGTAAAAGATATGAGTAAACAAAACAAGGACATGGAAAGAAAACAGAATGTGATATGGAAGAGAAGCAAGAAACTAAAAATGTACTATCAGAATTAAAATCTTCATTACAAGTAGTAAACCACAAGCCAACACTGTAGGAAATGGAATCAGTGACACATTACATTAAATGTGGGAATTATTTCAGACTGTAGAGGAAGAGGACAAAAATAAGAAAATGATGAAATAGAGATTATAAATTTTTTTTAATGTTTTATTTATTTTTGAGAGAGAGAGAGAGAGAGAGAGAGACAGAGACAGAGACAGAGCACAAGCAGGGGAAGGGCAGAGAGAGAGGGAGACACAAAATCTGAAGCAGGCTCCAGGCTCCGAGCTGACAGCACAGAGCCAGATGCGGGGCTCGAACTCACAAACCGTGAGATCATGACCTGAGCTGAAGTCGATGCTTAACCGACTGAGCCACCCAGGTGCCCGTAAATAGAGATTATAAATAAAAGTGATAGAAAATAGAGGCTTAAGATAAGAATTACAAGGCTCCCCAAGGAAGAAACAAAGCCAAAAAAACTGAAGCAATCATCATTGAAATAAATGGAGCTGAAAATTTTTGAAGCGTAAAGATTGAAGGTCAATAAAAACAGAACCATATTTGGTTAGTTCCATAGAAAATTACAAGGACAGAGGGGAAAAGTTCTGTAAGCTTCCAGGCTGAAAGAAAGGTTAAGTTTTAATCATTTTATAAGTTATTGGTTCTGTTATAGTAATGATTAAATAATTTTTCAACTCTTTGCAAATATAGAACATTGTCTTTGTCCAGAGAACCATAAATAATTTGCTTTTTTACTAGGGAAGCATATAAACTGCTGTTTACTGCAAAATTAATGGAAATTCCAAGGAAATTAAAAGATGTTTTGCATATTTAAAATCCATATTAAATGAGCTGATAATTAGAAAAGACTAAGAAACCACCTACTGGCTGGTATAATGTTACCAAGCTCTCCCAGTGTCATGTTCCATCCCGGACTTGCAAATAACCTTGCATAAAAATATATATCAAACTTATTCAATCTTGTATCAGTTAGCTTTTGCTATATAACATACCACCCCCAAAACTTGGTGGCTTAGAGCACCACTTTATTTGCCGACAATTCTGTGAGTTAAGCATTGTGATGGGTTCTGCCAACTTGGGTGGGGGTGGGAGTGGGGGTGTCTCACTGGGGGTCGTGTGCCAGGCTGCCATCATCTGGTGACTGATGGTCTCATGGACTAACAGACTAATAGTCTGAGATGGCTCACTCATGGGTTTGGTGGTTTGGTTCTGGCAGACAGCTGTTTTGTGGGACCCTAGCAACATAGGCCAGACTTTACACGGTGACAGCATTACCAATAGGCAGGCTCCAATGTGCCATTTTAACACCTGTCCTTGTATCACTCCCACTGATGACTTATTATCCAATATCAGTCACATGGACAAACCCAGATTCAATACGGGAAGGGACTACACACATGGACATGGATATGTGGAGGCTTGTCCATTACTGAAATAGTCTACCAGAAACTTCGACCATATAAACATGCATAAGTGGTCCACATTTAGGAATTTATTCTAAGTAAACATCAGATGTGTGTGATGATGTTCATTTACAGATGTTCTTCAGGGGCGCCTGGATGGTTCAGTCAGTTAAGCGTCTGACTTCAGCTCAGGTCATGATCTCACAGTTCACGAGTTTGAGCCCCACATCGGGCTCTGTGCGGACAGTGCGGAGCCTGGAGCCTGCTTCAGATTCTGTGTGTGTGTGTGTGTGTGTGTGTGTGTGTGTGTGTGTCTGTGCCCCTCCCTGCTCATTCTCTCTCTCTCCCTCTCAAAAATAAATAAACATTAAAAAAAATTTTTTAATTTTTTAAAATTAGAGGCAATCTAAATGTCTGATTATGGGAGGTTAGCCAAACAAACCCATATGACAGAATACAATACAAATTTTTGTTTTTTAAATCACTGAACAAAAGAATATTTATTGATATCAGAAAGTGTTCTGGATAAGTTTATGTGTTTTTTTTTAGAAAGCAGCCAATAATACATATGACACTGTTTTGGTAAAAAAAAATAAAATGAATATAAAACATATGCAGACAAACAAACACAGATCACAGGAGTAAAAGACAAAATGAATGTACTCTACATAGCGATAGTGATCATGAATGTACTCGTATGGACTCTGAGGTAGGACAGATCTGGGTCTGAATAGCTAGGTAAGTAAATTGGACCAATTATTTAATCCTCTCGGGGTCTCTGTTTTCTCAACTTTAAATTAGTTGGTAGTTTAACAACTGATAGGGTTGTTATGAGTATTAAATGAGATAATGCTTGTAGCATACTACTTGACAAACTAAACTGAACTTTAGGATTGCTCTGATTTGCTAAATAAGGAATGATTTTTCTGTTTATTTTTCTCTGATGACATCACATTTTTATTTAATAACAGAACTAGGATAATAGTAAAAAAAATTCTTGGAATTATTGAGATTTTGTTTAAATGTTAAACCAGCCTCCATACAGATGGAACAGAGCCAAAACCCAGGTTCTGCAGTCCCTGTTCTGCAAAGGAAAGGCTCTCATTCAGGGAGAAGCTGAAGAAACTAGCCCCCTGCTTCGAGACGTTGTCAGGCAGTAATCCCAGGACATTGTAAAGATAAGACAAAAGTCCACTTGGGACATTTATTTAACAAATGTTTGGCATTGCATCAGAGGGCCACTGGTGGCTGGGCAGCTGACCTGCATTAGGTCAGGTATACTCCACTATGAGTCATTTTCTGCATCTACAGCCAATCAACTTGAACAGACTATTATAACAAGGACATGTCCTTTATTTTTGGGACGGTTTCATTAATAACATTAACAATAACATGGCCATTCCCACGATGTGATGTTTTATAGTCAAATAAGCTTCTAAGCAATTTGCTTTCAAACTAATAATTCACCTTTAAAAAGAAACAATCACCAAAAAGCCATGTGTACTTAATTGTATTGAAGCAGGACAAGAACATTATATTCAGAAAATCTGAAAGGCTAATAGCATCTCACAAATTTCAGTCAATAGAATAGTGTCCATAAATCTTGCAAACTAAATGAATCCAGTGCACCTAGATGATAAAGATGTTTAGATTTAAAAACAATAATTGTGGGGCGCCTGGCTGGCTCAGTCAATAGAGCATGTGACTCTTGAACTTAGGGTTGTGATTTCAAGCCCCACATTGGGTGTAGAGATTACTTAAAAGTATTTTTTAAAAATAAATAAAATACAATAAAATAAAAACAATTGTTCCAGACATTGCAAGCTTGTTGATGGCCAAGTTTGTTGTCTATTTGTATTTCCCATAACACCTGACAAATTATTTTGCACCATAAATACTTAGGGCCTGACTAGTTTTGTTGGTTAATAGCCAAAGCACTTGATTTGACATTTGGGTGCTTACAAATACAACTTCAACTCCATGACTATAAGGAAAGCATCTGATGTATTTTATAAAATAGCAATGAGGTATCTTACTTTTTATTATCATTATGACAAAGAAGTAGGGAAAATTTGAAAATATATTTAGAAGGGGCACCGGGGTGGCTCAGTGGGTTGGGCATTTGACTTTGGATCAGGTTATGATCTCACTTCTTTGGTTTGAGCCCCACATCGGGCTCTGTGCTGACAGCTCAGAGCCTGGAGCCTTCTTCAGATTCTGTGCCTCCCTCTCTGTCTGCCCCTTCCCTGCTTGCTCGCTCGCTCTCTCTCTCTCTCTCTCAAAACTAAATAAACGTTTAAAAAATTTTTTAAAAAGAAAGTAT
Source organism: Prionailurus viverrinus (assembly GCF_022837055.1). Taxonomy (NCBI): domain Eukaryota; kingdom Metazoa; phylum Chordata; class Mammalia; order Carnivora; family Felidae; genus Prionailurus; species Prionailurus viverrinus. The sequence goes on along the minus strand of NC_062568.1, from coordinate 58,995,322 downwards.
ATTTAGAAGTGTAAAAAACCTACAGCAATACTGCACTTTCCATTAGGTGAGCAGTCTGTTCTTAATAAGCTATGCATTCCAGGCCCAGTTACAAGACCAGAAACTAATCTCAGTATGCCCCTCCCTGCTTCTACAATGCCTAATTAAGTTTTGAACTTTAATTCCAAAGAACATTGATTATATGTGTGTATGTATATATGTATTTGTGTGTGTGTATAAACATATTTATAAAACTACACGCTTTTGTAAAAAATTGTATATAAATTAAAAAGTATGGTTTTATCAGGTTTTAAACATTTTATAATAGAATATTCCAAATATACATAAAAGTAGACAGATTAGTATCCTGAACTCCCAGGTACCCATCGCCAGCCCCAGCATAAACCCATGGCTAATCCTGGCCCAACCACACACACATCCACTCCTCCTACTACTATGGTATTTTGAAACAATTCTCAGACATCACATTATTTCATCCATTAATATTTCAGTAATTATTCTAAACAACAAGCATTCCTTTTTTGATAACCCTAATATCACCATCACATCTGGAAAATTAACAATAATTTCTGAATAGAATCAGCTATTCCATTATCTAAATTGCTAATTGTCTCAGAAAAATTGCTTCAAATGGATTTGTTCTTGTTTTAATGTATGTTTCTTTGAATCAGGATCCAAATAATTTCTATATATTGCACATGGTTATTACATCTTTTAATCAATAGACTTCCTTTCCATTTTTTTGTCTGTGCAATTTATTTCTATTAAATAAACCATGTTATTTGTCCTTAGAATTGCCCTCATTGGTTTGCTGATGAGACCTCCAGGATATAGTTTAATCTGTTTCCTCTATTCTCTATATTTCCTGTAAATTGGTAATTGGATGTGAAGGCTATATTAGATTGAGGGTTTTTGTTTGTTTGTTTTTGGTGTTTTTGGGGAGGCCATGAGTGTGGATAAGACTTTTCCCTAGTTGCCATTGTGCTGAATCATATCATTCTCACTGTAATCTTAAAAAAAAATCTTTTCCTTTTTCTCTTGCCTCACCCTCTCTTGTTTCACACTACACCACCTAACTACGGTGACCCATATTAACAATCCAATACATATCCCTCCATATTTTCTCCATGTTCACATAAATATCTTATTCACATGCAGAGATTCTCTGTTTGCTTTATAAAAATGAGGTCTTGAAAAACCTTCCAAGCCTAGTAGAAGAGTTCTAATTTGTTCTATTTAATGGTTCCAAAATGATACTCCATGTGCATATCCACCACAATTTACTCAGCCATCCTACTTCAGGTGGCAAATACTTTGTTCCTGGATTTTTTTTTGCCACATCTTGTTCACATATACATATATGCTGGCTTTTGTTTTTGTAGGATGGATTCCCGAGAGTGAGATTGCTGGGTCAAAAGATATCATGTATATTTTATTTTAATTGATGTTTCCAGATAGCTGTCAAAAAAGGCTGTAGCATTTGACACATCCACAGCAAAGGGTGAGATCATCCTTTCCTTGGCAATCTAAAACAGTCTCAAGGAGTGGGAAAAAAAAAAGTCACAAGTAAGAGTCACATGTTGGAAGCCAGCAAGGAGCAGGGGCCATTCAAGGAGAGGAAAACCTCTGTGGGATCTCCTAATCAGCATTCAGTGAGCTAATGGCAAGTGGTTCTTCAATAGAAAAGGCCCTATTCATCTTTGTATCTCATGAACCTAATGCAGGCTTGGCACAGAACAGATAATATAAAATACCCCCAAACAGGGTCTGAAGACAGTTATCTCTAACTGCTAAGAGTTAACCTCTAACTTCTCTCCATTTCATGGATCCCAGTGAGTTCTTTCTTACTGTGTTACATATTGTACAATGTAATGTATATACCATCTGCTCTTAATTTCATTTGAGTCATTAGCCATCTCAACTAAGATTCTGGGGGGGGGGGGGCGGGGGAGTTGTCTTGAATTAGAAGAAACCAAGAAACTTGGCAAGATGATCATTCCTAAGTCATGGTCTTTTTAATGGTTTTTTTAATGGTCTACATGTGACAGTCACACCAAAAGGAGGACCCACTTCCTTACTCTGTGAGAGTCACATTTTTCTTATTAAGCCTTCATTCATCTCTCTTGCTCTTTCCAGAGCAATGCTCCCTAATATAATACTCCTCACCCCATCTTTCAAACCAAGACCTCTTGTTTGAGTAAGCTAAACGGTTGTGTGTTCTGCAAATAAGATCTTTCTTCAAAGAATCTACTAAATGTTCTCACAATTCAGTCCTTAACTATTAGTATTTGTAAGGATTTTACAGTGGAGGGAAACAAAAGATTAGCCCAGCTTCATCTTACAATGGGGAGAGTCAGGAAATGCCTAATGAGCAACAAAGCTGCTAGTTTTGACCAAGCCTAGCAACGCATTTATGGGCAGCATTTGCAATTAAGCAGCTCGAATGTCAAACGCATTGTTGGTGCAAAAAGGGGAATCTTTATACTGGAAATAAGAGCGCTGTCTGTTGACAAAAGGAGGAAGTAAAAATTACAAAGTACACTTTTAAAAATACAAAGACGTAATAACAACTCATAGTTATTCAGAAAGGCACAGTCCACTGGGAGTGACCTGAGAGAGTGGATTATACTATTCCAGGAAGGGGAAGGCCAACATACACTCAGCATAAACAGCCTTGCCCCCCACCCCCTTACCAGAGTGACACCAACCATATTCAGGAGCTGGACCCTCCACAGCCTACGGTGCTGGGGTAAGTGGTTTTCTTCATCTGACTCATTTAGGATTATGTCTGGCTTGGACCCCAGCACAGTGCAGTTAGTTGTAGAAAACCCGATATATGTCACCAGAGACTGTCTTGAATCTGGACATTCTCCTTGCGTTTTGGTGTCTGGAAACGTGGAGAAGGCACCCTTTGACAGAAATTCGGGGAAATATGGGAGACATAGAGATTTAGAAGAAAAAGGAGAGCCGTATATTTAGTGTTTTGACACTGGCAGTACCTATAAAAGTACAGCCCAATTATCAACATTGAATACATTTAAATGAAATCCACAGTGCAATCTTTTGCTTTATAAAGGAACTAGGGAAAAAATAGAATTGCAATTTGCTCTGTATTTTTTACATCACCTTCGACAACCAGAAGTGTAACTAACTTAGAGAGAGTGCTGAACAAAGTAACATCTCATAGTTTGCCTTGTTAAGGAATAGAATGAAAGGAAATTTAGCTTTTAAGATGTGAATTTGAATGTAGATATAGTTACAGTCCAGATATGGTTACTGCTGACAAATAGTTCCATTGCTTAAACCCCTATATGGGACCATTTGACAAGGGGGAAAACATACTAATGTCATAGCCTTTTCTTTCTCCTTTTCCCTTCAATCCTACATGACCACCCAGGTGCTTATAGCTCTCTCCATCTCAATGACAATAACTTGCTCACAGAAAGGATCTGATATTAATCATTTATACTTTTCTTCATGTAGATCTAAGTCAATGTATTATTTCTCTAAGGGGTTTTCTATGTAAGCCTTACTTTGACTTGCAGAATGTTAAAGGGGAAGAAGTATATTTGGCATATTTGTGGCGCCCTACATCTTTACCTGTATAAATTTCAGTCTTGGCTTCTTATTGTTTTGGAGACAAACGATCCCCATTTAATTTATAGTGTGATAGCAGTGTTCAAGCTCTACCTAGACAGATATGTTCATTCATTCACTCATCCCAGCTAAGCCAAAATACACTGCATTTTCAAAGAGGGAAGACAGAAGTCTGGGCAGTCTGAGACATAAAGCAATAAACTGATATGTAGGGAAACTGAAAGTAAACAATCAGTGGAGTTTGTACCTGGCTGTGTGCCTAAGGGGGGAGGTGGTAGCCTAGGGGATGGGGCGGGTGCATAATAGCGTTGTCTCTTCCTCCTCTTCCTCTGGAGCCTCAATATTTTCCATTGCAGTCCCTGGATACGGCAGGTCAATTGTGATAAACTCTGAAATAGAACAACTCTGGGAAGGGAAGGGGCATCCTTTCCTGTTCTCAGTGATTTAGTCCCAAAAATAATTTAGGTAAGATCTCCTCGACATACCTTAAGACTCATAAATAAGTACAGAACCTCATTTCACTAAATTATTTTGATCTCCTTGCTCATCGGTGTTAAAAAAAAAATGATAAAAAGAATCATCAGGTTGGTGTCCCTTACCTACTCTCTTAGGAAGGAAGGAGTACTAAGTTAGCAAAGGCAGGTTAACAGGAAGAAAAAAAAAACCCTAGAGATTATGAACAGTAATCATAATTCAAAATTAAATGATTAAAACAATGCACCAGACAGTTTACAAAATGTTTCCACGTTACACTATTTGTACGCTGAATTTGGTCAAGAGATTGCGCTCAAAGGAATGTTATTAATCATTTTTAAGTCTCTTCTGAAAGTTGCTAAATTTAATTTACTGAAGCTACTACCAATTCCTTTGGAAACGCATGACCCCCAGCTTCTTGGCTTTCTTCATCCACTGAAGAGAGAGTTAGTCATCAGTGTCATATAAGAGTGACTCAGAGTAAGGTGGGAACCGGAGGACTTCTCACACATATATGAACTCAGAACTTGACGGAAGCCCAGGCATCAACACCTCCAGGGAATTGGTCAGGTGGCTCAACACTTCCTTGCCCAGCACAGTAGGCAGACGGCACTTAGCCCAGCCGGTCCACAACAGCTTCTGCTCCCCAGTTCATTCTCAGTAAGGTAACCGATGACTGAATTCTGTCCTTTATCTCTTGGTTTCTCATGTCAGTCTTCAAACTGCCTTTCATTTTCCTCACTCTTACAAAATTAATCGAGTTATTTTTCATGCTATAATAATAATAACAATGTTAGAAGGTTGTGATGGACACTGAGTCCATCTTACCATAAAAGTGATCCCAACGTCACCCAGATCCTTGCCTTAAGCTCTCCCAGGTCTCTGTTTGAATGTTCTTTGGCACTCTAGAGTTACAATCCAATTTATATCTAGTTATTCTTTCTGTGCCTATTTGACACCATCTGTAAAACTTATAATTCGCTGGAAACTGAATGGGGGAGGGGCTCCAAAAAAGAGTAGGAATCTTAGCTGAGTTTCTTACTAGAGCAGCAGATTTGCTACCTATAGTTCTGTTCTGTTTATCAACCGGCCTTGCCAATATTATCAGATGTCACCTGAGGTGAATGCACACATACACACTAAAGTGGGTGAGAAAAACACCTTCTAGGGCAGAAGGAAGCAGGGAACTCCTCACAGTGCATATTTGATTCCTGGAAACTAAGATGAGAGCAGTAAACTTGCTTCAGATATTTACTCTCCATTTCATGATCCTGTGTCTGGCATTTTACCTGGAAGACATTGGGCTTTTCCCCCAGTCTGAGTCTGTATTCACTTTGACTCCCAACACGCAACAGGTAAGGGAGAAAGTCAATTTAGTGGCTTCACTGCCACTTAATCTTGGCAGCCTTTGTTAAAGGCTTTATGAATAAAATGGTGCCATGGCACACTCTCTCAATGGGTTAATTTTTAGCAACTGAGGAAAAAGTTTAAATAAAACATGCATTTAGATTAAAAATCAACTTAAGGTTGTACAAATAGCTCTGAGATGTCCCCCTACCCTACTAGCCCAAGGTAAGGACAGTGCTTTATTTATCCTTTAAAAAAATTTTGTTTTAAATGTCTATTTATTTTTGAGAGAGAGACAGAGAGACAGAGAGCAAGCAGGGGAGGGTCAGAGAGAGAGGGAGACACAGAATCTGAAGCAGGCTCCAGGCTCTGAGCCGCCAGCACAGCTGGACGTGGGGCTCGAATCCACAAACTGTGAAATCATGACCTGGGCCGAAGTTGGATGCTTCACCGACTGAGCCACCCAGGCACCCCATGCTTTATTTATCTTAGTATCCTTTAGCGTATGTTAGATGCTCTAAGAATATCCTTGGCTAGGTGCTGCATGAAATGAAATTTAAATGTTGTGTCATCTTCATGTTTTTGAGACTTCAAAAGTGCACCCAATTTTAGAACAAATCCCAATGTTTGAATACAAGGAAAAAAATCATTATCTCATACATTTCAGATGAGGAAAGGGGGAATTTGTCTTAAAACCCTTATAACAATGTCACTTTCTTAAGGTACAGACTTTCAAAACTCACACCTTTACTTCCGCTCAAAGATGACTGTGTAGGAAAAGAAACACACTGCAGTTTTGAACACATTTTCTGTATACATACCTAACATTCTCTCCATATTCTAAGCTTTTTTTGAAGCCTTGTGATGATAAACTAAATCATATACAATATACAATCTCTTAAGTAAAGCAGCCATGGCTTTACCAATAATTCTTACCCTGCCAGTACTGTCAGGAAGCATATTGGCAAAGCCATCAACTAGGGGCACCGGGGATAATTAATTAATTAATAATTGTAGGTGTTATGATAAATGATAATGAAAAAGTTTTGAGAAAAGGCAGAAGCAACTCAGAGATACTTTTATCCTTAGAACTAAAAACGCCAAATGTACACGCGTCAGGCCTTCCCTTCATTAAGAGTGGCTGCCAGACCTCTTCTAGGAGACTGAATGAATGAGTCTGCAAAGGAAGCACGCCCTCCTCCGTGTCTCACCGGTCCCACCACACAAAGTACACCCAGGGTACTTCCCTCCTGGAGGAAGCAGGACTCAAGGGGAATGTCACTGTCAAAGGAGCTTCTTCATTCCATTGAATGAGAGAACTTAATGTTTCCATGATGACAAATACCCCCTCAGTTATATCATCATGATCATTTTCGTCATCATCATCATCAATTATTATTTATTATCAGACCCTCAAAGAAGCATTTGTTACTTAATGGAAGCATACTTCATATAGGATCCCTTGGCTTCACTTAAAATTTTCTCCTTAGATTTCTGGGTGACCAACTTGAACATTTTTTTTCACAGAAACATAATTTATTAGTCATATGATTTAGTTTGTGTCATTAGATCTAAACACTTATTTTTCTTAAAAGTGCAGCTGAAATCTGTGAAAGGTCCCTTGGGTTACAAAAACAAACAAATAGAATTTCTTACTTCAATGAAAAGATCAAACTAAAAAGGAATTTGGTATACTTAGCTAGGTTAATGATATTTAAATGTACTAAGGACACATATGTCCAGAATGCCATCGATATTACGAAAGCTGTGCAAGAGAACTTCAAAAAGAAAATATTAGAAAGCTACTTCTAAATGCTCTCTATTTGATGTTTTTTTTTTTTCAACGTTTTATTTATTTTTGGGACAGAGAGAGACAGAGCATGAACGGGCGAGGGGCAGGGAGAGAGGGAGACACAGAAACGGAAACAGGCTCCAGGCTCTGAGCCATCAGCCCAGAGCCCGACGCGGGGCTCGAACTCACAGACCGCGAGATCGTGACCTGACTGAAGTCTGACACTTAACCGACTGCGCCACCCAGGCGCCCCACTATTTGATGTTTTTTAATGAACAACTTAGTTGTTGATTCAACTTAGGCCATGATTGCAACAAATTGCAAGTAAATTCAAACCCTACAAATTCCTATCAATCAGTGTGATTGACAAGTTTCATTATTGCTTTCTAAAACAAAGCCCTCCATGGAGTTATGTAGAAATGAAATGAAATCTGGTTGGGGGGGCGCCTGGGTGGTGCAGTCGGTTAAGCGTCCGACTTCAGCCAGGTCACGATCTCGCGGTCCGTGGGTTCGAGCCCCGCCTCGGGCTCTGGGCTGATGGCTCAGAGCCTGGAGCCTGTTTCTGATTCTGTGTCTCCCTTTCTCTCTGCTCCTGCCCCGTTCATGCTCTGTCTTTCTCTGTCCCAAAAATAAATAAACGTTGAAAAAAAAATTAAAACAAACAAAAAAAAAGAAATCTGGTTGGAGGATGTATTTTAAAAGAATTATATATTTCTTATGAAAAGCATTGCTCAGAATGACATTGAGACATTATTCTCAGTTCTTTTGTTTATTTTTAATTGTGTCATTTAATTTTAAAGGGGAGAGGAAGATGAGTAAGAGAAGTGAAATCAAAGCATCTTATTTTGGACTTTTTACTAAGGAAATAAACCCAGTTATAGAAAGTTTAAAAAAAAAAAAGCAGAAGTGAGCAAGGACAGCAATCGAGTTGCAATATTTTCCCAAAGCAACAAAGCATTTTGCATGGCAAATGAAAGACACAATTAGTTCTCCTTTCTTGGTTCCTTTTGAATCTTTGTGGTCAAGAATTTTGATAAAGTATTTCCATTCCTCCTACTAACCGATAATGTGCTAATTTCTTTGCAGTTATTCCTTCTCCTTCCACACAGTCTAGGGGTTCAGAGATGAGAATTTTAGCTCTCGCCACTCTCTGGCTGATAACTTCATGTACGATACCTACTGTACCTAGCTCACAGAAATATTTTGACAATTAAATGAGATAAATATTACTTGAACACTCTTCAAAAGTTCTTAAAGTTTCCTAAATTGGAAGTGTGAACATTATATTGCTATTATTAGCCTTTCGCCTGATGGTTCAGAGGGCTCAAAGACTTAACCCAACTATCACCAGAACCCTTGGCTTAGACTTGAAACTTTTTCCTTCTTTTCTTTTCTTCCTTCTTTCCTTCTACAGCACTAATTTACCTAATACCCAGTATCACACAAGTACTGGTGGTTGTAGAGAATTGTACACATAGCCCAGACTCCCAGAGTTCAGTGGGAATCCAGGTGGCAGTGCAGCAAAGGATTAAAGCATGAATAGCCAAATCAAAGTGGCCGGGGTCCCCAAACAGCACTATGATTGTATCTTGAGCCAATTAACCTGCATTTCTGAATTTGTTTCTTTCTCTATAAAATGGAGATAATGTTACTGTAAGGTTTAAGTAAGATAGGGGCGCCTGGGTGGCTCAGTTGGTTGAATGGCTGACTTCAGATCAGGTCAGGATCTCACGGTCCATGAGTTCGAGCCCCACATCTCTGCACCGCCCCTGCTCATGCTCTGTCTCTCTCTCTCTCTCTCTGTCTCTCTGTATCTCTCTCTCTCAAAAATAATTAAATAAATAAATAAGATAAATATTCATAGATTCTACCAGAGGGCCTGGAATACAGCAAGCACTCAATAAACAATAGCAGTTATTACCGTTCCTACCTGACCTGGTGAACTGGGAATCCAAGTACCATGGTTTTTATAGTACCATATTCTGAATTCTGCAGAATCAATTGGCATCCCACCAGAAGGGCTTCCACAGAGGAACCTGTAGTGGCCCAAACTCAAAAGTCTTAGCCAGAATTGAGGCCTCACAAATGTTGGGAGTGCTAACTTGGTAGTTTCTAACTTTGGCTTTTTCACTGCCTCCAACCTCATGATGACAAAAAGGCACTTTTTCTAAATCATAGAAACTAATATTAATATTAGCAAGATGTGAGTTATATTTTATAAGTAATAAAACTTTTCTGGTAAAGCCATTAAAAATAAATAAACTCTCATCAATGTGGCACCACCAAAGAACTAATGACTGAGCTTCCAGAAAAATAGTTCTGATGTTGTGAAGTTCTGGACCCACAAGGCAAGGAACCTCTAGACCAGTGTTTCTCAAATGGAAGCAGTTTTGTCCCCCAGGGGACAACTGGCAAACATTTTTCGTTGTCACAACTGGGGTGGGGGTGCTACTAGCATGTAGAGGATCGAGGCCAGGGGTGCTGCTAAACATCCTGCAATGCACAGGACAGACTCCACAACAAATAATTATTGGACCCAAAATAGGAAAAGTACCACAGGCCTTCCCAAGTGAGCATAATTGATCCTGCCACAGCGATAAGCTTCTGCCTATGTAGCAGATATTTAGTCACTTTTTTTTACGAGGTACTCTCCAACGGAAAAGTTATTATTTCCATTTTGCAAATAGGAAAATGGAGGCTAAGAAAATATAAATAATGTGCCCAAAGACCTCTGATGATAGAGGAGATGGGACTAGACCTCAACCTTTCTGATTTTGAGACCTGGGTTCCTAACCTCTGCCCTACTGCCGTGTGTGTGTGTGTGTGTGTGTGTGTGGCCTCAGTCCTTGCTTCCCACATTTATTTTTCCTAGCAAAGTGGCTAGTGTTTATTTGGGCTTAAGAAATATCTCCAGGACTGGTTCAGAGGATGCGGCTGTCCACACGCTGCAGTGTGAGGGCTGCAGACCTGCTCTCCTTTACTCTGCTCTCACCTTTGATGAGTCCACAAGCTCACAGCCACTGCATCCTAAGAGGACTGTTACAGATGAGGTGCTCCTTGCCTTGAACCAAGAGATGTGTACCCCTGGTAAGCACTTTGTTGTGAGATGGAAGACAAAGCAGATAAACAGCCAAGCCACAAAGGTCAGTGTCCCAAGTCTCTGAATTTTAGGGACCAAGGAGCCATGTGAAGGTGACCAGGCTGGCGGTGTATTGTTGAGGCAGCCATAGTAATCACAGTTATTCATTTACTTCTTGGTGGTCAATGAACCAACCAGCCATCAATCAGCTTCTGTATACAGGTCATGTTCCCAATGACTCTGACCAAGGGCTGCTGCTCAGGAACATGACAACACATGGAATCTTGGCTAAAATACTATTAGAGGTCAGAGGTGTGTATGTATTGGTTTATGGTTGACTGGTCCGATGACCTAGAGGAATGTGAACCTTAAGAATTGAAGAAGAACCAGTACTTTTTAGACAATAATATTTGGGGTAAGGACAGGCTTTATAAAACTCTAGGTCAGAGTTGGTAGTCCCCTGGATTCCAGCTGCAGGCTGGGACACCAGCATCTGAAATGACCCTCAGCCTGGAGAGGTACCTAATAAAGACAACACATTTTAAAATGTGAGCCCATCTTTGGGGCGTCTTAGTGGCTCAGTCTGTTAAGTGTCTGACTTCGGCTCAGGTCATGATCTCATGGTTCATGAGTTAGGGCCCCGCGTCGGACTCTGTGCTGACGGCTCAGAGCCTGGAGACCGCTTCAGACTCTGTGTCTCCCTCTCTCTCTGCTTCTCCCCAACTATGCTCTCTCTCTCTCTCAAAAATAAATATTCAAAAAAATTTGAACAAAAGTGTGAGCCCATCCTTAACAACTAAAAAGCTCTTCTCTGTGGCTTGTCACCAAGGAAAAATGTGTTTGGCTAGGGAACAAGGAAGTAAGGGAGAAATGGAGAGGATGAGGAAGGAGGAAGGAATCTTACTGCTTTGGTTTGAGTTTTTGTTTTTCTCCACTAGTTGTGAAGGTGAACTTACCAAAGAGTAGAAGTCCAAGGTCACTAGATTCTGAAGTGCTGGAGTTCTTACCTATTTTGTGCATGAAACCCTTTGGGTCTAGTGAAGCCTTTTCTCAGGAAAAAAAAAAATGTTTTATTTTCCCTTGCCAAATTTGTACTTTTTTATTTTGAAATAATTTCAAATTTGTGGAAAAGTTGAAAAAATAATACAACCCAGAATTCCCAAATATTGACATTTTACCACATTTGCATTTTCATTCTCTTTATAACCATATGTATGTGGGGGTTTTGTTGTTAATTGAAGTATAGTTGGTATACAATATTATATTAGCTTCAGGTGTACAATATAGTGACTAGACATTCATATACATTACAAAATGCATGCCACCTATCACCATACAAGTTATTACATTATTATTGACTATATTTCCTATACTCTGCTTTTTATTCTTGGGATTTATTTCTTTTATAAGTGACGTTTATACCTGTTAATCCCCTTCACCTATTTCACTCATCCCCCCACAACCACCCCCACCACCCCCCACCTCTGCCCTGGCAACCACCTGTTTGTGGTTGGGCAACCACATCTTCTTTAGCCATTCATCTATCAATGGAAACTCAGCTTGCTTCCTTTATATGTTTACTTATTTATATGAATATTCTTATTATTTTCTTAACAGAATTAAAGACATGGTCTTCACTGAGTTGAGACATGGTGCTACTTAATCTTTAAATACTTCAGTGTTTATTTCCTAAAAAGCAGGAACTTTCTATATAATCTTAGTAAATTATAAAAATTGAAAAATTAATATTTATTGAGAATGCAATATTATTTGTCAAATCAACAACTCTCACTCAAATTTCACGAGTTGACCAAATAACATCCTTTCTGGCAAAAGAAAAAAATAGTTTTCTGGTCCAGTATCACATGTTGCATTGGGTTGTCATATCTCTTCAGTCTCCATTTATCAGGAGCAGTCTTCAATCTTTCTTTTCCTTCATGACTTTGACATTTTTTTTTAAATTTTTTTTTTCAACGTTTATTTTATTTTTGGGACAGAGAGAGACAGAGCATGAACGGGGGAGGGGCAGAGAGAGAGGGAGTCACAGAATCGGAAACAGGCTCCAGGCTCTGAGCCATCAGCCCAGAGCCCGACGCGGGGCTCGAACTCACAGACCGCGAGATCGTGACCTGGCTGAAGTCGGACGCTTAACCGACTGCGCCACCCAGGCGCCCCAGTGACTTTGACATTTTTAAAGAGTATATGCCATATATTGTCTATGGAAGATATAGCTCCATGCAGGATTAGGATCCATTTATGTACAAAAGTGTTGCTATGTCCTTTCCAGTGCACCATCCCAGGAGGCACCTAATGTTGGTTTGTCCCATGACTAGCAGTGTTAATTTTTATCACTTGGGTAAGGTGGTATCTGTCAGATTTCTCTTCTTTGAAATTATTATTACTCTCTTTTTAACTAGTGCCTATCTTATGGGGAGATTTTTTGAGATTCTATAATGGTTTCTTATCAGAATTTCACCTACTAGTTTTAGCATCCATTGATCAAACTTCTCTGATATAATTGTTATGATGTCAGTTGCTAAATGATGATTTTCTAATTCCACCATTCCTTTTACATTTATTAGTTAGCATATTGATTCTTCTATAAAATGAGGCAAACAATGTGCCCTCTTTAACTCAAAAAGCTGTTGAGAGAACCAAATGAGATCTATATGTAAAAGTATAGTGTAGAATGCTTCACAAATGTAAACCATTCTTTTGCGATTACTCCCCTTATGCTTGCCCCCAGCAAAACTTGACAACATAGAAAGTTTCTACTCTCTGATCTAGTACACATTAAACTCCATGAGCATTTGCCTTCTTCAAATAATTCCATGGGGTTTGGATTGCAGTTAAGGCTACAGAATCCATTCAGAAAACATATTCAACATTTAGTTTTCCAATTATTCAATTTATTGAGGCCAGACTTGAACATAACACTATACTAATTGAATTTATAAATACAAAATTTCCTTAAAATATCTAAACATGAAATTTTGCAAAAGGTAGTTACACCAACACTTCACCTCAAAATTATACATTTTTAATGTATTTATATGTTTAAGAAGGGAAAATTCTACTACATGGACATTGATTTGCCGCAAATCAATAACTCCTACGCAGGAAAGATTTGTGAAACTATGCCAAATTATTAAGCCACGATAGTCTACAAACTTGACTGCTTTAGAAATAGGCACAGCTGTATCAAAAGAATCAACTAGTTTGCTTAAACCTACCATATTTTGATGTTTACCTCTGACTTATTTTTATCAATTGATAGTTCTCTTGCCTTTTCTTTCTTTACCTATATATCTTTTTCTGGGAAAAAAGATGAAGGCAGAGCCCAGAATTTCCTTGAGAAGTGAAGAAGATACGTTAGATTGCGTTATTTTTTATCTGAAATAATCTGTTCCTTATAAAGCAGCAGACAAAAATTGTGTGTATGTGTGCACATGAGTGTGTGTGTATAATTCTGTATATTTCTATTCCTTATTAGGGAGAGAAACATTTACATATACAGGAAAATATATATACAAGAAGACTTACCAAAACACTAAGAGCCAAATGTGATAATCATTATTTCCTTCTTTAATTTTTTCTGTATTTGCCAAATTCTTTTTACCATGAGCATAAATTACTTTTATAAGCAGGAAAAAAAAAGGAACAATTTTTTTAAATAGTTCAAATGAAAAACCAGGAAATAATTGTAAAAAAAAAAAGAAAGAAAGAAAGAAAGAAAGAAAGAAAGAAAGGAAGAAAGAAAGAAAAAGAAAGTCCAGGGGGTACCTGGCAGCTCAGTTGGTTGAACATCCAACTATTGATTTTGGCTCAGGTCACGATCTCATGGTTTGGGCTCTATGCTGTCAGCACAGAGCCTGCATGGGATTCTCTCTCCATTTTCTCTCTGCCCCCTACCCTGCTCACTCATTCTCATTCTCTCTCTCAATCTCTCTCTCTCTCTCTCTCTCTCTCTCTCTTTCTCTCAAAATAAATACGTAAACATTAAAAAAAGAGAAAGTTCAAAGTTTATAAAATTGCTTGGCCTTGCAAGTACTTTGAACACAGTGTCCATAAACAGTCATGATTCCAGAAGCACCCGTAAGGTCTGACCTTCAACTCAAGTCTTATCTTCTATTTAGCACATAAGGCCCCTCTTGATTCTAAGGGTGGCTCTGGATCAAGGGCAGAGGTATGTGTGAACATGGGGCAAAGAAAGGAAACTTTCTGAGTCAAAAGCAAAGGAAATAGGGTTTTTCCCAAGGTGATATTTTCTGCTGCCCCTCTTGCTTCCAAAGGCAGAGAGAGCCAATACAGGCCCAGGGCTGCTCTTACATGTGGTGGGACCTCACAATCTTCCTCCTTTGTGTTCCCTATGGCTGAGCTAGGAGGCCTGAGCCATCGTGATGCTCAGACCTAGGCAAACAGGTAAATGCCCCCCAATTCTTGTTCACTTTGTCCTATGGGATAGCTTGCCCTTCCCTGGCCACCGGTACCCACAGTAAAATTGACGGTATTGGCTGTCTTTGTAAATAACAAACATCATAATACATATTTTATATCTATATTATGGGGAATATGTATATATTGGGGAATTTTATATCTCCAAATAGTCTGAAATCCCTCCCTGTGATACTTTTGATAGTACACTTCCAAATTAATATCACCCTTGTTTTCAATTATACAATTGCTTCATTCATTCACAACTGTAATTTTGCAGCCAAACACTGCATAATAACCTTTTTTAATGTTTATTTATTTATTTTGAAAGAGAGAGTACTTGCAGGCAGGGGAGGGGCAGAGAGAGGAAGAGAGAGAATCCCAAGCAGGCTCCTCACTGTCAGCACAGAGCCCAAACCATGAGATCATGACCTGAGTTGAAATCAAGAGTTGGATGCCTAACTGACTGAGCCATCCAGGTGCCCCAATAATTACTGTAACTTTTAAGACAGCATATGCATTTAAATGTCAAGATTATAAAATTAATATAATATTCTTTTTTTAACATGTATTTTTAATCCAAAAAGAAGTGTAATATTTCTAAATTGATATAGTAAGTGTACATGACATAATTTTTTTAAATTAAAAAAAGTAAAAAAAGGTAATACATGCTGAGGCAAAGTGCAGGTACAGTCTTCTGAGTAAAGGGGAAAGGAAGCCCTCCACCTTTTTGATTTTAGGCCCTAGGCCATCTAGCCCTGTCAAACTAATTGTCCAAGTCATTCTGCACTGCTTATAGTCAAAGCTTCATGGTTTTCAGGAAAGAATTTGCTCTCCTTTGTCCTATGTACGTGTAAACCTTTTTCCTCACAGAAAGCCAGAGAGAACAGAATCTGACGCTTCTTGATTCTGTTTGGGACACTGTGCCTTCGGCCAGCATCCCTCAGTCTCTTCCCACTCATCTCACCCTCTCTCCATGAACTCCTTGGCGGCTGCACACTGCATACTCTCTGCATGATGTTGTGATGGTTTTTAGAGTTGGGTTGAAGGATGACAATAAGCTACTGAAAATAAGAAACTGGAAACCAACTTAGGAACATTTTCATAATGGCAATACCAAAATACTCTCCTTTTGCTGACAGTCTAAGAATAATTAAGAATCTAATCAATCAATTGAAATTGAACATTTTCTAATGGATTGAATTTCATGAAGTTGCAAGAGATAAGATTTTACCATGACAGGGGTGCCTGGGTGGCACAGTCGGTTAAGCGTCCAACTTCAGCCAGGTCACGATCTCGCGGTCCGGGAGTTCGAGCCCCACATCAGGCTCTGGGCTGATGGCTCAGAGCCTGGAGCCTGTTTCCGATTCTGTGTCTCCCTCTCTCTCTGCCCCTCCCCTATTCATGCTCTGTCTCTCTCTGTCCCAAAAATAAATAAACGTTGAAAAAAAAAATTAAAAAAAAAAAAAGATTTTACCATGACAGTCCGTGTTTCAGATAGATGAATTCACACATGAGATTACTGTCACATCAAACCCAATGACCTGTGTCTGCTTTGCCATGGCATCTCTCAATCTCTCTCTCTCTCTCTCTGTCTCTCTCTCTCCTGTTTACTTTCTCTGACTGTAGCTTGGTTGGTTTTCACATTACTTAGAGCTATGGTTTAGCACTTAAATGGCCATGTTTCCAACTAAATAACAGTTACTGTTTTTAAAAAACTACTCGAATGCATTAAAGTATCTGAAGTTCGTAAAAATTGGGTTATAATCCTTTGATGGTTCTAATTTGAATTTTCTTTCTAATTTTGAACATTCAGGTCACCATCTTCTTTTATTGTACAAGAAAGGAGAGTTCCTATCATATACTGGAAAGAACATGTTCTTTTGGGTATTAGCCCTCCTAATCTTTTGTGGTTTTGTATGGAATTACAAAAGACAACTAAAGATTGCAGACATCACTGATAAGTACATTTTCATTACTGGGTGTGACACGGGTTTTGGAAATTTGGCAGCCAGAACTTTTGATAAAAAAGGATTTCATGTAATTGCTGCTTGTCTGACTGAATCAAAATCAACAGCTTTAAAGGCAGAAACCTCAGAAAGGCTTCACACCGTGCTTCTAGATGTAACGGACCCAGAGAATGTCAAGAGGACTGCCCAGTGGGTGAAAAACCAAGTTGGGGAAAAAGGTGAGTGATACAGGGGTGGGAAAAATGGAGGGGGTGTTGTAAAGTAGCTACAGCTAAGTTAAATGTGTTTGGATCTTAAATGGCCTTTCAAGAAAATGTCTCCTAAAGACCAGTTATGGTACTGGAGAATATTGGGAAAATCTTAGGATAGAGCCCTCAGTCGTTCCAAGTTGCAAGCTCTCTGTTTGCATGAAAGACACAGCCCCCATTATTCTCAGTCATAAGTCTCGGTGGGCAAATTTAGAAGTGAATTGGAGGTATTGAGTTTTCCTGCTCTTCTCTCGTGAAGTTCTAGTTTAGCCACATATACAGCAAAGGCACTTGGAGCTAAAAGCTACAGGAGATCATGAGAGCAATCCCCAAATTGCCATCTGGATACCTGGGACCTACTTCTCACTCTAAAATCATTCCACAACTCACACATTTTCCATGGGAAAAGGTAGAAAATAGCCTGAGACTCTGATAAAGCTGTCTTAGATCATTGTGATAGAGTAGTAAGCCATCGGACCTCATTCTGCCAAGATGACAGCATTCCAAACTAGAGGACTTTTATTGGCTTGAATGAAGCTTGAAATATTCTCATTAATGAAGATATTAGGGTCCAAAATGGAAAAAAAGAAACCAAATGTATGTGATTTTTCTCTATCACATCTTCATTGTGTAGTTGAGACTCTGAACCTTAAAAGCAATGGTTTGATAATGTTCCCAGATCATTCTTTAAAAAAATGTTTTAATGTTTATTTATATTTGAGAGAGAGAACGAACTAGCAGGGGAGGGGCAGAAAGAGACGGAGACAGAATCTGAAGCAGGGTCCAGGCTGGGAGCTGTCGGCACAGAGCCCAATGAGGGGCTCTAACTCACCAACCGTCAGATTATGACCTGAGCAGAAGTCAGACGCTTAACCTACTGAGCCACCCAGGTGCCCCACAGACCATTTTTAATACTTGATTTCCAAACAAATTTAACAATATTAAATGTTTTCCATCATAAAATAAAACTTTCGATGACTAGATTTTTTACCAAAAGTAGATGTGAAGTAGATTGATACCGCTCTTTGTCTGTAAAAAACAGTTTATAAATAATCTCTCACTTTGCCATCTAGCAAGTGGGAAAAATAGACCATTTTACTCTACATCTGAGATGAAAAAGTAAAAGGCTCATTCAGATAGTATCAGTATTTTACATTCAGAACCAGAAATAGAGTTACTGTGAAATTGTAACAGAGCTTCAACTATTCCAATTTAGCTTCCCACCTTCTCTGAGAGTAGTTACTTCCCAAAACTGTAATGTATTTCAAAGCAGGAACATGGCTAGAAGGAGGAAATGGCACAATTGTGTAAAGCAGGGGCTGTATTTCCATCAAGGATGCCCATATCAGTGCCATCTTCTATCACAACTCCTTTCTTTCCTCTCTGTTCTAGGTCTCTGGGGTCTGATCAACAATGCTGGTGTTCTCGGAGTGCTGGCTCCCACCGACTGGCTGACAGTGGAAGACTACAGGGAACCTATTGAAGTGAACTTGTTTGGACTCATCGATGTGACATTAAATTTGCTTCCCTTGGTCAAAAAAGCTCAAGGAAGGGTTATCAATGTCTCCAGCATTGGAGGTCGGCTTGCACTTGGTGGAGGGGGTTATACTCTCTCCAAATATGCATTAGAAGCCTTCAATGACAGCTTAAGGTAAAGTAAACATTGACATACTAAGAAATATTAGTTGGTAATGTTTATTGAGTGGTTATTATGCACTAGGCACTCTATTTAGTGCTTTAAATTATTCCCAATAATAGTTCCCAATAGATAATACCCCTGAAACAGATTAAGTAACTTGCCCAAGGTCACCCAGGGTTAGGGTTAGCTCTCCGTTAGTGTAACTATCAGTTGCAGACACAACAACACCATTCTGTTTATTTTTTTTTTCAACGTTTATTTATTTTTGGGACAGAGAGAGACAGAGCATGAACGGGGCAGGGGCAGAGAGAGAGGGAGACACAGAATCGGAAACAGGCTCCAGGCTCTGAGCCATCAGCCCAGAGCCTGACGCGGGGCTCGAACTCCCGGACCGCGAGATCGTGACCTGGCTGAAGTCGGACGCTTAACCGACTGCGCCACCCAGGCGCCCCTAACACCATTCTGTTTAAACCATCAGTAGAGAAGCTCCTGGGTGGCGCAGTCAGTTAAGCGTCTGACTTCCCTCAGGTCATGATCTCACAGCTGTAGGTTAGCCCAGCGTTGGGCCCTGTGGTGACAGCTCAGAGCCTGGAGCCTGCTTCAGATTCTGTCTCCATCTCTCTCTGCCCCTCCCCCACTTGTGCTCTGTCTCTCTAAAAGATAAATAAACATTAAAATAAATAAATAAATAAACCCTCAGTAGAAAATTATCTGCTAAAGTAAATGTAATTATCACAAAATAATGACTCAGCTACATAGCTTTCTCTCTCTCTCTCTCTCTCTCTCTCTCTCTCTCTCTCTCTCTGCAAGCTCCTGACCCATATTCCCATACATTTCAGACACTACAGCTAAAGAGATGATAACCTCCCCAACCCCACCCTGAGGACAAGAAATACAGTTTTCCTCTGGTGCTTCCATTTCCAAATAAAACTCAGAGCAGGAATTTACTAATCAGAGGTGGAGATTTTGCTCCCCCAAGAAAGCACTGACCACATCATTTTCCTGTGTGCCTACCAGAGAACCCCAGAGCTTAAAACAAAGGACTTATTTAGCAAACAAAGTGCACCCAGGCATGGATTTCTCTGGGTTTATAACATTTGACATTCACAGGGCTTCCTGAATCTGTAGATTTATATCTTTGCCAAATTTGGTGAGGTTTCAGCTATTGTTTCTTCAAACATTTTTTCCTGTAATCCATTCTTTCTCTTATCCTTCTGAGACTATAACACAAATGTTAGACCTTTGGTTTTATCACACAGATCCCTAAGGTTCTGTCCACTTTCTCAATCATTTTTCTTTTTGCTGTTCAAATTGGATAATTTCTAATGATCTACCTTCAAATCCACTGATGTTCCTCCATCACCATTCTGCTATTGAATCCAACCAATAAATACTTTATTTTGGTTATTATATCTTTTAAGTGTAAAATTTTCATTTGGTTCTTTGCCTTTTCCTTTTGGGGAGAAGTGCTGTAACTTTCCATTGACTTCAAGAGTATTTTCTTTTGTACTTGAAACATTTTTATAATAGCTGCTTTAAAGACTTTGATAATTCCAACATCTGTGTCCTTTTGGCATTAACATCTGCCATTGTCTTTCCCATGTGAGTTGAGATTTTCCAGTTCTTTTTATGTGAACATTTGGAATGTTCCAGTTCTTTTGGAATGTTTCCAGTTCTTTTTATGCTGAATATTTGGAATTATATGAGACTATGGGTCTTATTGAAGTCCTATAGAGAAGGTTGATATTTTTGTTTTAGCAGACAATTGATGAGGTTGTATTCAGGTCACAACTGCTAACCATCATTCTGTACTTTTTCCTGTTTGCTACCAGAGATGTCCCATAGATGTACCACACAGTAGCCAGTCTAGGATACAGAAGATGGTTGTCCCAGAGTTTGCTTCTCTAAGTCAGATCCATACATGCTCAAGTGCAGTGCATAAACAATGTTACGGGGTCACTTTCCTCAGCTCCTCTCTGTGATCTTTCCCGTTCCTTCTTGTTTCCTGGGACTTCCCTCCAACCAGATGTCACCCTATTCTGCCATCTACTTCCCATGTGTGTGCTGGGCATAGGGCCACATGATGGGTGGAAAGAGAAAGACAAAAAGCAACAGGGTTTCTTCCTTTCCTCTTGGGGACCAATAACCACTTAAAAAAATTTTTTTTCAAGTGAAGTGTGTGTGTGATTGCAATACAGCACTACATGACTGAAATTACCCAATAAAGAGTGGGTATTTTTCTAAATCATGGAACTGGTATTGGAAAAGGTACTGTGCATGCAGGCCACAGTCAAGTGGCAGCTCCAGAATTTCTATATGTAGGAGGGTTTAGGGACAGTGGTCCAACTGGAAGAAGCCTGGGTCTCTTTAAAGCTGTATTTGCCAAGCAAAAATACGGGTTTCATGCTGGTTTTACTTACCTGGTAAGCTTATTGGGTGACTTAAAGCCTTTTGTCCCCAGATTATATGGTATTTCATGAGTGGGTGGGGAGACAAATCTTCCCAAATACTTTCCAAAACCCAAAGGAGATCAGAAGATAGGTGTGTGAAGTACAATTAAGTTGGAAAATAACCCTTGAAATTTTAATGCAAGCAACATATTTTCAAAATCTTTCAAGATCAAGATAATTTGTATTTTTAGTCAAGTACACTGCAAACTAACCACTAGGCATGTTGCTAGAAAGCAGAACCTAAGATAAATCACATTTTAAGTTCATTGGTAGAGTTCTTTAAAAATCTTAGGATAAAGACTTGTATAACATGAGTAATTACTTCTTTATATATCCTTGGTGGAAATATAAATTAAATTTAGGAGGTAATTACTCATATAATGGTTTGCAATACTTTATTTTGCTTTAAAAGGCCCAGGGTAGGGGAGGGGGGTTCCATGATTCCCCTAAAACCTTATTGCCCAGTAAATGAGCAGACCTTTGGTTTTCTGAGGCCACACAATGAAAGAGCTCACTGAGCAGCAAAGGGAACAGATTAGCCACATCAAGGATTGTCACACTGTGTCCCTCAGCCTAGCCTCACTTGTTCCACAATCCCTTCACATTCCTAGAATGGAGGTAAACTTATCCACCCAGACCAATCATCAGTCCATTTCTCCAGAAGGTGCTTTGCGTACTGAGAAGAAACCTGTCCTTAACCTGAATGCTTGTCAATTTAATGAGAGAATCTGGCTTCACATGGAGCACTAAACTGGGGATGGGCCTACCCAGATGCCTTTCCCATTCTGCCACTAAACCGCCCTCCCTTCGCCACCCTGAACTTCAGCTTCCTCACCTGCAAGCTGCAAGCATAGAACAAGCTACTCCTTTCCAACCTATCCAATTCTGTGATTCCATGAAAAAAATTCATAAGAAAATAGTCATCCAAATAGCAAACATTCTCCAAACCAAGCTGGATTAAACATCATCAGTGTATTCTTTTCACAGACGGGACATGAAAGCTTTTGGTGTACACGTTTCATGTATTGAACCAGGATTATTCAAAACAGGATTATCAGATCCAGTAAAGGCCACCGAAAAAAAACTTGCCATTTGGAAACATCTGTCTCCAGATATAAAACAACAATACGGAGAAGGTTACATTGAAAAAAGTAAGTCTCTGATGGACCAGGGTTCCTCTGGGGTTCATTATCATAGACAACATGAAGGAGACTCAAAATTAAATGAAAAAAAAAAATAAGGTGTTCATAATAATATACCAATAGGGAATCTTAGATATGGATCAGAGATTCATATTAATTCCAGTGCCATCTCTCACTTCAAGGGTTTATAAACATTTACTGGGAAGTTACCAAGTGCCAAGTTCTATACTAAACACCTTATAAATTTTATAACTTACTCCTCAAAAGAACCATAGGAGTAGTCAGCAGAGGCTTAGAAAGGTGCATGTCCTACCGAAGGCTATACAGCTCCTCCTGATCGTGTCCAGGCTGGAGCCCCCCATCTTCAACTCTACATAAATCTCCTCTTTTTGGTAAACAACCACTCACTAAACATTGTCCAAGGATTCATGGAGGTTACAAAATATAAAGACTCAGACTCTGACCCTTACCTAGTATACAGTCAAGTTGACAAGAAAAAGTAACCACGTGAAACTGTAAAACAGTGACTCTACAATGTGTAAGAAAATTGATGCTATACTTCTTAGACAGAGCCCAACAGCCCAGAGTGGGTGCTAGATGGTGCAGTCTCTACTTACCCAAGAAATTCAGAACTGGATGAATGCATTGCTAGTTAAGTGGCCTTTATAAGACAGGTCAGGTTAGAGTAAGGCCTAAAGGACAGGAAGGAATTATTTGGGTGGAAGCTTTCCAGAGCAAGAATGCATGGGTTGGGGGGGGGTGGGGGTGGGGGTGGAGAGAGCAGGAGAAGTAACATAAATCAGATTGAGTCAGGGATGGAGAAATAATAATAGACTAGATTATGATGACTAACGTATACTGAACATTTGCTATGTACTTGTCACCATTCTAAATGCTTTACATGGACTCTTTCATTTAAAATGCCCAAATAAACCCTATGAAGTAGCTATTACCTTAATTTTATAGAAACAGAGGCATAGAGAAGTAACTTGCCCAATGTTGCACAATTAGTAAGTAGAAGAGCTAGATCTGAACCCAGACAGCCTGACTTCACCATTTATCCTTGGGCCCTGCACTATAATGTAAACAAGGCTTTAAGGAGCTGGTGGAACTTTCTGTGACAGGGCTCTGCCTCCACCTCAAACTTCCTGGTCTTATTACAAGCTTAGTCGACATTCCTCAAACACTTACTGAGCTCCTGCTTTGAGCCGAACAGGGCCCCACCTAACTTTGTGTCACTCTAACCTTAAAACTCTGGTCCTGCCTCTTTGTTGATGGATTTGGTAAGTCAGCCAACTGTGACAAGGTTCAAGGCTGGAAGTTTTGGAGGTGGAGCCAAGAGCTGAGTCAGATCCACCTGGGGAGGCTTTTAGAATGACAGACTTCCTCAACCACCCAACCCCACCCAACACACACACACTTGTGCACACACACAGATGCATACATACATATCAACGAGAACATCTGGTTTGACAAACCTCCCAGTGCCATCATGTCACTATATGCTGAGAACCTCTGCCATTAAAAACTCAGCTTCTCACTCATTACCAACTCTGAAGATTCTAAGTTCAGAAAAAAAAATCCCTCATTTAAAAGAGCTTTTTCTATTTGATATTGACATTGATATTTCTAAATGCCTATGAATATATCATGAACTGCCATCTGAAAATTATTTTTTACTTGGCCCCTGGCTGAGGTATCCTCTCTTTTATTGATTGTTCTTATTAGAATTTTCCAAATCAGGAATTGGACATCAGCCAGACTCACAGTTCCAAAGCAGACCACAAATTTAAGCTCACCTTTCTTCATTTCCAAGGCAATAGTTGTAAGAGTTTAAAATAGACACTAAGACTTATTAGGTAATCTCAGTTAGGTTTTGTGAATAACTTGCAGCCACTAAGGCCTGAAGTAGAAGGGAAGATTTAAAAATCATAGACTTCTCTTAAGAAGACACAACTCAGGTATGTTTTAAGAGCACAGGAGGAATGCTTTGAGCCATTACCAATCTCTGATAAAATACCTGCCTCTTTAAAGCTATCATAATTCATTAAGCAGACATTTCATCTGTCTGATAACCAGCCTGTGTTTAGCATTCTGAATCAAGACTTTTGGGGATGATTCCCTCTTTATTCACTGAATTATAGTAGTATGTGGTATGTGAGTGTACGTATGCACACACATGCACACCCACATTTCCTATATAGTATTCCCTTAAAACAAATTTGGACTCGAACCCACAACTTCCTGGGCTCAGGGGCCTCATAGACTATAAAGCATCTGTCCTTCATTGCTTTAAAGTAGTGCTTCTCAAAGTTTGTTCCCTGGACCAGCACCATCAGCATCACCTGGAAACTTGATAGAAATGGAAATTATTGAGTCCCACTTCACACCTACCTATTGGGTCCCGCTTTAACACTGTAGTATTAAAGGCTATATATGAATCTCACAGGTGGTGAGTCAGAACCAACCCAGCAATTGGGTTTTAACAAGCCCTCTAGGAGACTCTGCTGCCCACTCAAGTTTGACAGCCAGGGGTCTAACAAAAGCACGGTTGTATCCTTTCCTGAAGAACAGATAGAAACCCACCACAAAGGGCCTCAATTATAACAGCAAATTCAAAATAAATACCCACATACGCATCCTCCCCTTTACACCCTAGCCTCCCACACCCCTTCTCCCCTTCTTCCAAAGAGTAAGGGTGTTTTTGTCTCTTTTTACAGGTCTAGACAAACTGAAAGACACTAATTCTTTTGTGAACATGGACCTCTCCCTGGTGGTGGAGTGCATGGACCACGCTCTCACGAGTCTCTTCCCCAAGACCCATTATGCTGCTGGAAGAGATGCCAAGACCTTCTGGATACCTCTGTCTCACATGCCAGCAGTTTTGCAAGACTTTTTATTGTTGAAACAGAAAGTAGAGCTGGCTAATCCCAAGGCAGTGTGAGTCAACTGACAACAAATGCCTGCCCCCAGGCTATGAGATTGGCTGCTTTCAAGGACACGTCTCCTTTTTGGTCTCATTCTTTACCTGATCCAACCTGGACTCATTTAGATCATGCCTCTTTTGATAAATGAGGGAATCCAACCACCACTCGGGATGTCCCAGGGTCCTTTTCCAAGCCTTCTTTGGAAAGAAGGGCAGTGATGATGGGTCATATAGAAAGGCCAGGATGGCACCTGCCCAATATTGAGGTTTTGCCTGCTTAATAAGATGTAAAGGAAATTGAAAGACTTTCCCATTCAAAATTATATCTATCACCTGCTCCATGCCTCTAGCCACTACCCCTTGAACTCCAGAATGTTAAATATTTACCCCTTACCAAAATGTTGAGATAAGTAGAATACTGGGGCACGTGGGTGGCTCAGTTGGTTAAGTGTCCGACTCTTAATTTCAGCTCAGGTCATGATTTCACAGTTCATGAGTTCAAGCCCCACATCAGGCTCAGCGCTGACAGTGTGGCCTGCTTGGGATTCTCTCTCTCTCTCTCTCTCTCTCTCTCTCTCTCTCTGCCCTGTTCCCCTCAAAATAAATAAATAAACTTTAAAAAATTAACAGCATTTTTTTAAAAAAATGGTAAGTAGAATGCTTTTCATGAGAGGATTGGATATGTTATTTTGCTGAGAAGACTCTGAAGGGTTGGAACTCACTTTTGTAAGCTTTGACAGGTCAGGAGAAGGAAGGGTGAGGAAGCATCATGTGACTGGTATCGGCTACAGGGAGCAGAAAAACACAAAGTAGGACTGCAAGTAGGAGAAGGAAAAGAGCAGGACAAGAGTACTGAATGGAAGAAACAAGTATGAAAGTGGAGAGAGGGAGATTCCAGGACAAGCCTGCCTATTTTAGAGGGAGCTATGGAGGCTAAACAGCCTATTCAAGGCCACCGTGAACATTGACGCATACACCGTCTGTGTTTGAGCCCGCATCGGGCTCTGTGTTGACAGCTCAGAGCCTGGAGCCTGCTTCAGATTCTGTATCTCCCTTTCTCTCTGCCCCTCCTCCAGTCATGCTCTGGCTCTCTCAAAAATAAAGAAACATTAAAAAAAAAAAAAAAAAGAATCAGTTCAATTAAAATCCTGTAACTTCCTTAAGCCTTCGACTACTTCCACAATGGCTCCCTACCTCTGGTTCTGCTGTAAGTCTCCCTTCAGAAACTAGTTGCCATGGTGACTTTTCATGATCTATCTGTTGGTCTGGAGAAACTCCATGTTGAGGCTTTCTGGGCTCAGTGGTCACAGAACAAAGAGTATCAAGAATCATTTCATCTAATTCTCTGCCTATAAGCAGGATATGGCCAAGCCATCCAGGCTAAAAAGAACCACCACTTCAATTGAAAATCTGTCCAGAAACTCCACAATTTCCTTGGGCAACCCAGCCAATATTTAATAAGGAAAATTTCCAGGAGCTTCTAAGGAAAATGACCAATTTTGACTTTCTTCTCTATTAATTCCAATAACTGTCAGGAATGTGAGAGACCACAATCTCATCAGCATGGAGGAAATAGCTAAACAGTCGCAAAATGAAAAGCCTTTTAATATATAGAAATCATTCATAACAATTTAATCTAAACCACAGTTTATAAGGACAATGCTGGTCAACAGTTTCCTGAATTTTTGCCTGTTAAAAAATAAGACAATTCTGTTGACATTCATAATACTGACATTCTTCCTCAGCTCTGTGACTCATTTTTAAAATGAAAATATGAGTAATTTCCCTTGTACTATATATATGAGGTACTAAAATAGCCAGGGCTCTAATGCAGATTCTAGCTTAGCAGAATTTTTCAAACTCTTTTTGCACACAGCACCTGCCCAAGAAAGAACCAGATCA
The DNA here is from genome assembly GCF_022837055.1 of Prionailurus viverrinus. Classification (NCBI taxonomy): domain Eukaryota; kingdom Metazoa; phylum Chordata; class Mammalia; order Carnivora; family Felidae; genus Prionailurus; species Prionailurus viverrinus. The sequence continues at coordinate 58,968,322 of NC_062568.1, read as the reverse complement.
CGGCTCTTGCCTGATTAGGCCCTAGAAATAAACAGCACTCTGGCCTGAAATAGGTCAGGCAAGGTAACATGGCATTCTGTCACATTCTACAACAGGCAACTGCCCTGAACAGTCCCACTCCAGTTCCTTTTGAGGAACTGGACATGGGAAGGGTTCTGCTATGGATACATAGCATAAACCCTGGACAAAAATCATTCAGTCCCACGATCAGGTAAAAGATTTACTCTCGGGATTCTGGGTCTATTTTTTCCTCTTAGATATGACAAATGGAAATTGAGTATGATGCTGCCCAATAGACGGTGGGGCCTGGCTTATGGATCAGGTAATCCAAGAAGTCTAGCTTCCCACAAGTATAGTAAGAAAATAATATCAATGGTTATTTAATATTTAGTACATGTCAGGTTCTTAATGCATTTGTACATTACACAAATGATTTCATCTAACCCCAACCATATCCAGGGTATGTTTTGTTGTTGTTGCTATTGTTGTGTTGTTTATTTGTTTTTAATGTGGTAAGAACACTTAATATGGGATCCACTCTCTTAAACTAAGTGTACAATACAGTATTGTATCATCAGAACGTACAGCAGATCTCTAGAACCTAATCATTTTGCACAAATAAAACTTTATATTGGGTGAACAGCAACTCCCCCTATACCCTTCCCCCAGTGCCTGGAAACCACCATTTTCCTTTCTGTTTCTTTACTTTTCTTTTTTTTTTTTCTTAAACATTTATTCAGTTTTGAGAAACAGAGACAGACAGAGTGGGAGCGGGGGAGGGGCAGAGAGAGAGGGAGACACAGAATCTGAAGCAGGCTCCAGGCTCCAAGTTGTCAGCACAGAGCCTGATGCGGGGCTCGAACCCATGAACCATGAGATCATGGCCTAAACCGAAGTCGGAAGCCTAACTGACTGAGCCACCCAGGTGTCCCTCCTCTCTGTTTCTATAAGTTTGACTATTTTATGTACCTCGTGTAAGTAAATCATGCAGTATTTGTCCTTCTGTGGCTGGCTTATTTCACTTGACATAATGTGTCCTGATTCATCCATGTTGTCATGTATAAAAGGATCACCTTCTTTCTAAGGCTAAATAATATTCCATTGTATGTATATATCACGTTTTCTTTGTTAGTTTACCTATTGGTAAACATTTAGATTGTTTCCACATCTTGGCTGTTGTGTATAGTGCTGCAAGGAATATGGGAGTACAAATATCTCAAGATCTTGATTTTAATTCTTTTGGCTACATACCCAAAAGTGAGATTGCTAGATCATGTGGTATTTCTTTTTTTTTAATTTTTTGAGGAAGCTCCACCATGTTTTCCATAGCAGCTGCTCCATTTTATATTTGTACCAATAGTGAACTAGAGTTCCAATTTCTCGATAACTTCACCAACACTTATCTTTTTTTTCTTGGTAACAGCCATCCCAACAAATATAAGTTGATACCTCACTATAATTTTTTTAATTTTTTTAATGTTTATTTACTTTTGAGAGACAGAACACGAGCAGGGGAAGGGCAGAGAGAGAAGGAGACACAGAATCGGAAGCAGGCTCCAGACTCTGAGCTGTCAGCACAGAGCCTGACGTGGGGCTCGAATTCATGAAATGTGAGATCATGACCTGAGCTCAAATCAGCGCTCAACCAACTGAGCCACCCGGGCACCCCAGATACCTCGTTATAATTTTGATTTGCATTAGTTGATCATCAGTGGTTAGTGATATTGAGCACCTTTTCATTTACCTATTGGCTGTTTGCACATCTTTGAAGAAATATCTACGCAAGGCCTTTGCCCATTTTTTAAATTGGGTTATTTGTTTTTGTTATTGAGGTGAAGAAGTTCCTTATATATTCTGGATATTAGATATAATATGTGTGTATTGTATCTTTGGATATTAGATACTTGTTTTAGAGATGGAGAAAGGAAATCACAGAGATGTGGGCAGTTTGCCCAAGCTAACTGCTAACTGTAAATGTGGGCCAGGGTTCAAACCCAAGCAGTCTGATGCCAGAGCTCACACTCAGAGCCACTGTGCTGAAACTGACTCTCACAGAGTACTTTTCCAAAGTTTAATACTGGGCCTGTAAAAAAAAACTTTATTAAATTAATCTAACATGAGTCTTGCCTAGGCAATAATATTATGCATAAGAATGATGCATAATTTTGAGTATATATATTCCTTTTTGTTTTCCTCTATTCTAGTTTAAAATTCTTCTCACTTCTGGGGCACCTGGGTGGCTCAGTCAGTTAAGCATCCGACTTCAGCTCAGGTCATGATCTCACAGTCTGTGAGTTTGAGCTCCACGTCAGTCTCTGTGCTGACAGCTCAGAGCCTGGAGCCTCTTTCAGATTCTGTGTCTCCCTCTCTCTCTGCCCCTCCCCTGCTCATGCTCTGTCTCTCTCTGTCCCAAAAATAAATAAAAACATTACAATAAATAAATGAATAAATAAGTAAACAAATAAATAAAATTCTTCTCACTTCTTATAAAATAACAAAAGTACTTATACACCATTTTTCAGGTCCTTGAAGCTTTCTAACTAAAATCTCTAGATTTCCTTTTTTACCTTCTTGTTTTTCTTTTTAGTTATCAATTTTATTTATTTGTTGTTACTATTATTGTTAGTTTGAAGAATTTATATGTAATCAACTATTGCTAATCTTGGATTATCTGTATTGACCCAAGACCAACTCTTTGGATCTTTTAGCTTTTAAGATCAGAAAAAGGAAAGAGGACAGAAAGCTAGCATATCACAAATACTGTTTCCCCCATGGCTGTAGTTTTGTCAATTTTTGTCAATTCCAGAAGTGATTCTGGAAGTGCCACTGGGGGGTGGGGGGGTGGGGGGAAGGGGTGGACTGTTGTAGTCACTGTGGCTAGTGCTAGCCCTGGGAATACTAGTGAGAGAAAAGGAGAGGATCTTAGCTGGAAAGGGGTCAGGGCCTCATAACACTAACACACTGCAATCCAAGATAATCCCATAGGTAGCTGGACGTTCTGACTTGGTGGGAAGAGGACATGCAGGCTAGTATTTCTCACAGAGACATTCCCACTAGCAGCATTCCTGGTCTGACATGTTTCTGCTCCAAAACCACTGAAGAATGGTAGGTTGACCACCTTTTAATTACCTTGTTGATTAGCTCTGGTTAATGGAATATTCTTTATTATTTTTGAGCCAAAATCTGTCAGCGGAGAGAAGAGAGGGGAGAAAAAGCTGCTTTTTCTGAAACCATCATGATAATAACAGTTCGTGTTCACTGAACCTTTAAAATACACCAGCATCCAGAGTGCTGTCTGTGAATGTTCTCATATAGTTTTTATAGCATTTACACAACACGTGCTTTTACTGTTCCATTTCACAAATGAGGAGCCTAGTAGCCAAGATTCTTTCAACTCTAATGATCTATGATTCCTAAATTCTCTCTAATTCCCTAAAATATGAATTCTCCCCTCAAGAAAAATAATTAAAAAAGAGAAAGAAAAGTTAGTGGATTTTAAAACTTTAAAGTTCTTTCTGGAACTCTGCAGCCATCCTAATTGAGAAACTCTAAAATTCTGACTGGTGAAATCATAAGACAAATCTCCTGGCCAGTGATCTCCAGGCCCCTTCCCTATGTCCTTGAGCCCTTGAGAGAAATGATTGATAAGGGCTTCAGGCTCTTCTCATTTCTCTACATACTCTCCACCCCTAGCTGCTAACACCTTTCTAAGAAACAGGGCTTTTCTTCATGAGAAAAAATACAGTCATCTTCATATTTTACAAACTCCAGTGCTCATTCAACTGAGATAAACATAAATATCTGGTCAGAAAATTCTCCAAGTACTCAAGTCTTCTGTGGGCCCCTTCCCCACATTGAACATTCTAATTCCAAAGTAGAATTGAATCCGATTTGAGTTCTGTCCCCAAGAGGAGCAGTTTTTATCACTGATTTAGATGAAGACACAAGAGGCAGTTTGTGAACCCACCAAGGGAATACCTAAGAATACAGAATCTGGGTTTCAAATCTGAGTTCTAGCCATGGGCTAACAAGATGAAATGATATAGAGAAAGAGACAGGGTTCTGCTGTGGTTCTAAAAAACAAGCATGGGATTCAAAGCCACGTTGTAGAAATACTGAGGCATTTTATGCAATAGTTCAAAGAGAGTCAACAGTGTGATGTAATGGTAGGAAGTAACTGCCTACCCCCTCCCACCACCCTTGCAAGGAAAAAATAAATAAATGATCATTTGTCCTTGGTTTAAATTTTATTTATTTATTTATTTTTTTTTAGTTTATTTATTTTGAAAGAGAGAACACATGCGGGCATGAGGAAGGACAGAGAGAGAATCCCAAGCAGGTTCCACACTGCCCATGAGGAGCCCAACATGGGGCTCAAACTCACAGAGAGATCATGACCTGAGCCAAAATCAAGAGTCAGATGCTCAACTGACTGAGCCACCCAGGCATCCCTAAATTTTAAATTTACAATATATAGTTAAGGTTGGTGATGTCTATCTGTACTCTCAGCTGCTCAGAGAACTGGTAAAATGTTGGGAACCCCAGTCTCTTGTAGCCACAGACATTCCAAAGAGGGTGTCCAGGAGATCAAGGTTATCTGAAAGCAGCTTAGTGGAAACAGAGTTGAAGACTCTGGAGGTATTTGAAAGAAGAGCCTGGGAAACAGGAGACAGAGCAGTCACTCAAAGAGTCCTCCCTGTGAAAGAAGAAATTAAACTTATTCCAGGGGGCTATAACAATAGGACCAGGGTCAGGAGTAGAAGTTAGTTAGAGTTCAAGTTCAGCACCATATAAAGGAGGAGCGTTTTTGTTTTTGTTTTTGTTTTTGCCAGAAAGAGCTTGACTGAAGAACAAGCATGGCTGATAGGCAATCACAGGGAGGAGAGCCGTTGGGGGGACGATGCTGGAGAAGGAATTCAAGTGAGCCAGAATGGCTGACTTGGTTGATATTTCAAGACTCTCACAAACCTAAGACTCCTAAGATTTACTCAGATATGGCACATTCCAGTGATAGACAGCTAAGAACTTCCAGTCCCTGAAATCTGACAGAGCAAGAAGCCAAATGCCTCTCATCCCACTTCTTATAAGGTCTGAAACGTCATTTCTTCAATCCTGGAAAGCTCATCTTAGCCTGAAAAGGACGAAGAAGAAGGTGCTCAAAGCCACATTTATAGGCTTCCAGATGAACTTAAACTATACTTGAGACAGTGCCCAGAGGCAGCCCCGGGGCCAGCACAGAGAAGGGGAGGCTGGAAGGAGCTTGGAACTTGTGTGTCCCTGACTAGTTTAGTTGTGTGTATGCAGTTATCCAAAACATGGACTGACTTTTAAAAATGGATATTGTGGGGCGCCTGGGTGGCTCAGTCGGTTAAGCGTCCGACTTCAGCTCAGGTCACGATCTCTCGGTCCGTGAGTTCGAGCCCCGTGTCGGGCTCTGGGCTGATGGCTCAGAGCCTGGAGCCTGCTTCCGGTTCTGTGTCTCCCTCTCTCTCTGCCCCTCCCCCGTTCATGCTCTGTCTCTCTCTGTCTCAAAAATAAATAAACGTTAAAAAAAAATTAAAAAATAATAATAAAAATGGATATTGTCTAAATAAATAAAACTCTGCAAATAATATACTGTGAGAATTTACTTTTCTTCCCACCAGTCCTCTAGTTCCTAGCTAGGAGCTCTTGTCCCCCTGGGACATGTAGATTAAATACCAATATATAGATTTCCTCCTTGTGCTCATTCTTACACAAGTGGTAGCAGTATTAGACTCTACACACTTTTTCTATTTTTCTCAATAACATGTTCAAATTTCAATGAACGAAAGAGTAGAAATATTTAAAACAAATGCTCACAGTTTCCTTTCTAAATCTGGCCCAGCCAGAGGCAATAGACAGCTGTGAGTTCATCATTTTACTTCTTCAGCCCCTGACTTAATTATGGTGCTGTTATCCTTTCATTCAATAGATCTTAAAATTTGTATTTCCTACAGCCTTGTTTCCTCTCTAATTTAGTGCAACAATCCTTACCCTGGATAAAATAAGAAAGGAGATAACTGTGTTGATTATAAGCAGTTCTTAAGAGTATAATGCTATTGACCAACTCTACTGGTTACAAGCGGGATCTCCAAATCATTAATAAGTGATTCAGAAGGTAAGTCTCTCCTCTATGAGAGACTAACTAACTGTTTTAGGAAGCCAATTAGAAAACATTTCGCCCTCTTTCAGGGATATCTGATTCCTTAACGGTGTTTGAGAGTCTGTTGCATATCATCAACAGTCAAGAGCTTCTAAACATTAGCCACTGACTGAAACATTCCTTTTCTTTCTTTATTTCTTAAACCTGTCCTTTCTATTTTTGTAGGTGAGTTCTCAGAGGTATAGCCTAAAAGTGGCAAATGAGGCATTAACAAAGTTGCCCTATTTGATTCCAAAAGCTAACTCTCTTGGACAGTTCCTTGTCAAGTAAACCACTTCCCTGCTATGGGGAGATGGGGTCATGATGAGGATCACTACTTTGAAATGACAGAGGGGAGCCGTTAGGGGCTGAATTGTGTCCCCTCCACATAAATAGATAGCTTGGAGCCGTGGTACCTCAGAATGTGACTTTATCTGGATATAGGGTCTTTTCAGAGGTGATCAAGTTAAAGTGAGGTCATTAGGTTAGGCCCTAATCCAATATGACAGGTGTCCTTCTCAAAAGGGAAATTTGGACACAGACAAGTACACTTAGAAGGAAGGCAATATGAAGAGACAAGGGGAGAAGATAGCCATCTACAAGCCAAGGAGAGAAGCCTAGAACAGAGCCTTCCCTCCCAGCTGTTGGAGGAATCAACCCTGCCAACATCTTGATTTCAGAATTCTAGCCTCCAGGACTGGGAGACAACAAACTTCTGTTGTTTAAGCCAAAGTTTGTGCTACTTTGTTAGAGAGCCATATGATGGTATTAACATCACATTGATTGGGCAAAATTATGGAGTAAAGCAATCCTTGTCAGCTCACCTACTCTGCCTTCTTGCTTCTAAGCATCTGTCCCAAATGAATACCTTTTAAAAACTGTGATATACCTTTCTAGAAGTACTTCACAAGTAATTAAGAACAAAGACTCTCGGGGGTCCTGGTGGTTCAGTTAGTTGAGTGTCTGACTCTTGTTTTCAACTCAGGTCATGATCTCACAGTCATGTGATCAAGCAGGCTCTGCACTGGATGTAGAGCCTGCTTAAGATTCTCTCTCTCCCCCTCCTTCTGCCCCTCCCCTGCTTGTGTGAGCTCTGAAAGAAAGGAGGGAAAGAAGAAAGAAAGAAAGAAAGAAAGAAAGAAAGAAAGAAAGAAAGAAAGAAAGAAAAAGAAAAGAAAGAACTCTTGGATTGAGCTGCTGGAGTCAAAAACCCAGTTCTGCCTTTACAACTGACTTTACTATTGATGAGTACTTAATTTCTCTAAACCCTAGTTTCCTCCTCTATAGACTGGGAATGACAAGAGTAGCTACCTAAGACAGTTATAAGAATTAAATTAGTGAATGCATGTCAAGCTTAGCTCAATAAATGTCAGCTATTGTTATTGTTTATTTTGTTGGAACCTTCTCAAATTATCTAAGGTTCATGGTAGAACTTAGCTGTAGGTCAGCCCCATCTTGGCCCATTATTTGAATGGATTGGCCAGAGACAAGGACAAGAGCAATATTCTGATTTTTGTTCTTCTCAATTCTATAAGTTAAGTGTGATAAGAAGGGATTAAATTCAGAGTGGAGCACTCAACATGATGAAAGGAAGAACCAACACCTGTGGAGGAGAAAACAGCCACACAAACAGTCACCATTTTCTCAGCACCCACTGTGTCCTACCTAAGGTACTATGACAAAGACAGAGGACTGGCCTGACAAGGCATCCAGTTACTAGACATGTGTTAGAATTGGAGAAGGAGAGTGGTAAGACCCTTAAGATCTCTGACTCATCTTCTAATTTCAAAAAAAAAAAAAAAGGAACAAGAGTCTTGAAAGATAGGAAGACTGCAACAAGATTATCTGTCATTTTCACAACAGAGCAAGGCTCAGATAAGACCTGGGTTTCTTCTTTTGTGAGAAAGATAAGAGACTTCCATGATACAGAAGGAAGACTGACCCTAGAGAGTGACCTATATACATCTAAGACCCCTAACATCATCATTCCTGAAGAGCTGCAGAAATGGGTTGATGATAACAATAATACCACGTATTGAGCAACTACTATGCATGCATGGCACTATGTTAATTACTTTGCATGCATGAATACCTCACTTAACCTTCACACAACAACCTTGCAAGGTGGCTATGAAGAAGAGTAGAGTTCAGGTAGGATACTCAACTTACCCAGCATCTAGAGCTGGGGGGTATCAGTCAGGACAATCAGCTTCTACTCTGGACAGCCTCTTAGAGGCAGCCACCAGCACCAGATGCTGCTAAGGGTCCATCTTGCTCTATAAGTGTATATTTTTAGACTATCTAAGCCACAGCAATGAGAAGTTTTATTTTTTACGAGTGAAGTAAACTCACTTGATCTTCCACATGGCGTTTCGAACTATGAAAATTATCATCAAATAAGCACCACAATCATCTTGATGTAAGAACAGGTTCTTATACAAAATCTTTGATGAATTTAGGTCTGATATTGTTTGTGCTACCATAAATTCACTGACATTATTGCCTTTCTCCCAGGTAATGACACTACAACATTTCCCCCCTGTACTTTCTTAGCACTGTGTAATGAAATGCAGTGGAAACCACAGGAAATATTGTGGTTAGGTTTTGAACTTGAGCCATCACACTCAACCCGAACACTGTGACAAGGGTACTATGGAATTAAAAAAAAGGGGGGGTTCAAAATTGAGAGGTCCAGGTCCTTCCTTAGGTGACAAAGCAGCCTGGGGATGACAACAGAAACATCACTGGGGCACCTGACTTATGGCTCTTTGTTACAAATGTCTCCATTTAAAATCAAAACCAAGAACAAATTAGTGGGACACTCTACTTGGACGCCCCCTCAGCTCCCAGAAGCAGTGTGCTGACAAGAGGCTACATCTGATGATGCCTACAAGTATAAGTACTGGCATATTGCCTAGTAGTTAGCATTGTCCTTGGCTCTAAGTTAGGTGATGAGCATTTCCTTTGTGTCTTTTGTTTTCAGAGCCAAGTCAAGGGCTGGCAAAATGTCCTGTTGCAGGATTGCATAAGACCTCCCTCTACATCTCATCCCTAGATGGTTAAAGCGACAACTCTCTTACATTTCAGCAGGAAGTGAAGTAAGACCACCCGTTCCTTCTGTAAATTGCCAACGAAGCTTGCGAAAGATACATCACAAACCCAAAATAAGCACAAAAAGAAAGTGAATGAATGACAGTAGAAAGACATACCATGTACTGAACACTTTCTATGTGAATGTATGCATTATCTCATGTAATCTCAACAACCTTATAGTAGGTGCTATTATAACGAATCTTTTTACAGCTGAGAAAACCAGAGATTTGAGAGACATTGACTGTCATGCCCAAACACACACACACACACACACACACACACACACACACACACACACCTGACCTGACTGAGGTGGAACTCAGTCCTAGTTCATTAGATACTTATGGATGTCTCCATTCCTCCTGCCCCTTCCTCTCACACACAAGGCAAGTTTTTCAAAATGACTTATTCATGTGTTCTAATTTATTCCCCTTTGTTCTAGGGAAGACTTAAGACTATGGTAAGAGAAGTTAGTCTGTAAAATATTTTCACATTTACCTATGCTACCTAGGCTACCCATAATCCCTCTTTTCTTCCTCCATTGCAAAAATGGAAAGGAGGAGAGTCTTTTCTAATTAATCCAAATTCTCCTGATTAAAAAAAAAAAAGCTTCCCCAAATAAAGATAAGAGACAGTTAGAAGCTAAGATTTGTGATTTTCCAGGAAAATATGTTGATATTACATTGCAGTGGATCGCAAGGGAAATATATTCATGACTTTTAATGAAGCCAGAAGCTTCATTTCAGAAGAGTCGTTCCCAGACACTGCACGGCAGCCCATTAGGGGATTACCTCATTCAGCCGGCAGGTGGCGCAGGTTTGAATGCTCAGCATTTTCTTACAATTGCCAAAAGCCAAATGGCCACATCTCACGTGGAAATGATTGCTTGAGGTATTTTTTTTTTTTTTTTTGGCCAAGTTTAAGGGAGATTTACTTTATTTAATTATCAGTTAGAACAGCAAAAACAAAAACAAAAAAACCCACAAACCCCATAATATTTTTATAAATGGAAATAGCATATTCATGAAGCCAGCCCGTGTAGCTGTGTGTCAAGCGAATTGGGCCTGGGAAGCGGTTTCAAATTGGGGAGGAGGGACAGGCAAAAGGCAAAGGGGGTCAGGTAGCAGGTGATTCACATATTTGTCTCATACTCATCCTAACCTTGAAATACGCTTGCTCTTGCCACCACCTAGAAGATGCCACGATCAAAAAGATCAAGCGCTCGGTCCAAGGTCGCACTGTTGGTTAAAGGTTAAGTTAGGAGATGAGCTCCAGTGTCTCTAATTCCCAAATCCAGGCTCTTTCCACTGCATGGACCTGTTCTTATGGTGATACTTGGTGAGGAAGCCCTAGCCTCGGTCGGCCCTTTCCCCGAGTGGTCTGGGGGCAAGACACTATGGCTTCCTGAAACTGGTCCCCTTCCTTCCTCTATTCCTCCCCTGCAACACGCCAGGCCCCAGGGAACAAATAGAAATTGCAATTCCCCTTCCTCTCTCCCTCACCTGTGTTATGTTTTTGTCAGGATTAAAGCATGCAAACCCACTGGTGCCATTTGGACACTAGGGGGCACCTGGTGCTCATAAAACCCCTGGGATTCCAGGAAGGGTCCTGCAGTTTCTGTTTGCTCTTCCTGGAAAGGAACATAATCCGTCCCTCTACCCCTAAGAAGTATCACTTCTAATGGATAGAAATCTAGCATGTTCCGAAACAAACTAATTTCTCTGTTTAATAGCTTATCTTATTGAAGAATTCTTCCTCTCAGGCCATCTAAATCCGACATTCCTCTAGTTCTTTGCTATGAGAACATAGTAAAAGTACAAGTTTCCTGTGTCTGATGGAAAACCATCATGCTCCCTGCCCCACTATTGCTAGCATCTAGGATAACCCAGGTTAACACCGAGCACAAACAATGATAAGTGTAATTTAAAAGAAGAAAAAAAAGCAGGTGACGGGCACCTGGGTGGCTTAGTCAGTTGAGTCCAACTCTTGATTTCGGCTCAGGTCATGACCTCACAGTTCATGAGATGGAGCTCCGCATCAGGCTCTGCACTGACAGCAAGAAGCCTGCTTGGGATTCTCTCTCTCTCTCTCTCTCTCTCTCTCTCTCTGACCCTCCCCTGTTCCTCTCTCATGCTCTCTCTCTCTCTCAAAACAAACAAACAAACAAACAAACAAACAAACCAAGCAGGTGATCAAAAACACAGACATAAAAAGAAAAATACCCCTATCTCCAAATCCTGTGCCTGCAGCTCACTACACGTGAATACCTTCATGGAGAAAGGCACACGGATGGGTGACATCAGCCACTTAGAGAAGCTGTCCTTCATTCCACCAGGGGAAGACCAGAGAGCAGCAGAAAGAAGGGGAACGGCGGGGTATTCTCATTTTGTGAAGCCCTCTGCAAAGGCCCAGGTGCCCCCCTACATGCGGAGGCCCTTCCAAGCTGGGCCCTTGGCAACAGTCTCTGAAATAACAGTCCTGGCAACACAGGTTTGACATGAATATGCAAATTAGAATATTCAAGTTGCCCACTTCCTGCTTTTGGATCTTTTTAAAAATTCAGCCACTAACCATGACTAACAAAAAATAAAGGAGAAAGAAAAAGTTTGACCTTCACTTGGTTTCTCCCACTGACCTCCCTGCGCTAGAGCCAAAGCACTTTTCAGAGGAGAGAAAAAGATGGCTGGGGTCTCAACGAGGAGCAGGGACCACTGAGCGCTTAAGACATTTTCACCTCCCCTCTCTAACAAAAGCTCGGGAATGGATAAATAGGCTATACTTGGCTCCGTCAATCAACTGCAGTTGCTCTATTTTCATTGCTACAAAGATGTATAAAAAGCTAACGTTTGCTACAAAGCCCCCATCAGTGTATTCAGGGAAATCCTGGGGGGGCTCACTGAGTAATGTCTGTAAACTTGCCAGGCCGCTAATTGTGCGTATCACTTCCTTACAGTCTCTCCATCCTGTCACTCTGGTCCCAATAATCACTTTGGCTTCCATACTTCTTTCTTTGTTCGCCTGCTCCCTGGAGGTGGGCCTGGGGGGAGGCACCTCAAGGGCAGGCATGTCTTTATAACTAGAAGTGACAACGAGTTTGGGGAATTCAAGCTGGCTGAACATAATTATAAAAAGGAATTTTGCATCATTATCCATCGCTTTTCTGAGACAGGAACGTGAGTGGTCCCTCCCACTCTGAAGACTGTGGCAGCCCCACAGTGAGTGTTGACCCACCGACTGACCCACCCCGCCTGGGGCGGGGGGAGGGACAAATTTAAATAAAGCTTCACACCACTGTCAAACCAAACTTAATACAAATAGCTGAATGGTGAAGAAACAAAAAACCGTATTCGGTCTTTAGAAGATGAATTACACCCGTGTTCAAAATTCCTGGCACCCTTTGAGAGGGATCCATTTGTGGACATATCTTTGCTTGGGATCATCAGTGAGCAGGGAATTTTAGGCTTCTGCCTCAGGGACAGAGTCATGAGCTGTAGCCCAGGAGACAGGGCAGACTATGTTTTATCTGCCAGTGCAGAACCAGGAAGAGGTGGCCCCGAGGCCTTACTGACTCAGGGAACACGACTACGATATACTAACAGGGATTAAAAAAAAGAATGCTCCCAGGTCCCACCTCTGCAGGCTGGTAGATGATCACCACACCCACACGTCCACACCCAACAACGTTCTCCGGCCCTTAGCTCTTGACTCCCCTCCAATTTTTGATAAATGTCCTTGCCTTCAGCATGAAACTGATATGCCCCCCCCCCCCCCCACTCCTTCTGTGGAAATCTTCTCTAAGGCTTCGACACCTTTTAACGTTTCTTGGATGTTATTTCCTTATTGATATGGAAATACGTATTAGGAAGCACAGCCTTAAGGGACACCTGGGTGGCTCAGTCAGTTAAGCGTGGACTTCAGCTCAGGTCACCATCTTATGGTGACATAAGTTCGAGCCCTGCATCGGGCTCTGTGCTGACCTCTCAGAGCCTGGAGCCTGCTTCAGACTCTGTGTCTCCCTCTCTCTCTCTGCCCTTCCCCTGCTCATGCTCTCTCTCTTTCTCAAAAATAAACATTTTAAAAATTAAAAAAGAAAGAAAAAGAATCCCAGTTGTTAGGTGGGAAAGATGAGGTGCTGGAACCACAAATGCCCCCCACCCCACCCCAGGCATGCAATATCAGAGCAACACTGGAATATGAAGGTCTCTGTCAGCCCAGTGGGCAACCATGGTCTCCTAATTGAATGGATCTCCCCGTGTATTTCTCACCCTTAGCCTTTGTCCTTTTCCCTCCTGCTGCAGATCAGTTTAGGCCTGAAAGCCTCTACTGAGCAGTGGAAACTGGCTCTTTTCTAGAAACTCTCCTGGATGGGGTGGGGGCAAGGGTGTGGGTGAGGTGGAAACCACTTGTTAAGGTCAGGTTTAGGAATTAGCTTTTAACTTCTCAGATGTAATTTCCCCCCTCCATCTTCATTATGGAGTATAATTAGGACGTGCCATCATATTTTATAATCTGTGAAAGGAAGTGCAGTGTTCCAGAGAAACACATATCCAGATGGCACCAGAAAAGCTTGGTTGCAATGGATCAACCCCCAATGTCCTATTTCTTTTTCCCAATGCTTTGGCAACAATTCCTAGCATTCTTACTGTGGGCAGGGAGAAGAGAAGGAGGCAGTGGGAAGTGAGCTGGCTGCCCTTTGTGTAAAGTTTTGTCGAATCAGTTTGCTGTAGCTAACAAGGGGTGGCAGGGAACTAACTGGAAACAATTATAACTTATGTAACAGGTTAGGTCCATGAACATTTGCACCCATCTGGCCAGCTCCTCCTATTCCTCCTTTTACCTTCTCATTAGAGGGAAGATGGGAGAAGACGCCAAGCAGAAATCCACAGGGTGAATGCCTACATGTCAAACCTTGTGTATTCCAGAAGCCTCTATAAGAGTAACTCTGGTTCTGAGAGCAGCCGAGGTTATGTTCAGGCGTGGTGGGGTGGGACCCTGGGTGCTTCTGGCAGCCAAGAGGCTGTGGGCACCAACAGTCCTGACAGCTACTCATGGGCTCCTCTCTCAGCACCCCGCATCCCTTTGGGTGACAGGTCCGTCCTTGGCTGCCGAAGAACGATCTGGTCATCTTCCCCCTTCGCAACCCTGACATGGCCCCAGTCACTGCTCTCTCACCAGCATGATAAACCTTCGAAGAGGTACCTCGAGAAGCACTCCCCTGTCTGTATTTCTGTAACAGTTCTAGTGGGGCACATCTTTCCTTGGCTTTCTCTGCTCATTCAATAAGCTTCTTGCCCCAGGCCCCTTAGGAAACCTGGCTGGGAGAGAATATGAACACTTAGATGACCACTCTCAAGATGTTCCTTGCTGTGCAAATGCAGCCAGCCTCCATCCCAGCTGATGCATCTGCGTTTTCTCTTCAAGTTGGGTTCTAGTATGTTAAGCTGCAGAAGTGCCTTTGGCCTCCAGTTTGATCATTCCAATTTATTAAAGAATTATCTGTCTGGAGCTGATAGCCCCAGAGTCTGCCTTGGCTCTCCCTGGGGGCCTGCAAATTCTTTATTATGCAAACAAAACTCCCCAATGCCCGTCACCAAAATCAAGCTCTGATTTGTCAGGATTCCAGGACAGGGTATAGAATGGGTTTCATTCTGAGACCTACACCATTAATCATCTGTTTGGAATTGGGCATGAATTTCTCATGGAAACAATGTGTCAATGGGTGGTTCAGGTCTCTCTCCAAATAGCAAGAGCCCATGGAATCCAAACTGTGGCTCAGCTGTAGAGCTAACTGTACTAGGCTCGGTTCTGTGATTTGACAAGAGAATTCACACAATCAGGAGGGAGGAGTATACAGAAAAAAGAAAAGAAAAATGTCTTTCTGCTTTTCTGGGTACAGGACTGGTCCTGGGAAAGTTCCTCAAACAAACCAGGCACATTGTGTCTTTGGCTTCCTGCCACTTCCCCCCTTGGACCCCTTCTTCGGCACCTAACAGCCTCTCCTCAAGCATTCCGGGACTCCTGCTGTTTGAAATGCTTCAGCTTGGCACCCTACCCAGGCCTGTCCTAGTCCTCAGCAGGCTGAAGTCACCAGCATTAGACCTGCTGCCCCAGTCCCACAGTCCCGCTGCACATATCTGCCATTTGGCTGAGTCATAAAAGGAAGCCAGCAAACTCAACTCATGATGAAGTGCGAGGGGCCAGCACCCAGGAGCACCCACAAAAAAGTCCTGGTAGATGAGTGGATCAGGAAGCAGCAGGGTGCAGGATGCATCCCTGGTGAAATAACGGTGGTTGTGATGCTCCATGCATTGGCCATGCTTCAGGCCCTGTGCTAAGTGGTTTGCCTACTTCATTTATCCAGCAAATATCTGAGCACCATAAACAATGGTGTGAGCATGAGGTTTAGGCTTGTAGCACAAATGAAGCAAATGTCTTTGTCCTCATGGAGCTTACATTTTTGTACATTCATAATCCCCAAAGAAGCCTGGAGATTAAATATGCACTGTAAGAATATGCTGGTTAAGTACTGAAACTAGGACTCCGAGTCAGGCTCTCTGTGATGCCTGTGCCCATGTCTTCACTGCTGGGCCCAGCCATCCAGGAGCCAGAGCTCCCCGACTCCTGGTCCCCCACCACAGATAGGGCCAAAACCCTGGGCGTAATGGCCCCAGACTGTTGCTTTTGTCAGCCTCTTCCTTTTCTTGTCTTCTGAACTCGAAGACTCTCAAGAAGCCACACATTTCCCCCAAGCTCAGGGGAGGAGACAGGAGAGGCAGGCCAGGAGCCATGGGTCATATGTGAACCAGGGGTTGATTTTATGACCGCA
Organism: Prionailurus viverrinus; assembly: GCF_022837055.1. Taxonomy (NCBI): domain Eukaryota; kingdom Metazoa; phylum Chordata; class Mammalia; order Carnivora; family Felidae; genus Prionailurus; species Prionailurus viverrinus. The sequence continues at coordinate 58,952,240 of NC_062568.1, read as the reverse complement.
GTCTCCATGGATCTAATTACAGGTTTTCTCAAGCCTCCTTGAAACCTCAAGAATAGGTAACTGTCAAAGGAGACCATCATTGTATAGATCTTGAAATAAAACATTTGGTGTAATAGATTCATTCAAAAGCTGTTACTTGGTGGCTTACGTTATCACCACCACCAACAACAAAAGAATTAGGAAATATAAACTATTTTTGCAATCCAGTGTGAGACACACACACTCACTAGTCAGTGAGTTAAGGAAGCAAATAAAGACATCTAGAGGGGCCAAGGTTCCCATGAGGTCTGAAAGTAGGTGCATTAAGTCAAGGCCAGCACAATGTTGACCACCCGACCTTTCTAGAATTGAGTACCTGTTTGGTTCTTTAGTATGACTCAGTGTTCTTCAGAAACAAACAAAACAAAACCCTGGGATACACTTCCTCTGCTAACACTTGATCTTAGAAAAATCCTTCATATCTGTAAGCTCAGAATACCTCTCTTGTGCAATATGCAGCTTTTGGTGCCACCCAAGTCAGTTTTAGTTGCATATTCTCAGAAAACTGTCAGCTATCTTCCTCCATTTAGAACAGCTATCACGTGTAGCTCTGGTCAGCAAAAGGATTCTTACCCAGAAACAAAGTTCCCACTCCCATCCCTTCACTCCTACCCGTACCCCCTTTCCCACAAGGAGGCACAGTCCCTGCCCCCGTCTCCAGGGCAAGACCAAAGGACCAATTTCATGCCCACCTCCCAAAGGCTGTCTCTGTCAGATTAGCTGGAGAATAAAACTAACAGAGAAGAGGTAAAGGGGAAGCAAACAGGTGAGAAGAGAGGAGTGTTAGGAACCTTCTTCTAGTGCTTACTCTGGATGGCTGATTTGTCAGGAAATCTGGCAAGTGGAAGGCCAGGCCATCTTTGTTTTTAGGTTGATTCATTCTTTGCTATATGCAACACAGTACTGGCTGGGCAAATTGTTCTGTTCTGTTCCATTCTGGTAATCAAGTATGCTAAGATAGGGTGGCAGCACCAGATGGAAGTTGAAGATTTGCCAGGTGATCCTTCGAGATCCTCTTTGAGGCCCGTGTACCATTCCCCCCAGCTGCTAAGTTCTCGCCACCATGCCCTTTGATGGCCTTGCCCTCAGCAAGACTCACCTTATGCTGCCTCCCCCAAGGTTATGGGGGTATGATATAGAGTGAATTTTTGTGTCCCCCAAAAATTTACATGTGGAAATCTAGTCCCCCATGTAATGGTACTTAGAGGTATGGTCTTTGGGAAGTAATTTTGTCATAAGTATAGAACCTTCATGAATGAAATTAATGTCCTTCTAAAAGAAGCCCCAGAGGGAGGAGCCAAGATGGCGGAATAGCATGGACGTTTTCTGTGTGTTTCGCGTCCATGAAATACAGCCAGACCAACACTAAACCATCCTACACACCTAGAAAACTGATTGGAGGATTAAAACAACAATCTGCACAACGTGAACCACAAAATTCAGCAGGTACGCGGTGCGGAGAAGCGAATTTGGGGAGCGTGACGCCGCAAAAGGTAGGGAACCGCTTTTGCGGGTGGACAGAGGATGGAGACTGCGGGGAGAGCATACGGGAAAAGCACCCCTCCCCAAAAGCAGCTGGAGAGGAAGTGGAAAATTGGAAACAGCCGCAGGGACTAAACTAAAAAGGGAGAAAGGAGAGAGTTTAAATTCCATTAAGCCTGTAAACAAGGGGAACACAAAGTCTGCAACTCCACAGCTCGATACCTGGCGGTGCTCTGGTGGGAAGGGCGAATCCCCAGGAACAGAGTGGGGTCCGGGAGGTTCTCGGGCCACACGGGGAAAAGTGGTTCCACTGCTGGAAGGACATTCAGTAGAGACTGTTGAAGCCACCTGGTCCCAGCAGACCCCAGAAAACGGCCACATTCGCTGGTGCTGGAACAGGGTCGTTGGGGGTGGAGCCTGGTGCCAGATGCGTTGTGATTTTCCATAATCCCTGAAATTCTGCTGCTACACTGTCTCGCGGACTTTTTCTGTGGCGGGCTGTCTCTGGGCATCGGCAGCAGCAGGGTCCAGCAAGCATTCCTGGGTGCAGCCGACATTCAGCCATTGCTCATCCGGCCATTGCTCAGTGAGACCCTCCCACAGAGGGGGGAACAGGTCAAAGCCGCAGTCCATTGGAAGTAAGGGACTGGGGAAAACAGCTGCATCACAGAGAAAACTCAAGGGAGCGGCCTGGTCACGGAGAGTGGAAAAGCGGGGAGTGGATGAGAGCTGAAGACAGGACGGGTGTGCGATTGCTGATCCGGGAGCACAAACTGGGTAGGTTGGTGGCACCTTTTCACACCTCCCACCCAAGCGCATACGCACCCACGAGCACTGCAACAATCCACCCCAGTAGGCTAGCAGCGCCATCTAGTGGAGCGTGGAGCCGTTACATTGAGCCCCGCCAAACTGGGCCAATTTCGCTCTTCAAGAACACAAGTCTCACTGCCGGCTTAGTTTATGGACTTTAAAGAGCCACATAGACTGACTTCTAGGGGAAAACGAAGCAATTCCAGCCCTACTTCAATCTGTTAGCAGGTTCATCTATTCAATTTTCTTTCTTTTTTTTTCTCTTTTTTTCCCTCTAACAATTCTTTTCTTTTTATGGAATACAGAAAGAGAAAAAATTCATTTTTATTTTCAATTTTTATTAAAAATATTTTTCTTTAATTTTTATAAGTATATTTTTTTACTTTTGTGTAAATTTTTTCAAATTCTACTTTACTTCCATCATTTGATTTTAGTCTACTTCAGTGTATTCACCTTTTCAAATTTTCAAACAATTTCCTTTTTTTATTTCTTTTTCTTTTTTCTCTTTTTCATTTCTTTTCTTTTTCTTGAATGCAGAAAGAGAAAAATTTCAATTTCTACTAAAAATATTTTTATGTAATTTTTATTACTGTATTTTTTGCTTTTATGTAAATTTTTTTCAAATTCTATTTTACTTCCATCATTTTATTTTAGTCTACCACAGTGTATTCACTTTTTCAAATTTTCAAACGATTTCTTTTTTCTCTTTTTTGTTTCTTTCCTTTTTTCTTAGAAAAGAAAAAAATTCATATTTATTTTTAATTTTTATTAAAAATATTTTTCTTGGGGTGCTTGGGTGGCTCAGTCAGTTAAGCGTCTGACTTCAGCTCAGGTCGTGATCTCACGGTCCATGAGTTTGAGCTCTGCGTGGGGCTCTGTGCTGACAGCTCAGAGCATGGAGCCTGTTTCAGATTCTGTGTCTCCCTCTCTCTGACCCCCCCCCCCCTTTCATGCTCTGTCTCTCTGCCTCAAAAATAAATAAACATTAAAAAAAATTAAAAAAATAAATTTTTCTTTAATTTTTTCTACTATATTCTTTACTTTTGCATATATTTTTTCAAATTCTATTTTACCCCCATCATCTCATTTTAGTCTACTTCAGTGTATTCATTTTTTCAAATTCTCAAAGATTTCCTTTTTTTTTCCCTCCTTCCCCCCTTTTTTTTTCTCTAATCTGTCAAACCACTTTCAACACCCAGACCAAAACACACTTAGGATCTAGCATCATCTATTCGATTTTTGTGTATGTGTATGTGTTTTTAATTTTTAATTTTAATATTTTTTAAATTTTAATTTCAATTTTTCTACCTCATGAATTCCTTCTCTCCCTTCAAAATGACAAAACGAAGGAATTCACCCCAAAAGTAAGAGCACAAAGAAACAACAGCCAGGGATTTAACCAACACAGATACAAGCAAGATGTCTGAACCAGAATTTAGAATCACGATAATAAGAATACTAGCTGGAGTAGAAAATAGATTAGAATCCTTTTCTGCAGAGATAAAAGAAGTAAAAAATAGCCAGAATGAAATTAAAAATGCTATAACTGAGCTGCAATCATGTATGGATGCAGCGGCGGCAAGGATGGATGAGGCAGAACAGAGAATCAGCGATATAGAAGACAAACTAATAGAGAATAACAAAGCAGAAAAAAGATTAAGGCAAAAGAACACAATTTTAGAATTAGAGAAATGAGTGACTCATTAAAAAGGAACATCAGAGGGGCGCCTGGGTGGCGCAGTCGGTTAAGCATCTGACTTCAGCCAGGTCACGATCTCGCGGTCCGTGAGTTCGAGCCCTGCGTCAGGCTCTGGGCTGATGGCTCAGAGCCTGGAGCCTGTTTCTGATTCTGTGTCTCCCTCTCTCTCTGCCCCTCTCCCGTTCATGCTCTGTCTCTCTCTGTCCCAAAAATAAATAAACGTTGAAAAAAAAAATTAAAAAAAAAAAAAAAGGAACATCAGAAACATAGGGGTCCCAGAAGAGGAAGAGAAATAGGGGTAGAAGGGTTATGTGAGCAAATCATAGCAGAAAACTTTCCTAACCTGGGGAAAGACACAGACATCAAAATCCAGGAAACACAGAGGACCCCCATTAGATTCAACAAAAACCGACCATCAACAAGGCATATCATAGTCAAATTCACAAAATACTCATCCAAGGAGAGACTCATGGAAGCAGAAAATGAAAAAAAGTCCCTAACATACAAGGGAAGAAAGACCAGGTTTGCAGCAGACCTATCCACAGAAACTTGGCAGGCCAGAAAGGAGTGGCGGGATATGTTCAGTGTGCTGAATCAGAAAAATATGCAGCCAAGAATTCTTTATCCAGCAAGGCCGTCATTCAAAATAGAAGGAGAGATAAAAAGGTTCCCAGACAAACAAAAATTAAAGGAGTGTGGTATATATATATACCAAAAGCAACAAAGATTAGAAAGGCCCAGAGAACACCACCAGAAACTCCAACTCTACAAGCATTGTAATGGCAATAAATTCATATCTTTCAGTACTCACTCTAAACGTCAATGGACTCAATGCTCCAATCAAAAGACAGAGGGTAACAGAATGGATAAGAAAACAAGATCCATCTATATGCTGTTTACAAGAGACACACTTTAGACCTAAAGACACCTTAGATTGAAAATAAGGGGATGGAGAACCATCTATCATGCTAATGGTCAACAAAAGAAAGCCGGAGTAGCCATACTTATATCAAACAATCTAGACTTCAAAACAAAGACTCTAACAAGAGATACAGAAGGACATTATATCACAATCAAGGGGTCTATAGACCAAGAAGACCTAAAAATTGTAAACATTTATGTGCCAAATGTGGCAACACCCAAATATATAAATCAATTAATCACAAACATAAAGAAACTCATAGATAGTAATACCATAATAGTAGGAGATTTCAACACCCCACTCACAGCAATGGACAGATCATCTAATCAAAAAATCAACAAGGAAACAATGGCTTTGAATGACACACTGGACCAGATGGACTTAACAGATATATCAGAACATTTCATCCTAAAGCAGCGGAATATACATTCTTCTCCAGTGCGCATGGAGTGTTCCCAGAATAGACCACATACTGGGACACAAATCAGTCCTCAACAAGTACAAAAAGATTGATATCATACTGTGCATATTTTCAGACCACAACATTATGAAACTCAAAATCAACCACAATAAAAAAATTGGAAAGGTAACAAATACTTGGAAACTGAAGAACATCCTACTAAAGAATAAATGGGCTAACCAAGAAGTTAAAGAGAAAATTTAAAAAGTTCATGAAAGCCAATGAAAATGATAATACCACAACCTAAAACCTCTGGGATGCAGCAATGGCGTTCATAAGAGGAAAGTATATAGCAATCCAGGCCTTCCTAAAGAATAAAAAAAGATCTCAGATATACAACCTAAACTTATGCCTTAAAGAACTGGAAAAAGAACAACAAATAAACCCAAAAGCAGCAGAAGACAGGAAATAATAAAGATTAGAACAGAAATTAATGCTATCAAAACCAAAAAAACAGTAGAACAGATCAATGAAACCAAAAGCTGGTTCTTTGAAAGAATTACCAAAATTGATAAACCACTAGCCAGTTTGATCAAAAAGAAGAAGGAAAGGACCCAAATAAATAAAATAAAGAATGAAAGAGGAGAGATCACAATCAACATAGCAGAAATAAAAACAATAATAAGAGAATATTATGAGCAAGTACATGACAATAAAATGGGCAATCTGGAAGAAATGGACAAATTCTTAGAAGCATATACACTACCAAAACTGAAACAGGAAGAAATAGAAAATTTGAACAGACCCATAACCAGTAAAGAAATAGAATTAGTAATCAAAAATCTCCCCAAAAAATCAAGAGTCCAGGGGCAGATGGCTTTCCAGGGGAATTCTACCAAACATCTAGGGAAGAGTTAACACCTATTCTCTTGAAGCTGTTCCAAAAAAATAGAAATGGAAGGAAAACTTCCAAACTGTTTCCATGAAGCCAGCATTACCTTGATTCCAAAACCAGACAGAGACCCCACTAAAAAGGAGAACTATACACCAACTTCCCTGATGAACATGGAGGCAAAAATCCTCAACAAGATATTAGCCAACAGAATCCAACAATACATTTAAAAAATTATTCACCATGACCAAGTGGGATTTATACCTGGGATGCAGGGCTGGTTCAATATCCTCAAAACAATCAATGTGATTCATCACATCAATAAAAGAAAGGACAAGAAACATATGACCCTCTCAATAGATGCAGAGAAAGCATTTGACAAAATACAGCATCCTTTCTTGATAAAAACCCTCAAGAAAGTAGGGATAGAAGGATCATACCTCAAGATCATAAAAGCTGTATACAAAAGACCCAACGCTAATATCATCCTCAATGGGAAAAACTGACAGCTTTTCCCCTAAGGTCAGGAACAAGACAGGGATGTCCACTCTCACCACTGTTATTCAACATAGTATTAGAAGTCTTAGTCTCTTCAATCAGACAACACAAAGAAATAAAAGGCATCCAAATTGGCCAGGAGGAGATCAAACTTTCACTCTTCGCAGATGACATGATACTCTATATGGAAAACCCAAAATATTCCACCAAAAAAACTGCTAGAATTGATTCATGAATTCAGCAAAATTGCAGGATATAAAATCAATGCACAGAAATCGGTTGCATTCCTATACACCAACAATGAAGCGACAGAAAGAAAAATCAAGGAATGGATCCCATTTACAGTTGCACCAAAAACCATAAAATACCTAGGAATAAATCTAACCAAAGAGGTGAAAAATCTATACACTGAAAACTACAGAAAGCTTATGAAAGAAATTGAAGAAGACACAAAAAAATGGAGAAAGATTCCATGCTCCTGGATAGGAAAAACAAATATTGTTAAAATGTCAATACTACCCAAAGCAATCTACATATTCAATGCAATCCCTATCAAAGTAACACCAGCATTCTTCAGAGAGCTAAGACAAATCATCCTAAAATTTGTATGGAACCATAAAAGACCCCGAATAGCCAAAGCAATCTTGAAAAAGAAAACCAAAGTTGGAGGCATCACAATCCCAGACTTCAAGCTATACTGCAAAGCTGTAATCATCAAGACAGTATGGTTCTGGCACAAGAACAGACACTCAGATCAATGGAATAGAATAGAGAACCCAGAAATGCACCCACAAATGTATGGCCAACTAATCTTTGACAAAGCAGGAAGAATATCCAATGGAATAAAGACAGTCTCTTCAGCAAATGGTGCTGGGAAAACTGGACAGTGACATGCAGAAGAAAGAACCTGGACCACTTTCTTACACCGTACACAAAAATAAACTCAAAATGGATGAAAGACCTGAATGTAAGACAGGAAGCCATCAAAATCCTCCAGGAGAAACCAGGCAGCAATCTCTTTGACTTTGGCTGCAGCAACTTCTTACTTGACACGTCTCCGGAGGCAAGGGAAACAAAAGCAAAAATGAACTACTGGGACCTCATCAAAAAAAAAAAAAAAAAAAGCTTCTGCACAGTGAAGGAAACAGTCAGCAAAACTAAAAGGCAACTGACAGAATGGGAGAAGATATTTTCAAATGACAAATCAGATAAAGGGTTAGTATCCAAAATCTATAAAGAACTTATCAAACTCAACACCCAAAAAACAAATAATCCAGTGAAGAAATGGACAAAAGACATGAATAGACACTTCTCCAAGGAAGACATCCAGATGGGCAACAGACACATGAAAAAATGCTCAATATCACTCATCATTAGGGAAATACAAATCAAAACCACAATGAGATACCAACTTACACCTGTCAGAATGGCTAACCTTAACAACTCAGGCAACAATAGATGTTGTCGAGGATGTGGAGAAAGAGGATCTCTTTTGCATTGATGGTGGGAATGCAAGCTGGTGCAGCCACTCTGGAAAACAGTATGGAGGTTCCTCAAAAAACTAAAAATAGAACTACCCTATGACCCAGTAATTGCACTACTAAGCATTTATCCACAGAATACAGATGTGCTGATTCGAAGGGACACGTGCACCCCCATGTTTATAGCAGCACTATCAACAATAGCTAATATATGGAAAGAGCCCAAATGTCCATCGATGGATGAATGGAAAAAGAAGTGGTATATATATACAATGGAGTATTACTCAGCAATCAAAAAGAATGAAATCTTGCCATTTGCAACTACGTGGATGGAACTGGAGGATAATATTATAAGTGAAATTAGTCGGTCACAGAAAGACAAAAATCATACGACTTCACTCATTTGAGGACTTTAAGAGACAAAACAGTTGAACATAGGGGCGCCTGGGTGGCGCAGTCGGTTAAGCATCCGACTTCAGCCAGGTCACGATCTCGCAGTCCGTGAGTTCGAGCCCCGCGTCGGGCTCTGGGCTGATGGCTCGGAGCCTGGAGCCTGTTTCCGATTCTGTGTCTCCCTCTCTCTCTGCCCCTCCCCCGTTCATGCTCTGTCTCTCTCTGTCCCAAAAATAAATAAACGTTGAAAAAAAAAAAACAGATGAACATAAGGGAAGGGAAACAAAAATAATATAAAAATAGGGAGGGGGACAAAACAGAAGAGACTCATAAATATGGAGAACAAACTGAGGGTTACTGGAGGGGTTGTGGGAGGGGGGATGGGCTAAATGGGTAAGGGGAATTAAGGAATCTACTCCTGAAATCATTGTTTCACTATATGCTAACTAATTTGTATGTAAATTTTAAAAAATAAAATATAAATAAATAAATAAATAAATAAATAAATAAAAGAGGCCCCAGAGAACTTCCTTATCCCTTCTGCCACATGAGGACCCAGAGAGAAGACGACCATCTGTCTGTGAAACAGGAAGTGAGTTCTCACCAAACCCTGAGTCTCCAAGCACCTTGATCTTGGACTTTCAAGCCTCTGGACTGTGAGAAATAGATTTCTATTGTTTAGAAACCACCCTATGGTATGGTATGGTCTCTGGTATTCTGATATAGCAGCCTGAACAGATTAGCACAAGGAAATTGGTGGCCAATGCCGGGCTAGTACATGGATCAAAGGTTTGACCCTTGCCTCAGTCAGGGACAACTTAAAAGGACTATATCTAGCTCCAGAGCATCCTATAGGAATGACTGAAGCCTTCATGTAAAATGTATCAGAATTTATCTCTTTGTCCTATCTTGCCTTTGTCCCACCCATCCCTATATCTATATGCATAGCTTTCCAGAACATTCTCAAGATCTCATAATATCAACATTTAGTTTCATAAAGGGATGGACCCAAGCATCTTTCATAGATAAAGAATATTTTCTTCAACTCCTTCAACCTGTACATTAACTGAGTAGAAAGGGTATATATTTGCCATCAACTGGGATCTTTAGAGAAGTCCTGCTACCACAGAAGTCTCTCCACCATGAATGTAGTACACTGTGTTACCTGGCCTTGAGGGTTACCCTGCCTGGAGCAGGTGGTACCTGGTGAATAAGCAGGTGAGTTGCTGGCCCACATAGAAGTTTACATTCTGGAGGGAGAGAAAGACAAAACTAGTAAACAGACTTATATAAAAGATGGTGGCCAGGTCTAAGAAACGAAAATAATTGGTGATGTGACCCAGAAAAACAGGGTAGAAACTAGGTCAAGGGGACAGATGGGACTTTGCTGAAACTGATAACTCTGATTTGACTTAATTAGTTAAAAATAGAAAAAGTAACTTCAGTAAATATAATTCTTTTGATGAATGATACTTTTCAAAGCACGGGTCCCATGGAATTATTAAAAGGGGGCCTTCCTTTATGAAAGATTTTTGAACACTGATCTTCAATTCCCCACTTAAGAAATACAAAAGCAGGTAACTTGATCAGATTACTAATTTCTGGCCAACCTGGACCAAGACCTGAGTCTTCTCTCTAGAACAGAGATCTTTCCATTGCATCATGTCTCAAATCACAGAGATGACCCAGAAACCAGTGCTGGCCATGGTTAGAGAGGTGCCCTGGATTGAAACCTCCTGGTTCAAAGCACTGCTCTGCTACTTACTAGTTATGTAGTTTTGAGCAGGCTATTTTAATTCTGTGCCTATTTCCTCCTTCATAAATTGAGGATGCTTATAATCATACCTCCCTCAGCTTGTTGTACTCTTTAAATGAGATACTATGTACAGAAACCTTAGTACAGAAGAGCATATACTAACTGCTTGGTGGATACCAGCTATGACCTGAGTTCATATCAAGCCTGGTCTCCAAAGGCCAGAAACCCAGGGCAGTTTCATAAGTGGTTCTCGACAGCCTATTCTGTATGAGAGCACTGTTAAATTTTAGAGAGTGGGTGACCCAGGAAGGGTAGAGCTTCTCTCCCTACATCAGGTGAACTTATAGTAACAGCTTATTTCCTGTCAGGAATCTGGAAGGGTACAAGGTTAACTTCTCAGATATTGTTTAAACAACACCTGATGGGGGTGTCTAGGTGGTTCAGTCAGTTAAGCAGCCAACTCTTGATTTCAGCTCAGGTCATATTTTCACGATCATTGGATTGAGCCCTGCGTCAGGCTCTGTGCTGAGCATGGAGTCTGCTTGTGATTCTTTCTCTCTCTCCCTTTCTCTCTGCCTCTCCCCCACTCATGATCTCTCTCTCTCTCTCTCTCTCTCTCTCTTTCAAAATAAATAAGTAAGCATTTTAAAAATACATTTAATAAATAAAGAAACATCTGGCCATTCTATTCAATTACAAACCTTTATCAGGAGATTAGGAGAAAAAAGTCAAGATGTAAATTTAAACGGCAACTTATCAAGACCAGAGTGACCTCACATGCATTAACTTCTCTGAACCAGCCTGTGATGTAGGCAGGATAAATGTGCACCTGTGAGATCATTCATCTTTCACTGGGGGCTCAGGATTCGATGGATTTCTTTCTTGCCTTAGCCTGTAACTTTGTTCATTTATTTACTTAGCCTAACATTTATTCAACACCTATTAAGTATTGGGTTCAGTGTTAGGAGCTATGGATACAGCAGTGAAAGCTAGCTGTTGTCCCTGAGACATTCACACAGGGTAGGAGAGACATGCAAAAAAAAACCCACCCATTGTAATAGATGATTCTGTAGTCTTCCTGAGGCAAGACCAGAATGGAGGCAAGCCGAGAAGGTCTGTGAGAGTGCAGGAGAAGGCCATGCATCCCTCTTGATTAAAGCGAGACCCACCAGGAAATTACAACTAGAGTTTAGTCTAGGGTTAGGTGTCTGAGCTGTTTGGCTCCGCTATCCGTGTTGAGGCAGGGCTCAGAAAAATCACTGCAGCTGCCTTTTTCTTGCATCTTTGTTCCCCGGGAACAGCCACCTTGCATGATAGGATGCAGGAGTCACACCACGAATCTTCAGCCCATCTTCCACAGAAGAAATCAAGGCGTATGTTCACTATCTATTTCAACGCAAGTGACTCGAACAAAGAAAAGGTTAATGCTGGTTGGCACAGCTAGTCAGGGCTGGCTTGGCCCTTCATAGGGAGAGAAGCCAGCACCCAGCTTGGGGAGGAGCACCCCGAGAGCCAGTCCTGCACGAGGAATTCCCTGTGACTGCAGCCCTCTCCTCCAACGGCTCGTGTTAAATCACATTAGTGCTAACTGACGGCAAGATAGCAACACACAGAGGCCAGGGGTGATTTATCTGACTTATCTGAGTTAGGGTCCTGGATCCAACAGTAGTTATAATAGGTTGTGTAAGTCATTTAATCCTTTCTGACTTCAATCTCTTCATCTGTAAAATAGGGGTGACAATACTAATCTACGTCATTGGGTGGTTGGGAAGATTAAACAAGTTCACACTTGGAAAGTGCTTAGAAGTCTTGCACACAGAAAACATGCTATAAATACCTGCTGTTATAGCTGTTAGACAGTATAGGTCACAAGAATCCATAGAAATAAAATAGGGGAAGTAAAGGAAAATTTCTCCTGGGTCATGCCGTGCAACCTACAAAGCATCTTCCCATCTGTTATCTCCATTTTCTGATCTGTGAGAGGGTAAAAATAGTAGTTCCTGTATAAAGCTTCCAGGAGAATTAAATGAGCTACTTCACATAAAGTGCTCAGTAAATGTTAGCTGCTAGTATTTGATACTATGCCCTGGAACCTAGTAGATGCTCATTCACTATTTGTCGAATGAATCAGTTTATCCTCATGAGAGTCCTGTGGAGTTTATCATCTCCATTTTCTTTTTTCTTTTTCTTTTCTTTTTTTTTTTTTTTTTTTTTTTTTTTAGGTAAGAAACCGAAGTTTTGCAAAGCCCAATAGTAGTGTGGGCAAGTCCAGCCAGCTAGGTAGGAAAAGAGTCATGGCTCCATCTCTACTTTCCGAGATGCCAAAACTGACTCCTAAACCAGAGCTTGGTGGCCGTTTGCTTAAGTTATTAACATTGGTGTCTTTATACTCTAAACACCACAGCGCAACCCATTCTGAGTGGTAACCCACGTGGCCATCGTAGTGACTAGAGCATTCCCTCCTGGGCTGGACCTGCCTGAGCTACGTCTCCTGCCATCTTTTTGTGCCATCTTTTTGCTCTGACACAGAGCAGAAGGAAATATCACACCTTGGTTATTTCCAGACATTATAGACAGCCTTCTAAGACCATCTTGTAAAACAAAAATAAAAACAAAAAGGCTCCAGATAGCAGATGGATGATTACAAATGCAAGTTTAAAATTTTATGTTATGTCAGGGCACCTGGGTGGCTCAGTCAGTTAAGTGTCCGACTTCGGCTCAGGTCATGATCTCACAGTTCGTGGGTTTGAATCCTGCGTCGGGCTCTGTGCTGACAGCTCAGAGCCTGGGGCCTGCTTTGGATTCTGTGTCTCCCTCTCTGTGTGCCCTCCCCCGCTCGCTCTCTGTCTCATTCTGTCTCTCAAAAATAAATAAATGTAATTAAAAAAATAATTTTATGTTATGTGTATTTCACCATAATTAAAAAATAAATTCGAGTTTAACTTTCAAAGAATGGAAGCCCCGTGATTAATTTATTTTATTCCTAGGTTCATCTCTTCTTTAATCCAGAGACCATGCATGGGCCTGGAATCTCATCAGAAGTCAGCAGGATACCATTGGTCCTTCTGGTTAAGGTCCCTTCATATGACTTAGGAAGCTCAGTATGGGCCTGGGGTTCCATGAAAGGCCCCTGAAGCCTTGGATGTATAAACAATGTTTGCGGGAGTTTCCTGCAGAAAGGGGCACTTCATGGCAGCTTTCAGCCCTAAAATTGACAGGCAGTCTTTCAAATACTTTAAAAAAAAATTTTTTTTTTCTAAAATGCATCTCTTTGATAGCTCACCTAGAGAGAGGCAGCATTTGAGGATAAAAATTAAGATGCTGTCATTGAATCCGACTTCTTTGAAATCTCTGTAACAAGCCTAGAACTTACTGGAGCAGCTGCAGTAGGTTTGAAATGAACAGAACTCCACATGAAGGCTCAAGGATGGATAAATCATTGAACCATGGCACTTGAAAGCTAGAGGAGAACTTAGAGATAATTGTGTTCAACCCCTTCACTTTCCAGGTGAAGCTACTAATCACCTGGGAGGTGAAAAAACTAACCCAAGGCACATGGCCAGTTAGAGCTTTGCTCAATGTGACTAAAGTCCGTGTCAGCCGCATACATGAGGTCAAAGACAGATAAAGTGACACCCCCTTATGTACCCCCCTGCCTCCTGAGTTTTTATTGCAAATAAGCCTCCATTGCCCTCCACCAAATGTATTTGGTCACCTTAAGATTTGGAAAATGGCAACAAAGTACTGTGCCAACAACCTGAGGTTGCTCATCTTATAAAACTGAAGTGTCACTCTGAAATGCTTTATTCTTAGAACTTGCCCCAAAATAAAACCATAAAAACTCAACAAATGCACTCTTGTAACTATACAGTTGGACTCTTGGTTATAGACCGTGTCTTACCTGACTGGAGGTAAGTGGTGTTACTGTCAAGAAAGCTCAGGACTTTTTAAAGTTTTCTATTCCCTGGCTCCTAAGAGAGGCCTCTTGAGGAAATTATAGCCACAATGGGGCTGAGGAAAACTAACACACAGAACATAATGGAAGAGAAGTCCCTTGGAGCTAAGTCTGGAAACATGGGAAGGGATAAAAGAGTAAATTTCTGGGGTGCGTGGGTGGCTCGGTTAGTGAGTGTCCAACTCTTGCTTTTGGCTCAGGTTGTGATCTCAAGGTTCGTGAGATACTGGCCTCTGTGCTGGACAGCACGGAGGCTGCTTGGGATTCTCTCTCCCACTCTCCGCCCCTCCCCCGCTGTAGCTCTAGAACATCTCTAAAAATAAATAAATAAATAAATAAATATTAAAAAAAAAAAAGTAACTTTCTACATCAGCTTGTTCTTCAATCCAGTGAAGTCCTGGGTACTAGACACTGGGAATTTTGTGAAAGACCCTACCCCTGCCTTGTTGGGACAAGAAATGTGGCTCTGAACATTGTGACTTAAATATGCACTTTACCTTTCTGGGTCTTGGTTTTCCCATCTTTCATGCCCAGGGGTATTAATTTCCTTCTCATTACACTTATGTAACAATAAAATGAGACCCCAAATTTTATCATCTCCCCTCCGGCCTCATTACAGACAAGATGTGTCCATTCGTCCAGAGGCCCAAATAAAATCTTGACCATCCCCATAACATCCTTTATTAAAAAAAAAAAAAAATCAAAGATCAGCCTCTTGTAATTAGATCAGTAGTTCTAATGCTGGCTGTATATTAAAATCACCCAAGGAGCTTTTAAAAATATATTTCCCGTTTTCAAAAAAAAACTCTTCCTTCCTCCTCCACTCAATTAATGACGGTAAGCGTGGCTACTGTGGACTGAGGGCTTCCTCTGTGCCAGGAAGTGGGCCGAATACATTCTTTACACACATTTCACATCAGACTCCCATGGCCAACCTGTTTTATAGAAGGAGCCTCTGGGGCTTTGATTAACAGCAGGAGGATGGCCTAGTGCCTATGATGAAGGCATTTGTCCTGTGATGATGGCTATCATCAGGGGGCATCAGTTTTCAGAGGAACAGAAATAGGTGCCCCTCCTCTCTGGTCCACATAAGCAGAGACAGCACTCAATGACTGGCAATATTGTTATGTAAGTGGGACTCAATGCCCTCTAGTAGTTTCTAGAGACCTGTTTGTTTGGCTTCTTATCATTAATTGCAGAACATCACAGACACAAAGTGAACACGGAGGCTTGATTTTCAAACAAGATGCTCTGGATTCACTTCCAGGAAGGAGTGGCTCAGAATTGGTAAGACCAAAAGAACTGAGCAAAGCTGGTCACTTTAAAGAGCTGACACACCCAAATGTTGTTGTTTTTGTTTTGGGGGGCTTTTGGGGGTTTTTGTTGTTGTTTTGTTTTTGGATCCATCCCTTGCAGTGGCTGGGGCAGGGCCCCTGGTGAGGTGAGCCAATCGGTGCGGATCTTCCTTTCCAGGGCATCAGAGACCCTTCATATATGGGCCCATCCAACCTTCTCTAAGCTACATATGCAGCTACATGTCTTCAGGATCTTCACCCAAGCAGTATCCGATGGAACAACACAGCACGGCTTGTGCCATCCCCTGCACCGTGTCCGTCCCCACTTCCCTGTCTTTGCCCATGCTATCTTTTCTGTCTCCCCTCCTCCTTGGACTTCTTTACTGACAAATTCATCTTTGGAGGTCAAATGTGAAGATCTGTGACAAGCGCTGTCCTCCTGTGCTCCCACACATTTTATTGGGATTAGTTTCCTGCACTAGACTGCATCCTCTGAGAGAAGTGGCCACGGCAGCGGGTTGAGACAGCTGGATTGAAATTCCAGCCCTATCGCTTACTGGCTGTGCGACTTTAGTGTTTAACCAAAGGTGTTTAGCCACTCGGTGCCTCATCTGTACAATGGGGAGAATAGTATCTACCACATAGGACTGTTATGAAGATGAAAGGAGATAAAACACGTAAAGTATTGAGAACCGAACCTGGCGTGTAAACATTCTACTAGCTATTGTGATTTGCTGGTGCCTGTAACACGGGATTCTCTCGTGACAATTCATGATTGTGTGTTACTTAGAGAGGAGAGCAAACAAACTGAAGGATGTGAGTTCCTAGCTCATTCAGGAAAATCTGAAACATACACCAGAATAGAGAGAATAGTATAATAACCCCCATGGACCCAAGGCCCAGCGGCAACATTTCTTGCCTTGTGGCCAATCTCTTTGTATCTCTATCCTGTTCCTCACTCTCTCCCCAGCACACACTGGCTTATTTCAAAGCAAATCACAGATGTGAAGAAAGCAACTTTAGCTTTATTCTCTTGAGGGAGCTTTCAGAAAGGAAACACATAGTCACATAGTATCCCCCTTAGGACATACGGCTTGTGACCATGATGAACACAGGGGGAAGGCGGAACAGAGGCTGAGAGATTAAGGGCAGCCAAGGACTCAAGCCTGCAGTCCAGGGCTCTTTCTAGGATGCCTGGGAAAACCTGTGTATCTCCAACCAGCTTCCTTAGAACCCTCCCTCACCCCAGGGCCTACATAGTTCTTAACTGTCTTTGAGCCAGTCTGAAATATTCCACCTCAAAAATCAAACGTTGGTCTTTTTCCATTTCAGAGAAAAACCAACGTAATGGATGGACTTCTCAATGGAAAATTCTCCCGTCACATATGTTCCTGAAACCCGTGGTCTCTGCATCCCTTTGTCTGCAACTGAGTGCTGGTAGAACACAGAGAGAGTGAGTGAGTGAGTGAATCAGTGAGTGAATAAATAGTAGAAAGCTTACTGGGAAACCCTGGAAAAAGGTGACCGGTATGATCTGACAGCTTTGGGTGGACACACCTGCTGTGGTCATGATTTTATATTGCACACAATACTCCATGTCTGCTACTAAAATTGCCCCTGTTTCACGTGCCAAAATGATGAGCAACCTCAACTTCAGTCCTGTAAATAGTGCCCTGTCTCCCCGGTGTTCCTGCACTGGCAGAGTTTCCAAACAGCTGCCCTGGCTGGAAGGAAGGAAGCAGGGGGGAGAACCCGGCACTGGGGGAGCCTACCAGGAGGGGCTACGGGAGGGCCAAAGTCCACTAGAGAGGACAGGAAGGCACCAGCAGGCTCTCTGAGTCCTTTCTGGGATACACCGGGAAATGAAGCTGAGCAGAAAACGAATTCTCATAAAAGAAATTCCTGAGAACAATTTCATAGTGAGCTTAATGCCCAAAACAAATACCAAAGCTGGAAATTACAAACATTTCCAAGTGCAGGTTCTCCTGGCTCCCTTTTACCCGTGCATTCACACTTTCTACTGGCTGATGCAGCCACCCCCATGTTAATGCATCAGAATACACACCCCACAGAAGCTTGAATTCCAATTTGGAACAAAACTCTCCCCAGCTGCAACTGTCCTCACTGCTCTTCTGTCAGGCTCAGCATGAGGAGCCCGGAGATCCCTCAGCAGTGGGTCCTTTCACTGAGCTCTGGAACACAATCAGATCCGAAAAGGGGGACTTGGCTCAGGGCCTACAGCGTAAGAAGAGGTGGAAATTGACTTTGTAAGGCAATTAAAGGGGCTGCCTCCCCAGAGTTCAGGTGGGAACCTAAGGAGCTACTCCCCTCTGAGATTACCCCACCAGGCCTGTCAGGTCTGCATGTGCTGGGAATTCTTCCTCCCCTCCCTGAACTCTGGACACCCCTAGCTCTCAGGTTGCCTGGCACTTACAGCCCTGAGCTCTGTGTACAGCGAAATACAACCGATTCATAAGCTGGTCTTAAGAAGCACGCCAAAGAAGTCTGATAAAATACACATTTATTAGAAATTTTTCAGCAGCATCATTTCCGTTTGCTTTTCTAATCAAAGTATATTTCAAAAAAATTACAATAAGCTCTCAAAATACAAGCCACAAATATTTTGAGAACTCGGTAACAAAATAATCAGTAGTACATGTTTCATTCATCCATCCATCCATCCATTCATTGTTTTAAAAATGTGCAATATTAGCACAGAGAGCCAGAAATGCTACTCAGTATGGAACTTGTATATTCCTGCCATGGGTCCTGTTGTGAAGATATGCCCACTATTCAAGAGAAACTCTAGGCTCTACAGTACATTCCGATACAAATGTATAATTTAGCCAAAAGGACCTAAAAAAAAGGCTCAATAAGAACAGTTTCCCTTTCTATTCATGTTCAACTTAGGAAATAAATAGTCATTATAATGATATTTTCAGACAGAAACAAAAACCCAGTTGAGGCTTTGCTTAACTGGTATTCGCTTTGCACCTTACTTGATGAAGACACAGATTTGGTTTGAGTCATTCAGCTGGTGAGCTCCAGTGTCTGGGGTAGGTGACCGCCTGAGATGCCAGGCAAGGACGGAAACTGCCCTATGGTCCATCAGGCAAAAGAGCTCGTTCAACTGGACACAAACTCTTTGCGGGACACTTGTACCTCCTGACATGGAATTTTCTCACAGACATCACAAATAAAAACGTTGACTTGACAGCTAGTGAGGTAACACATGTGAAAGTGTTCTGGCTAGACAACACAAACATGCAGAAGGGTGAAATTGAATTGGTTTTCTTCTACCTTCTGCATTATCTGAGGCATCTACGGTCAGACCCAGATGTCTAGATAGCACACAGTGCCCTGTATCCATATGCCTACTAATCAGCTAATCGAATAATCAGCTAATCTTGAACATTAAGTGCTGAGGTGTAAAAATGGACCCAAGAGTGGGGCCTGGGTTTCTTTGCTTGATAATCCTATAGGGAATATGAGTGGTACCTCTTCTTTAGACATGGCGAAAGGCCCCAAGTCAATTCCTTTCTTTGTTGGGTCATTTACTGGAATGATCACCAACCAATTCAGCAGATACTTTTCTCAGCAAATTTAATGATGTGATAATCTTTCCAAAATTTACAAATGTACAGTATATTTATAGCATTACCTTCAGATAGCTTCAGTGCAAAGATATCCATATAGTACATTGTGATAATTATTTGTAAAAATATGAGACAGCATAAGTAAAAAAAAAAAAAAAGACACACAAGACACGGTTTCCAAAGACACTTCCAACTACAGGCAAATGGGAAAAAATATATTTTTTTAATAAAGTACTGAATGTTAACTTTTTCTTCATCTGTTTGTAAAAAATATATGTGCAAAAGTGTGTTTCTAATGATCCCTAAACAGATGGCATAGCTATACCTCAGAGTCTTCTCTAACAAGGTTTGCGGTGTCTGTAAAAGTGTCTTCCGTCGCAGTATAGGTTGGCACTGGGTCCCTCCTTGGAGAACTTTTAGCAGGGAGGGAAGGAGAGGGAGTGGGAGCCACAGCAGTGCTGTCCTTGTGTTCATTCTCCATCTAAGACCACAGGGAAAAACGAATCAGCCATTTATTCCCCCAGTGGGACTGGAAACAGTTTTGTGTGAAGAAAACAAATCTTTACCAGTTTGCTCAGAATAATCTGAGTGTATACCCACCTTAGCCAGACAAGTTATTGCTAAGAAAGAATGCTGAACGCCTGTGGGAACAAAAATTGTCAACAATTACCTCTGCATAGATTGGGTTTTCAAAGTTGGTAGTTGGTTTCAATTTTCGTTTGAAGATACTCCATTTTGTTGCCTAAATGAAAAGGGGGAAAAAGAAAACCTTCAGTAATGGAATTTTTTGCATGGATTTGTTCCTCCATGGAGGTTTTTTTTTTTTTTTAATTTTTTTAAGTTTGTTTGTTTATTAGAAACAGAGCACAAGTGGGGTGGGGCAGAGAGAAAAGGGAGAAAATCTGTGCTAATAGCACAGAGCCCAATGCAGGGCTTGAACTCATGAAACTGAGATCATGACCTGAGCCCAAACCAAGAGTTGAACGCACAAGCAATTGAGCCACACAGGTGCCCAACCTCCTTGTAGGTCTTAAAATGTCTTCTGAGTGAAGGAAAAAGCAAACTGGGACCTGGGACCCCATGACCTGACCCATGGGTACATTGTTCAGTTCCTCCTCAGACAGTCTCCAAACTGAAACTGAAAGTCTCTGGGCTCTTTTCATCTAATAAGTTCAAAGACTTCCTTGACTTGACATGTATAGTTGACAGAATCTGTGCCAACAGAGTCTAGAAGCTTTGACAGAGACAGGCAAGAGATTTCTTCAGGGGTTGCTTAAAACTTAAGGGGAAAGCCAGATTGTAACTCTCATTTCCTAAAATGATGTCTTGATCCTTGGTCAACTCAAACCTATCCCTTCCCCTTCATCATTTCCTCCTGTAATCAAAATAGCAATGGTGACAACAAAAAATAGCATCTATTGAGAGCTTACTATGTATCAGGGGTTAGTCTAAAAGTTTGACAAGTTTTCCCAATTAATCTTCCTGGCAACTCTGAAGTAGGTGCTCTTATTTTATAGATGAGGAAGGAGTCACAGCAAGCGCATATAACTGAACTGTAGGTGGAAGAGTAGGCAATGATGATAGGACTCAGAGGACCATACACTGAAGAACCCCAAAGAGAAATCACCACAGACTATGGCTGGTGGCCCAGGTCTCGCTGAAAAGCTACCCATGGTGCCAGTGCTGGAAACAGCTCTGGCTGCTTCGAGATGGAAGAAGACAAAGGAACAGAAAGGAAGGGCGTGGACAGCCTACTCCAGCAGGAAGCTAAGGTAGCCCATATGTTTTAGGGGCATCTCTTGCTCTGTGAAATTAGGCGGCCAACATGTGAGGACATAGGGGGCACATGGCTACAGGAGAAGACCATTCACTATAACCCACATGTAAGTGAACACCTACTCTGTACATGGCAGCCACCAAGAAAAAGATAAAGACATTTAGATCAAGAGCCTGGCCTCTGGAAGCTTACACTTATGGGATGGGCTCCTTGGAGTTAAGCAATTACTAACAAGAGAAACTGGTGATTTTCACTTTTATCTCCTTGGGAAATCCAGTGCATGTCAACATGACTTGGAAAACAATAGAACTGAGTCATAGGAATTCTTGCGCCTAGCTTTGAGTCTTTTGAGCAGATTTACTGATGAAAGATAAATTTGTGAGCCACTTTGGCACATTAATGTCAACCTAGAGAGAGCCTAACCAAGTGTTGCCTTACTGCTTTAAGCCACATTAGCTGCCATCTCAGTGCCCAGAAGACAACTGATAGAGAGAGATCCCTAGACATAGCACGTAGGACAGACCTTAGAGGGTCTCAGCCTCAACTGATTAAAAACAACAAAACAGAGGAAGAGCCAACACACTGCAAAGGTGAAGATGAGAAAGAAAGAGACTATAACTGATGAAGATCCACTCTCGTCTGAAAAGTCTTTCAGTGTTCATTGTTTCTGATGATAGATGTGCAGGTCAGAGGCTGCAACATCTCCACCACATTCCCCTTCCTGCTCAGGCTGGGAGAGAGCTCTGTCCAATGGAGAAGATCACTAGACTTGAAATGGACTGAAAGAAAAGTTGAGAATATAAAATAAATCTGGCACTGCCTTGGGGTTGAGTTAGATTTAGGGAACACTCAAGAGACACAACATTGCGACACTCAAGACTTGTGACATCCAAGTATTTCGGTGTCTGTAGAAAATTAATCTTCAAAATCCATTTTAAAATGTAGCTTAAAAAAAAATTCAGTCCCTTGAAAAAATATAAAACTGAAAATTCCTTTCTAAGACATTTTTATGTGTCTGGTGTGTGTGTGTGTGTGTGTGTGTGTGTGTGTGTATGTGTGTTCGTGCATGTGTGTATCAGAAGAAGGAATTAGTAAATGAAATATGAAAAGGTAGAGACCTTTGTTATAAACTCTTCATTAGCATTAATTTAGTTCAACTTTTATTTTGATCCAAACAAGCAGAATAGAAACCAATTTCTGAGGTGCTGAAAATTCAGCATGACTTCCAAGTTAACTCTGCAGATACCAGTTATGCTTACAGATTATTTCAGAAACAAGGATTGTGTAAATAGTCAGATTTCTCACTACCCTTGGATTTGTTTCTTTATATTACTTTACAGGGGTCATAGAACCTTAAAACTGAGACATTCCAGATCCTATTGCTCCCAATTGGAAATGGAGGTGCTGAGGCAGAGTGGGGCTGATTTCTGGGATCACAAGGCATTGGGGGAGACACTACTGACACTTAATGGACAGGGGCCAGAAATACTAAAATGTGTTGCAATGCATAGACAAACTTTTGTACCACAAAGAACTATGCCAACAGTGAGCCCAATGAGAAACATAAAGACTCTAAAAACCAGAGGAAAAATATTTTGCCCAAAATCAGACAGTTAGATCTTAAATAGCTTCATATGTGTCCATTAAAACTAGTGATGGATTATATATTAACACAAAATTTCATATCAAATTTAATTGAATTTCTCTCTGTAGACCAATCTAAAAATTTCAAAGTGCCTGAAAGCATGACAGAGAAGCTCTATTCATGATCTTTTTTTCTTTTAATCTCCAGTGTTAAACCCTGTACCTGGCACACCGAGGGCAATAATGTTGGTTGGATGGATAGATGGACAGATGAAGAGAGTATGAATTAGTGCCATCTCGTGGTGAATATAGGTAATAGCAGTAGAGCTAAGAACACAGTACATTATTCAGGGAACAAAGATGTAGACTGTAGAAAAACTGCATTACATGAAAAAGGAAAAGGTCTTCTATATGTGTGATTGACACAGTGAACTCTTTATTCTAAGTCATTCTGTAAAATCAAGTAACTCTAGTCTGAAGAGACTAGATCCTGAAATCTGTTGCCCCTCTTTTTTTTTTTAATTTTTTTTAACATTTATTTATTATTGAGAGACAAAGAGAGACAGAGCATGAGCATGGGAGGGGCAGAGAGAGGATGAGACACAGAATATGAAGGAGGCTCCAGGCTCTGAGCTGTTAGCACAGAGCCCGGCGCAGGGCTCGGACTCACAAACCCAGCGAGATCATGACCTGAGCCAAAGTCAGACACTCAATGCCCCAGTTGCCCTTCTTTTTTCCATATGGTCTCCCACGTCACAAGGAATATCATTCCATCTCAATCCATGCTAGAAATGTGGTTTTAGTTAGTGGAACAATTTTCAATTTGTTATTATTTAAAAATTACCTTTATTAACTGCCTATCTTGGGTCCATGAGCCTATCAGGGTCTCCCTAGTCTCCCCTAGCATTAGCAAACCCAGCAATTCTTAAGCCCTTTGCAAATCCCATACCATTTCAGTAGCCAGACACTGTTACCTGAGTTGCATCAGCACTTGGGGAAGCCGGCTTTGTGTCTGGAGCTATTTCAGAAGGGTTTATGGGACTTCCATAGTTCTGGTTATCCACATTTCCAGATACAGTCACCTGCATGCATATTAAAGGATATTATCCAGTTTTGAAAGAAGTTTTGCTGTGAAGTTTCTTATCAGCTCTTTGGTTCACTTTACTGCCTTGCTTTCTCACAGACATGGTCAGGCACTATTTGTCTTTTTTTTTTTTTTAATTTTTTAATGTTTATTTATTTTTGACAGAGAGAGAGAGAGAGAGAGAGAGAGAGAGAGAGACAGAGCATGAGTGGGGGAGGGGCAGAGAGAGAGAGGGAGACACAGAATAAAGCAGGCTCTAGGCTCTGAGCTGTCAGCACAGAGCCCAATGCGGGGCTCAAACTCACAGACTGTGAGATCATGACCTGAGCTGAAGTCAGACGTTCAACCGACTGACCCACCCAGGCGCCCCGCACTATTTGTCTTAATAGGAGAACAATCCCGTGCCCTAGGACTAAACACCATTCCCATCTCCCCAAAATCAAAGCACCAACCACTATGTCATCTGTCTCATGCCTTAGTCCTGGGAGGCAAACACCCATCACAGTCATACTCTTACTTAGTAATGACAATTTTATTGTGTTCTCTGTGCTGCCTTATTTCCACTGTTGACCATATTTTCAGACAAACAACTCCAATTGTATACTGGCAGCCAAATCTTAGAGGAACAGCATGAATTATTCCCAAACTCAGTGGAGAACTGAGACTCTTATCTTTGGATATTTAGAATAAAATTACTATTCTGAGATGACTGCTTACAAGAGGTTGAATTTCTGAAACAAGAGACATAATGGAATTAATACCCCTCTAGACATTTTCTGCAACATTCATGTGATTCCAAGGTTCCCTCCTAAGCCCAAATTACCATGAATATATAGTTAACAAATTACAAGGTAAAAATTCACTCTTTTTCCCATATTTTTACATTCACTGTTTCGTTTCTTCTCAAACATGTGTTTGTAAACATGGCCTCATTTTATTTCGAGTGAAAATGCCAAATGAAATGCCACATCTATTGTATCATGTGATCATATTTTTGCTACCTGGATATCAAAGGACCAGGAAAAATGCGTAAGATGCAACTGTTTCTGATCTTAAGAATGCTATCCATAAAATAAACCTTTTTATATTTAAAAGGTACCATATCTTATGATTTCAAATGAAGGTTAGGTATTAACCACGAAACTGCATTTCCCTGACGCTGTAGTTGTTTCAACAAAGGAAGTAGGCTAAATGCTGACAGGCACTAGAAGTGGTGTGGGAGCTACTGTTCCAGGTCCAGGGAAAAGTTCTTTCCCTTCATCTACTCACCTATGTCACCTCCCTGCTCCTCTTTTTTTTTTTTTTTTTTTCCAACGTTTATTTATTTTTGGGACAGAGAGAGACAGAGCATGAACGGGGGAGGGACAGAGAGAGAGGGAGACACAGAATCGGAAACAGGCTCCAGGCTCTGAGCCATCAGCCCAGAGCCTGACGCGGGGCTCGAACTCATGGACCGCGAGATCGTGACCTGGCTGAAGTCGGACGCCCAACCGACTGCGCCACCCAGGCGCCCCCTTGCTCCTCTTAAAGATGAGTGAGTAACAGGGCTGCACCAAAGGAAATTTAGGTATCTGCCTACCAACGTTGGGGACTTTAGTTTTCAAAAAAGTATGTGAAAGGCAAGCATAACGAGGTCACCTCAAATAACGCACCGGTGATACCAATAAGAACCCAGAGAGTATACCCAATCCCCCAAATCTCCATATAATGACCTGACAATCATTCACTTGTTCGTTTCACAAATATTTACAGAGAGTCTGTGTGAGTCAGGCACTGCTTGCCAAGCCCCTGAGTGGACTTGTAATTCTTGCTCTGACCACTCAGCATGACAAGGCCCTTGGTCAGCACAGAATGGTTGCCAAGCCGCAGCGACTCTGCAACACGTTGGTGTCATACCCTTGGGTCAGTCCTATTATCACATTTAGTGAACCTGAAGGGTGGGAACACTGCTTCCTTCCATTTGAGGGAAAGTAAGGAGAACCCTAGGAGGGCATTATTCAATAGCACAAGATTGAGAAGTAGCAGAACCTGAAAGAAAGGGCTGTGACTTCTTACCTGGGTTGGCTGGTGAACCACTTTGACATCACTGTCCCTGGATGCATACATTGGGTTTTCAAAGATTATGGGCTGCTTCCCCATCTCCATGGCAAAGTGTTCACTCTGACGGAGAAAAGAAGTATCTGGTTTACACAGGAAGGAAGGTGCCCTCCTCACACCTGGAGGTATACTAGTTGCTATGCCAAATTTATCCAAAAAGAACTTAAAGAAAAAGCCAGGAGACACAAGGCCTCCACACGGCAAACATCACATGAAGTAACAAATGCACTAATTCATCAGATCAAGGAAACAGAAACACTCTTTTACACCCACATTCTCTTTGGCTCGTTAATGCAAATATTCACTTGGGGATAGGTCTGCACAGCAGAGAAAAGGGTGGCTGGTGGAAAAAAGAGCAAAGAGG
This sequence comes from Prionailurus viverrinus, assembly GCF_022837055.1. Taxonomy (NCBI): domain Eukaryota; kingdom Metazoa; phylum Chordata; class Mammalia; order Carnivora; family Felidae; genus Prionailurus; species Prionailurus viverrinus. The sequence continues at coordinate 58,926,116 of NC_062568.1, read as the reverse complement.
AGAAGAGGGAGAGGGGAAAGAAGAAAGAATAGGTAATATTGTACTTTTATGCGGAGGTTAAACATGAAAGATTTGGGAGAAAGGCAAAATATTGAAAGTTATTTTCCAGTCCTGGTTATAGATCCTGTACTAGTACACTCATAAAGTAGCCATTTGGTCCTCACAAGAGGTATTACTGTATCCATTTTATAGATGGGGACAACGAGGGTCAGAGCGATCAAGCTTCATGCCTATTATTACATTCTTAGAAGGCGGCAGAGCTGTGATTTGAACCAACCACTGCATCTAAAATCACTATGTATCCCAACTATACACATTGGTGGGAAAATATAGAAGACTAGGAAACATGGATTTCCCTACTCCTTCCCTTAACATACAAAGAGTCATCAAATAAAAACAATACCATGCTCTCTCTCCCCTCTCCCCCAAAAAACATAAGACTCTTTAAGATTCTCACTAAACTTGACACAGTTTAGAATTCAAGTGTGGCTTAGAGCAGGGGTAAAGTGCAATTTTATTACTAATATGTTAGAGACCTTTCTGCAAAAACGTAATGTTTCCTAATTTTGTAAAGAGTTTACGTTGAGAAGCATACCGTTTCATTTTTATTCTAGGTTAATTTTATTCTCTATAAAAAGTGTTTCTTTTATAAAACAGTAAACATACAGCCATTTTGCAGCCACACTCACCATCACCACTGATCTGTCAATGGCGGACTCAGGCCCAAAACCAGACACTCCAATATCCATGTTAACATCTGCTCCTGATCTGAAGGTCACCCCATTTCCATTTTCAGAGGATTTAACCAGACTGCTTAAGCTGAAATAAAGTAATTGAAACAGTGTACGATTTTTTAAGCCACCTGTTGCAATAGTACCCTCTCCTCCATATTGCTAAAGCTTACTTAAATGAAACGCTCAATTCCCACTCTGAATTCATACATCAAATATGGTAGGAAGTTGCCTTAGCTACACAGATGTGTTAAAGCACATTGTTGAATGCTTGACATCTAAGAGAGGGCTAACTTGGCACTTGCAGGAATAAAGCCTGGTCCAACCCACAGACTGTGTTCCAGTCTAACCTGAATCCCCACCAGTGGGCATAACTATTTGGACTATAAAGTGTGATTTGCATTCAGGCTTCAAAAAAGCATTAGATTAAGAGGTTGTGATTTGAAATGATGGCTTTTAAGTTCAATACTTTTTGTTTTTCTACAGAATAGGTTAAGCTGCACGTTATGCTATTTTAACTTACAAAAAAACCAAACCAAAACAAAACAAAAAACCCTGAATTATTCACATAGTCACATCACCCAAGCTTCTAAAATCAATATTCCACATGATGAAACTGACCTTGGTAGCTTGGGCAGAGAAGGCAAAAGGGAGCCAGTTCTCCTGTAGTGGAAAAATCCTAATGCTGCCAACGCTCCAATTATGATGATCAGGATGCCTGTCAACAGCACAGCCACTGCTGCCACCAAAGAGGGAAGAAAAAGTGACCATATCAGCATGGGGAAAGGGAAAGAAACCAATAGACTTAAGACTGGAAGCTGAGGGCAGAACCAATTCAAAGACTGAGTTAAACAGAATATAAACAGCTTTCAACTTAGGAGCTGTGAAGCATTTCCAGGTCACTCATATATATTTCTTTAATGTTTAGAGTGTGAGAGAGGTGGGGGACAGAGAGAGAGGGGAACAGAGAATCCCAAGTGGGCTCTGCGCTGACAGCAGGAAGCCCAATGTGGGGTTCGAACTCACAAACCGATATCATGACCTGAGCCAAAGTCGGACACTCAAACAACTGAGCCACCCAGGCGCCCCCAGGTTGCTCATATTCTTAAAACTTACTTGTTCCTGGAGGGACGCCTTTTGAAAGTCCTATTTCACAATATTTTCCCATGTAGCCACTGGGACACCTGAAAGTGAAAGGAGAATTGCTCACAAGCTGTGGCATTCTTAGGCTTCCATAGCTATTGTACAAGCACATCTTCAGGTAGAGAGAGGTTTGACCGAGCAAATTACACGTGGGACAGTCAGTGTATCTTGCACGACTTTGTTTATTCTGCCAAGATATGATGAGCAGCAAAAACAACTGACTTTGATCTGACTATGAAATTCACTTTCAATGCTGTGGCTATGACACCTTCAAGGTCATCAAATAAATGTATTGGTGTCTACTCTATGCAATGTTTCCATTGAGAATGAAAATGGAAACCAAGATTGTATTCTTTCCGCTGATATGTTTCCATTAAACGGTTTTTAAAGACCTCCATTTATCTTGTGCCACGTTAGAGCTTTCTCAAGAATTCTTTTTTTTTCCCCCAAATCTTTAGCCCAGTCTCTGCTCATCACAAGTGCTTGGGCTGACTCAGCTCTGCTGACAGCTGGTCTCCCACACTCCAAGTGTAATTAACACCAGGTGAGTAGAGAAATTGGGGCTGTCACTTCTCTAATCCCTGTTACAGTTGGCTCACAATCCTGTGGCATCTCATGGGGGCTTGTTGGAAATGCAGAATCCCTGTGAATGAGATGATACTTATGTACAGTATGGTTTGAGAAGCACTGCCTTAGTTCTCTGCAGACTCTCCCAAGGGAGGGCAAGCTGGTCACGATGTGAAAATTAGTGAACTGGCAAGGCTCCTCTACTTGTTTTTCTGGATATTTGTCTTAAATTCCCCCAAGGCCTACAACTCGGACCTCAACATTCAGACTTACTTGCATTTGGGGAGGTCATTCTCATCAAAATAGCAATTTCCTCCGTACATACACCTGCATGGGGGGGGCATGTTGATAGGACTTTCGATGGCTGCAGAAAGGGAAAGCCATGCATGTGTTAGTCAGCCACACTCAGCAGAGCACCCAAACCATGCAAATGTGCTTCAGGCCCAGGGTCAGAGTGGGGAGTGGATGGGGGCAGGGCAGCTAATTAGTTTCCTCATCAAAACGGTACCTTCCACTTAAGTCAGATGAATATCCTTATCAATAATAAGGTCTTGGAGAGTAATGTACATTTGGTGGAAAGAAAGAGGCAATTTATAGCATTTTCCCCCCAGTGGAGAGATGCTACACTCCAGAACATATATTAACATTTAAAAGAAACTTGTGGTAAAGAAATCTCTTAGGACATTCGTATTCTCATTTGAAGTTTTCAGAATTCTCCTCTGCAAGCCCAGTGAAACACAAGAGTTCAATCTGGGCACACCTCAACACTTCATCTGAAGGCTTCAAAGCATCAGGGACCCATCAATCAAGCAACAATGCAGATACACAGATGCCTGATAGACAGCTGGTTAGAGATGTCCTATTTTTTAAGTCCTCCAACTTGCCCTTGCTCTGGGTCCCTGCTCCAGCTCAGCCCCCACGTACTCCTTGGAGGTGCCTGATGGGGCTGTTAGCGTCTCCATGTCTTATACCTAGAAGATGCTCAGTAAGTATCTGTCACATGTGCACTTATTTAAGGAGCTCAGATATCCTCCTGGCTCAGTCCCTCTATTTGAATCTCTACTCAAAGTTCATTTTATCACAGAGGCCTTCCCAGAACTCTCTACCTAAAGGCCACCCAACTCCCACCTGACCCTCATCCCTCTTACCCTGCTTTCGTTTTCTCCTTTTGCTTTTACTATCTGACATTATACATTTGGGGAGGGGGGGCAGTCTCTATTTAGAATCTCTATTAGAATATAAACTCAACAAAGGCAAGGGATCTGTTTTGTTCACTTTCATTATCTCCAGCACTTAGTACTTAGCACATAGTAGGCTCTCAATAAATACTTATCAAATTAATTAATTAAAATGCCAAACTAAGACCCCATATGGAACAACTACCACCATTATTGTGCTTGCTTTGGTTAAAGTTCTTTTAAACAAGAATCTGACTATAATGCACTTGGCAAACAATGTAAATGAGGAAAGTAGTAGATGAAGTAACATCTTGGACAACACCGCCCATGAGTGCGAAATTGTGATAAATGTCAGAACCATCTGTCTACAGCATACAACAAATGTCAAAAGCTTGAAATTGTTTGGCTCAAAATATTACTAAATACTGTAATCTTGCCAATATTTCCCCCAGCCTCGGGATGAGAGTGGGGACAGGGGAAGAGAAGCGGGAGTAGCTGTTTTTTGGTTCCTGCGTTCATTCTCTAAACCTGCCAACTTTTCCAGCTGGTTCAGAAGAGCCAAAAGTTGGTGCCTTGTTTAACCACTTGCTCCCCCTGGTGGCCACAGGTGGTTAAGCATAGCATCATCAGCTAAAACTGAGGGAAGGGAACCATAAAATGGGCCACTAAAAAATAAAAACAAGGATGTGAGCCACAAAATGGGCTGCTAGCAAACTACAGGATGATTTTTTTTAATGAGTATTATTAAGAATTGGATACCAGCCAGGGACACTAGTTATTCCCCAGGACTTATATATACTCCCTAATTTAAGAGTCACTGAAGAAAGGTCCTGCTAGGCACAGATCATCCACAGCATTTGGGATGAGAAATAAAGCACTGCTTCCTTATTCCAGCCTCCAACAATGTAAAATGTTTTTTTTTTTTAACGTTTATTTATTTCTGAGACAGAGAGAGACAGAGCATGAACAGGGGAGGGGCAGAGTGAGAGGGAGACACAGAATCTGAAAGAGGCTCCAGGCTCTGAGCTGTCAGCACAGAGCCCGACGCGGGACTCAAACTCACGGACCGTGAGATCATGACCTGAGCCGAAGTCGGACGCTTAACCGACCAAGCCACCCAGGCGCGCCCCATAAGGTATCTTTTTAAATGTACCTTTTTCACTTGTCAAAACTTTGAAATGAGCATGTGAGGAAAAGAGTGACCCTCCTCTCGCCCTCCCATCCGCACTGGATAAGGTCCCCCACCTCAGGAAACTGGTTCCCCACTTGAGGAACCCCAATTAAAGCCAGATGGATTCTGGGGCAACAGACATCCAGTATGAAGGTAAAGAAAGGAGGTAGAGACCTTATCGAAAACCCACTCTTCCAAATATCCTTACAAAACAACACAATGGTAGATTTGGGGGCACTGGATTTGTACCCTACAGATCCTAGCAAATAATTCTCAGCAATCACTGGAACACCAACTCTGTTTGGCTCCCTAAGTCCCACTCAGCTCTGTTCATATCTCCCCATCTCTCATCCCTCCTTCGAGCCACCCCCGCTCTATCCTGCAAAGGACCCAGCCACACAAGGATTTTTTCCAGGCTCCTGCAGGAAGAGAAGCACAAGTAGGGAAGTTACTGAAGAAGGCAGAAGAGCATTCCCAGGCCCCCATGGCTGTGCAGACAGCACCCCTACCTGCGTTACAATCAGTGGTGCTCCCTGCTATAAAGGTGGAGCCTTGGGGACAGGCACAGCTGTATCCTCCAGGTCTCAGGAGGCAGAGGTGACTGCAGACATTTTTGCAGCGGTTGGGCACTGGAAAGCACATGAGAACAGTGGTTAGGGTCTGAAGAGGGAATGAGTTCACCAACCAAAGATACACCCATCAACTGAGTTGTGGCCCTGCCAGGTGACATCAGAGCCCAGCACCTCTAGGTCACATGCCACCTGGCTATTCACCTCATTTACATGACCGTCCCCATGGCACCCCATCAGAGTGGCACAGCCACCCTCCTACTTCTCACCATCCTACACTCACACTGTCTACTGGCCATCACTTATCTCCTCCCCGTCTCTGGCAGATTTGGAAGGTAGGTGTCCAGTCCACTGCATGACCACAAAAACTAATCAACACAAAGCAATTTGAGATAGTTCAAAAGACCACAAAGACCCTATTATTATGTCAATATTTGTCGTTACCTAAATTTGGATAGATCATAATGTGTCCAAATTATATATTACATATGATTTCCACCCTACCCGCACAGGAGTACTTTCTTCAAGTACTTTCCTTACTTGAAAAACAAGGGAATTTAGACCTGTGATTATCAGAATCACCTGAGAGCTATGCACAACTACTGATGCCCAGTCACAGAAATTCAGATTTAAATTGGTCTAGGATGTTACAAGTGTTACCGTTAAAAGCTCCTCAAGTAATTCTAGAGTCATCTGAATTCTACCTTAGCATGTACTATGATTTCTCCAAGGTATAGATGACCTCTAAACTTCTCAGACTAACATTCTGTGATCCTGATTCTCTGTCATCCAGTCTATAACTACAGACAAGGAAATGGCTATAAAATAATAAGCCATATTCCAAAGTCTCACTCAAAATCTGCCCCATTACCATTTCTTCAGCTCTCTAGAAAAGAGCTTTTCAAACTTGAATGTAATTAATACAAACCACCTGGGGAATTTGATTCGAAAAGGCTGGGTGGGGCCTGAGAGACTTGCATGTCTCACCAGTGCTACTGGTCCACAGCCCATACTTGAGTAGGGCCTGGAGCAGGACTTCTCAAATGTGGTTCCTGAACCAGCAACATTGGTGTCAGTTGGGAATTTGTTAGAAATGCAAATTTTAGGCCACCTCAGGCATATTAAATCAGAAATCTCTCAGGTAGGGCCCAGCAATCTGTGTTCAACAAGCCCTCTAGATGATTATGATATATGCTAAAATCTGAGAACTACTGGTCCAGAGTAAATGTTAATCTGGCACAGCTTGGTCTAGATTTCTGGCCTACACAGCAATCAGCATTCTCCAAAGGGGGCCCAGCCAACTCCACTGACTCCTAGGTAGCCTTTTCTACAAAGGCCAGAGAGGGGGCTCACCACATGTACCGTCCTCTCCCTTCTTGCCTTTAAAACTGCCCAGCACGAGAGCCCCAGGAGCATGGAGGACTTACGAGCTATTATACTGGTGGGGTTCCCTATATGTGAGATGAAAATAAAATCTAATTATAATTCTGGAGATTAACTAAAGTAACAAATGTCTGGGTTAACACTTGAAGAGAGAATCTGACTTATAGAGCTTAATAAAAGCCTATTTCCTTTCCTCACTTCAAAAATTTCCTTCCCTTTTATCTAGCTTGATTCAGTGGTGAAGGATGAATTAGAACACAGGTAACCTGGTGAAGCAGGACCCACAACTAAGAAAATGGGAGAGAGGGGAGGGGGTAGAAATGCATGACTGACAATTTTAAACTGAAGCTCACGTAGCTCAGGATAACTTGACTAGCCTAATGTTCACGAAACCCATTGTTACCCACCTGACACCTAGCAAGGGTTTGACGCCTACTGGATTCTGTGGCCTAGAAGTACATACTTGTAACTCCAAACAATGAGGGCCGAAAAAAAAATTTTTTCTTAAACAGGCTCCAAGCCCAGTGTGGAGGCCAACACAGGGCTTGAACTCATGACCCTGAGATCAAGACCTGAGCTGAGATCAAGAGTTGGACATTTAACCAACTAAGCCACCCAGGCACCCCAGGACTGAAATATGTTTACTTCATATCTGCTGGTGGTGTATATAATTACATTTGACCGCCAATTTTATTTTTCTTTGGTCGAAATGGTTAAAACACACACACACACACACACACACACACACACACCTTTCATGCACCAAGAGATCAGACTATTATAATCCACTACCATTTTCCAACAATATAGCCATTAATTTGAAATAAGATTTCTAGATAATGAGGAACATCTTACTCCAAGGGATGTTACCTGACCGATCGTATCTATGTTGATGGAAGATTCGAACTTGAGTGAGCCATGGGTTCACCATCAGCATTTTCTCCTTCTCGTCTTGCCCAAATTTATCTTGCTTCCATACTTCTCCCTTATTCTTAGATATCCAGTAAAACTGGCCTTCAAAGATGTCCAGGTTATATGGGTTCATTGCTGCTTACCCACAGAGGAAAACCAAAACAAAGCAAGATAATTGAATAGAAAATTCCCTACCCCTCTTTTATGTCAGATGTCGTTATGCTTGAGTTATTCCCTAATTCAATGCCTTGAAAATCCAGGAACATTCAGGCAGACTTTCTGAACATGTGACCACAAAAGTGTGCTACTTTGGGAGATCAAGATGACAGACATTAAACTAGATTAATGTCTACTGGTTCATGCCAATTATAGAGTACTTGCTCGCTTTCAAGTTGCTGATTTGATTTTCTCTTTGGACAATAATTTGGATGGCAGAGATCCTTTTTTTTTTCTTTGAACAGAAGATACCACTTATCAGGAAAAGCTGGTAGATACTGGATTGTTGCAGTTCTGCAGAAATCTGGATTAGAAAATAAAATGTTTCTCTCCTTCTAGATGTTTCCAGTTGTACATAATAAACAATTGAGCATAATAAAAACAAATAGGTCTAGAAATGGTTAGACATGGATTTCCATTGGTACACATGACTGTCACCCCTATCAGGGCAACCTAATGGGAAACTTGGTTATTTCAATATCTGTTGCTAAGATTCTCTTTTAAAAATTATGTTAAAAGGATAAAAACAAAACCAAACCAAACCTTAATTACTGCTAACGGATTCATTTGCATTTAAATCAGCAGCTGGAAGTTGAGGGGAGCAGTATCTAAGAAAATGTATCAATCGGTTCCTAAGATTCAGATTCCTTCTGGAGAAAATGGGCAGAGACCCAAAATATATTTATTATTTAACATGGTAAATTGTAACTCATTTCTAACCTGCATTTGCAACGATTCTTCTATCAGTCCCATCATGTTTTATACTTTCAATATTGTTCTCCTTGAAGTCACTCCAGTAGATCCGGTCATTGTTCAGATAATCAATAGTGAGGCCTGTTGGCCAACCAAGGTCCTCCTGAACCAGGATGTTCCGATGCTGTCCATCCATCCAAGCAGACTCGATTTTAGGTTCTCTGCCCCAGTCAGTCCAGTACATAAGCCTGTAATGGAAAGTTTCCTCTAGTGAGGCTTCTACACTGAAGCAGAGCATGAACTTCCAAAAAGGAAATCAACTGTTTTTCATTGAGATCTGGGTGCTAAGTGATGCTATTTTTATACTTTACTTTAGAAGAAAGGGAGAGAAAAGGAGGGGCCAGTGCATCTGTAGTCCTTCCTGAAAACTTCCTCAATAGAGACTGCCCAGCCCTGTCCAAGTATATACATTCAGACAATTTAAAATGTATAATGACAAAGCTGTTCATTCTTCATAAAGTATTTATTGAATGCCTATGTGTGAGCAGCACTGTCCTGTGTTCGAGATGTATCAGAGAACAAAACAAGAATTCCTATTTTAAAATGGAGACCAGGGATTGCACCACCTCAAATACCGGGAAAAGACCAGGCAGGCAAAAAAAATGACTGGAGCACAGCAGTCATGAACATCAAGTGATGGTGAGAGCAAAGCCCTGTCTACAAGTTCCAGGCAATACTGCATCAAGAATAACTGATAACTGGTGTTATCAGTTGTTCTGGTCTTTCAAGCCAAACATACAGCGTAAAATGTGTGTGTGTGTGTGTGTGTGTGTGTGTGTGTGTGTGTGTTAGCAATTAAATTTAAAAAACCTTAAAGCTCTGTTTAGTTCAAGTAAAATATATCTGTGAGCCATATTTAGCCTACCAGCTACCACTTTGCAGCCTCTAGTCTAAACCAATCACCAGGTATAAACCAATCCTTAAATTCTATTGAGAAATGTGTGGATTTTGGACAACTGGGCTATGGAAAAAATTGTGGCCAGAGGCCTTCCCCTTACACAGTATCAGTCTGAAGCTTGGATGGTCCTAAAGATCTTTAGGTCATCTTAAATTAGTCATAGATGTCAATGCAAAAAGTTCAAAGTCAATTTCAGTACAATTAGGGAAAAATAATTAAAGATATAATTTCTTGAAAATCCAGTGGCAAATATCTAGAAAAGACTCCTTCAAGTACTCGGGTGCCTGGGTGGCTCAGTTAAGTGTCCAACTTGTTTAAGTTGGACACTTGGTTAAGTGTCCAACTCTTGATTTGGGCTCAGGCAGGTCATGATCTCACAGTGTATTGGCTCTGCACTGACAGCGTGCAACCTGCTTGGGATTCTCCCCCTCTCTCTGTCCTCTGTCCCTCTCCTGCTGGCATTCTCTGTCTCTCTCATAATAAAATAAATAAACTTTAAAAAAAAAAAAAAGGACTCCTACAAGTACTTACCCTAGTTTGGGATTCACAACCACTGCAGCTGGTTGATCCAGTTGGGTGGAAATCAGCCACTTTGTGTACCTCCCATCAAGTTTAGCCACCTGGATCCGTTTACTCTTGGCATCTGACCAGTAAATATGCCTGAATTTAAAGGGACAAAGTTAAAAATCCAAAAAATCTCGACTGGTCATTTCTAGGGAAGAGGTTTGAAGATGAAAGAATTCAGTTTGGAAGCTGGGGCCAACAAGACAACCACTTAGATACTCATGATGAGAGCAGAGTCTCCCTCCATCAGGAATGCCCCAATCTCTTCAGCCAAGGGAGCATCTTTGGAAAGTTACAAGTGGAAGAGTAAGGGATAGAGGGGACTCCTTCTTGATCAGCCAGGATCAGTGATGATGGTGGACATCACATCTGACATTACTACGAGACATGTACTTTCCAGGTGGAAGTCACCAGGCATTGTTTAGCGGGCCCTTTAACTGAAACTGCCCTGTGAATCTGTTTCGATTCAACCAAGAGCCCCAGTGGAATTAATAGGAATCTGGCATCAGCTCCAATGAGCGGAAATAGCCTTTCCAAAATAATGAACTCAGCAAGGCCACCCTGCCCTATTTTCACTATTAGAGCTGCAGGTCTCAGTCTCTTACAAGCAGAAAGACTTCCGTCAGCTTCTTCACTCGCTCTTTCATTAAGGCTGAGAAAGAAGCAAAATTTCACACATGAAGACAGATTTGCTACTGCCTGTTTGGTTTTCAGAAGGAAGTGCTACGGTCTATATAGTTTCAAGTTACTGACTCTCTGAGGCCTTGTTTCCTGACAAAAAATGCTGAAATGACTCTCCTGATAGCCTGTGGGCACAGCAGGGACCTAATTAACTTCTTCAGAGATGTTCAAGTCTTCCAGGAGCATTAGACAGGTTTGTTAAAAGGTGAAAATTAATTTATGCTGCAAATGACTCTCATTCTCCCAGAGGTCGGCAACAAGCCCCTGAGACTCCCCTCTCAAACATTTTTTTCATTATTCATTCATTTCCAAGGCCATGGGGGAGGCTATGAATGCGTGACTTTCCCATAAATGCCACTCCAATGCAAGGCTCCTCCTCAAAAAAGGAGCTTATGAACTTTTCCACATCAGTTTGCATGTCATGAATCTGCCTGATGATAAACCTACTTAAGGCTCTTATTTCGAGATCATACAAAAGCTCTGGTTCTAGTCCCTGGGGCTCCAGGAGACCTAAAAGAGCAGAACAAAGCTGACACTGCTATTAACTCAACCCAAAGACTACACAAGAAAGTCAAATTTCCAATCTGTTCAGACAATACGGTCTGCTCAAAACACAAGATGTGGGTTGTTCCTCCTCAAAATAATTACCAGAGAAAAATGTCTCATCTCAACTGCATTGCTGGTAGAATTGTGAGACTGTTCCATTTCTTCATAAAATGAATAGTGCTGCCATACTGGAAGTTAATTTTGGAATCCAAAACTCTGTCGGCAAGAAAGCTCTCCTAGATATAATACAAAATCTTGACTTCGGTGCTTTCCCAAACTTTTTCATGGCATACATAGACTATAGGAAATGATACTGTCTATATGACACCTTGGGGTAAGCAGAGGTAGTTGCTGGGGCTAGAGCAAGCCCAGGCATCAGCCGGCTGCACCAGCGCTGAGTGCACCCATATCTGGGTCAGCTTAACTCACGTGGTGTGACAAGCAGGAGGGAGATCTAGCCAGGAAAACAGAATTGACAAGAGGGGAACGTGGCTAAATTTACCTTCCAACCCAGTCCACTGCTAATCCATCTGGCTGCATTATGTATTTCAGGTTCAGGTTAACCTTTGACACAAGATTATTAGTACCGGATTCAAAGTTGGGGATGTAGGCACGTTTAATAGCACCAAATTCAGAACCGTGGCCTAGCACAGTGTAATATATGACACCTGCAAGGCAAGACAAACAGGTGAGTTTCATGTTAAGAACATCAGGTAAGGGAGGAACTGGGGTCTAATCAGGTGGACTACTGTTCCTTCATTGACATCTCTACTTCCTTATTGTTCCTATAAGACTAGTAATTCAATTACATATATCTGATCAAACTCAACACATTATACTTGAGCTACTAGCTACAAATACTTCAACTGATAGCTTATTGATACTGACTTAGCTGTCTCTATTTCAAGGTAACTTATTAAAATACATTTCAGTCAAGAGCCTATTTTCTCTCAATAGGATCAAGTTCTAGTTTCAAAAAAAAAAAAATGTATAGATAAACCAGGGGCAGACTATTCAATAACTGGCAGTAAAGGAGCTATGTAGACGAGAAATCCTATTTAGCGTATAGACTACAGGATAGTGGATGGCAGGCATTTAAAAATCAAAGGAAGACTATGGCTTCCTAGGTATTTTCCATGCTTAAAAATTTTATTGTATTGTGTAAGTGTGAAAACACTACCATAAGAAATCTTACATTGCATTGTTATTGATAGTATGCAAAGCATTTTCACATGTTATCTCATTTGATCTTCAAAAGAACTCTCAGAGGTAGTCAGGCAGACAAGAATACTGTTCTTATTTTACAGGTAAGAAATGGAGAACCAGAGAATTGTTACAATTATTTAAGGTGGTTTAGTAAAACCATATATAAAACACTACGGGCTCATGAGTGAGTACTTATGGAACTGTGCCCAGGAAGAACTATAGAAGATGTCAGAGGAGGTAACATTTGATCTGAGTAGAAATGTTGAGTTTGAGTAGAAATTTTGAAAGGTACAGTGATGGGTAAGAACAGTCCCTGCCTGAGCAAAGACAAAGAGATATGAGGTGGTCCTGGAAGGATAATCCCCAGAGATGGGAGACGGTTTGGTTAGAAGTTGACAAAGTTTGGCTGGGACCCACCGTCATGCTAAGGTGTCCAGAACACGCTGGGCAGGAGGAGCCCCCTCTTCCACTCATGCAACAAAATTCACTCATTGAAAAATAAATTCCCCAAAGTTCAACACCTTATAATTCAATTAATATCAATGACAGATGCGAAAGTTCATACTCACTCAGACCTATGCCCTCAGGATCCCAGTCATAATCAATAGCCTGAATACGTTCCTCGCCTTCAAGATAATCTGAGAACTTCTCAGATGAGAGATTATACTTTCGAATTCGCACATTTTCAGGCAGTAGCAACAAAGGAGGATTACCTGTAAATAAGACAAGGGCCTCTTTATCTGTTTGAATTCTATCTGAATTCTTTTTTGTATAAAGTAGATATAAAATAGCAAGTATCCTCCCACCTTTAAAAAAAAATAAGTTTTTATAGAAATCTGACTATCTCTGCTAATCAGTAGAGCTAACTACCCAACTGGGTTGCCAGATCTGTGACAGTGGACATTCTTGCCTCCATTTTCAGGTGGAAAGCTAATATTTCTGCTAGGGATGTTATCAGTTCTTTATTCCTATCCCCGGTGGGTGATGGTTTAGAACAGGGCAAGCCTGAGACCCCTAGACTGTGTCCTCTTTTCCACTGATTTTTTTTTCTTTATTCACTGGCAATAAAACACAAGACTGTAGACAATATCACAGAAGAAATACAATATGTATAGCGTTACTAAAAGTTTACCAGGAAGTCCTCATTCCTTACTCTTTACTGACAGAATTTATGATTGTTTTAGCAGGTAATCAGCTCCACGATTCAATTTATCTTCCAGCTAATGACAAAAACAGCTCATCCTTGTTCTTACCCAAAGCAGCTATTTCAATGGTTACTCATCTCGAAGTGCACTGTTTGAATTTTAAAATTTAATTTACTTGCAATAATATCAATCAAATCTCATTTAAGTAACTTTTGAAAGTTCACTTTATATATTTCCTCTGTCTTGACATTGTGCTTTATGTGACTACGAGAATTTATTTCAGTCATCTCCTTAAACGACTTGAACATTTTTTTAATTTGCTGCCTAATTACCAGACCAACTGCTCAAATGCCTTTACTCTAGTTTTCACTCAATGTCAGGAAGGTTTGGGGGGGTAAAATATTTAAGTATGCTAATAAAATGTATGCTTTAAAAGCCCAATTTGTATAAAGAAATTGAACAGCCATTTTACTCTTAAATCTTAAAAATGTGATTTCCTTTTCAAGTTCTTTAAACTCCAGTACAAACTTCAAATTCAAATCTGTAAGACTTGTGAAGACCTATACCCTTCGACGGGGATATGCTGATTTTGGTCAGAACTCTGGAAATTTGGACTATATAATACTTCTGCCACACAGTCTTTCTCTTTTGTCATTTCTATCTAGTACTTATTACTGCTTTCTATCAGGCCTCTCAGATACTGGCATTAACCTAAAATGTAGAACAAATGGTTGAAATTATAAATGAGCCAGACTCTTTCTGTCTATGATCAGCAGTCCATGAACAGTAAAAAAAGAAATTACCAACAGAATGTCCTTGACTTGCCCCAACTGAATGAGACTATTTTTCATGAATTACAGGGTTCCCACACCTTAGTCTTAGAGTGGGAGCTGGAGGGTTTCATTAATTTCCTTCCGTTGACCACCACCCTATAAGTAAGCTTTTCTTGTGTAAATATTCTGGAAGGTGACATCTTGTCCACTTTTTGAAGTTTTTATCAAGGTGGACAAGATGCTAAGCCCAGAATAATAAATAATACCTGACTCACATTTTAATTCCTACGTATTTGTTGTGGGATTGCAGTTACTGTCTTAATCTGGCAGGAGAGGAGAGAGAAGAGAGTGGATGGGTGTTGGAAGAGAAGTAGCTGGTGAATTAAAAATAAGACTGAGAGCCTAAAGCTTATTTTCTGGTATATTGTACTCATCAGCATTTATTTCTCTAAAAGTCGATTGATTAATCCCAGCAGAACCCAGCATACCATCAGCTGCGCATCGTTTTCCATAGTGGTCACTCACAGACCTGAAGCCTTCGGCACAGGAGCACTCATAACTTCCTTTGGTATTTTGGCAGTGCTGGGGACAAACCCCAAATTGCTCACATTCGTTGATGTCTGTAGATACAATAAAAGCAAATATGCACCATCTGCTCCCAACCATTCCCTAGAGACCCTGCTTCTGTTTAAATCCATACTCATAAACAATGCGGACTGAGAAAGCTGCAGACAAAAATAAGCCATGACACCATCATTTGTGGAACACTTACTAAGAGTCAGATGTGGTTTCACATGCCTCTGCTGTTTTTCCCTCATTTAGTCCTCCAGAACGACTCTGCAATATGGACTATTCCTAAACCCAAAGTCCCAAAGCTAGGAAGCAATGAAGATGGGGTTCAACTGCAACAGTGCAGCTCTACAATAGCAGAATAAAATTTTCACTTTTGGAAAGCCGCTGTGTGTTGGCGTTGTTCAGTTCCAGTTCCCTTGCCCTCACTAGCTTCAGGAAAGGGACTCATTCATTTAATTTTTTTTTGAGTTCTTAAGCTTCAGCTTCCAAAAGAACTGTCCCAATCATCTGAGTATGATACATCATGAGTTAGAAACAGAAAATTCAAATAAGAAAAGACACTTAAAATCATACTCAGTCCTTACCAACTTGATAAGCTAGCTTCTAACCCCATACCTCAGAACTCACTTATGTTTGGCTTAAGAAAGTGTGTAACAAAAATATGTTGTTGGACTTTGATGAAGAAAATAAAATTTGTGTTGATTTAAAAACAAACTGGTCTCTCACACTGATACAATAAGCAGTCAGCATTACTGAAGTCTTACCGGTTCGGCAGACATCACTAAGGATGAGCTATCTGCCTAGCCATCTGCTAGGGATGGGCAACATAGCATGGAAAAAAAATAATCGGCATTCCCGAGTGTTGTTTCTTCATGTCCCAAGAAATTAGTGAGCAAAATCTTAACATCATCATTGGTTACATACATCATGAATGTACAGTTTATACTCTCAGAACTGATCGTCACCCTCTAACAGTAAAATTATTGGTGCACTTAAGTATTTTAATGAGCAAGAACCAAGAGTTTGGCCCCATTAAGGGAATTCAACAGGGGTTTTATAAAAGGGAATGAGTGGAAAACCTAAAAAGTAGGAATTGTAGGAAATATACTCTACCATCACAGGAGTTCCTGTCCAAAATACTGGCTTTGAACCCAGGTCTACAGGAGCAGATAAAGCCTCCTTCACTTAACTGCGTACAATTTTGTTCGCATAGATTCTCCGCACATGATCTTTCTTTTCCTGTATCTGGAAAAGCAATCTTAGTGTTACAAATGAAAGGTATAAACACTTACCTATAGCCTATTATAGGACATCTCAAGATAACCCCTTTCCATAAGTCTTTGTAAAGGATTGAGGCCCCCTGTATTCAAATATCTAGTAACACCCTGAATGCCACTTATACAAATGTATATAATGTTAGATTCTTGAGGCAATTTTTCCATTTTACTCATCACTGCCAGGCTTACCCTCAGGACATCCAATTCCAGAGTCCAGAACTATGAAGTCAGAGGCTCTTTACAACTGTAACCATCTGTTATGCTATTATATATATTTAGATATGTAATATCTGATATATTATATATATTAGAATTAAGATATATAAAATGATATATGTAATATATATCCTATTATATGTATAATAAAGGACATTGATACAGGTTAGAGCAACATAACAAATAGGAGGAAATTATAAAGTTATAAGAAGACCAACTGAGATATGTATACACATATATATCAAGTGTTGGCCAGTTATAAGTCATACCACTGCTATAAGAACCATAGAGTGGCCTGCATGAAAAGGAATTTTGCAACAACATATATGAACCCAGGACTTTAAAAATATTCAGACCCTATTATCCAGTTTTCCATGTTAATACATTTTCCTTCAAAAAGAAATAAAAATGTGCACTATGATTTATTTAAGGATTATAAATTATTGATAATAAAATTTTGAAAACTTGAACAATTATGGTACACTGCATTTTATCAAATCTGAGTAAGCCACCACTGGTGCACTACTTTATGTAATACTAAAAAACTCTGGGACTTACACTATGGCATGTTATCAACTGAAGAATGATCCTTGTTTCAGAGATGTTAAAATGTGAAAATAAACATGCATCTTAGAATCAATGAGTTATGATTATCTACATGATGGATTGTTAGGCAATCATTCAAATTCATGATTTCGAATGATACTTTGACATGGGAAATATCTATAACAAAAATGGAGGGAAAGATTGTAACACTACATAAAGACTATGTATCTTTATTTTTTTAATATTAATAATTTTTACACATACATGTGCAAAAAAAGACAACAGAAGTACACCAAACTTTAAGATTAGTTGTCTTTTAGTTATAGGATTCAAGTGATTTTTACTTTTGATTGTTAATATTTATTTTCTGGATTTTATAGCTTTCATAATACAAAAAAAAATTCAACAATAGTTCATTTTTATAGGGCTCATATGAATGACTCTTGTTATCCCTACTGTTCTGGGGTCCAGATTCTCCAGGGAAGACTTTTAATAACTCATACTCCATCCTCACAGTTCATTGTTCCTCATTGCCCTGAATTCTTGTCTCTGCCAATATCTGTCAAAGCCATCTGGCTTTCATTTTTGTATTCTTGTAACTTTGCATCTTTTATCATGAGTCTCCATCTAACCCTCAAACCCGGGTCTTACAGGGAAGCTGACAAAGATGAACATACCTAGTGAGAGACAATGGGGGGACCAGGGGTGGGAAGGGCGGTGGTTATCTCCATAAAGGATTCAATCTTTGTCTCCCTCTCAAATGAAATTCTCTTGGTCACAGGCTTCTGAATATTTTAGCCAAAGAGACTGTGGTATCTCCTGGCTCAGCCCTTTTAAAGCAAAATAGATTTGTATCTATCTGCCTCTTACAGCAGGTAATGAGGGTTCCTTAGGGTACAATGACTATTTAAGCATATGAGGTTTGAAACGACTAAAAACATTGAGTTCAAAAAAGAAAAATAATCACAAAATAAAGTACCATGGTATTTAATGGAATGTTGCCATGGGAGTTCATACTTCAAAGCTATATACATGAACGCCTTATAATAAAGGTCTTGTCTAGCTCTCAGGAACTACACATTGCTAAATAAGTCTATTCAGATTTTTTATTTTTTCTAGAGTCATGTCATTGTTTTGTCTTTCTAAGAATTTGGCCATTTCACCTAAGTAGTCTAATTTGCTGACATCAAGTTCCTCATAGTATTCCCTTTTAAATTTCTTTTAAATTTCTATAAGGTTGGTAGTGATGTCACCACTACAATGTTAATAAGTGTGACCTGTTTTTATTAATTTGGACAGCCCTAAGCTACTCACATAACCTCTCTGGGTCTCATGTGTATAATTAGACTCTGTAATCTTCTGTGACTAAACGTCCCATGAAGTAAACATTTCTAGACCAATTGCTCCCTTGAGTGAGTTATACTCTTATGAAGCAATAGTCCTTCAAACAAGAGCAGAAACCATATAACATTATAAGATTCTTCCTCAAATATGAGGAACTTATAACTTCTTTCATCTGGAAACAATCACCATCTTAATCCACAAACAACAGATCTATCCAAAACCAAACATGACACTGTATTTATAATATAGGCACTCTATTTTCTATTTTATGAAGGAATAAGAACCAGTAAGCAGAGAAATAGCAAGTCAATCTACCTTTATGGGGCTAATTATTTTCTTTATACTTCAATGATGCTAGAAAAATACTAATGTCTTTCTCTCTTGATTTTAAAATATTTTTTAAAAAGCAAACATATGCCCTGAACACCTCAGGGATCCTGTTTAAAATTAAAAGGATTGCTTCTTGGCCTTTTGGCTAAGATCAAGTGTAAAATTAAAAAGAGAAGGAGAAAGAAGGGGAGAAAGGGAAAAGAAAAGAAAGGCGAGTAGATTAGTAGCACCTGAGAACTGATATTTTAAATAAGAATTCTGTCTTAAATTATTGACCCACAGAAGACTGAATTCGTTATCACATATCCACTTAATACCTAAAAAAAAAAAAATATGCTGCTTCCAAACCTAAATTAATGTTTATGCTACTTACTCCCTTTCAATAAAGGCTGCTTTTAATCAAATGTCTTTTGAATTAAAAGTACTGTGGTCTATTGTAAGCCTTTTACATGGCAACTAAAAGAGGAACTAATGTTTGACCCATGCCCAACTTGGAAATTCTCCAAACTCCTGGGACAGTTCACATGTCAGTCGTGGCACCAAATCTAGACTCAAATCTAACACCTAGTTTTGCAAATCCTGTCATGTTCATACTTTTTAAAATATTTCATCAAGTCACATTGTTATGTCAAAAACTCCAAGCCCCACTGGGAAGTGGGTAAAATAAAAGGCAAATCAACTCATTATGACCAGTTATTTACCCTCCTTTGTAACTCACACAGGAGAAAATTTGCCAGGAAATCCTTGGGATGCCTCAGGAAAGAACATTTAAAGCCCAAGAAGTTGAAATCTTGTGGAACTAACTAGGATGATTAAGTCATGGGCTCCTAGAGTTTGAAGAACTTTCTTTCCTATGAAGAAACTGAGGCCTGGAGAGGTCGGTTGATGATCAAAGGGGCATAGCTAGTGGCAGAGCAAACTAGAGGTCTTGTTGGGACTCACAGGACTATTCGAATCCTGCCTCTGCCACTCTGCATGACCTCAAGCAACGTCCTAAAGCTCTCTGAGATTATATAGACAGACATAGTAATAGCAACCCAATGGGGTTGACTTGAGTGACAAATTAGATAATGTATGTGCAAGAATTTCATAAGAGCTCTAAAGGACTAAAAAAGTGTAAATTATTAACATGTCATCCCAACATTTCCATCACAATATTGAACTAGAACCACCCGTTGGTTGTGTTCATCATTCTTTTCCTACACAAATCCTCCCTCAACTTTAACAATAAAAATAAATGTTCCTTCCAAGGCTCCCTGTGACATCCCCATCTTTATCAACTCCCCTTAGAAGATTTTCCCCTAAGTGCCAAAGGATACTGCATCTAGCTTATGGTCAAAAAGTATGCAGACTCATAAACGAAAAACAGCTTTCAGGTGCTGAGAGGCACCTAGTTAACGGGAGAAGGATGTGCTCTGCAGTTAGGTAGATCAGAATTGAAATTCCTGCTCAACCTCTTAACGGTAAGAAGGCATGGCCAGTTTTTTTAAACCTGTAACCCAGTTTCCTCATTAAAAATAAAAAAAAAATTGAGGGAGAGAATAATATCTAGCTCATAGGATTGTTACAAGGGTGAAATAAGATAATCCATGTACTGTTTAGCACAATGTCTGGTACAGAGTAAATGTCTGGTACCAACGTCTGGTAGAGCGAATGCTCAGTAACAGGTAGCTACGACTGCAGTTCAGAGCACAAAGTAAATTTAAAAGAACTATGTGGTTATCATCTACTTTATGTTCTTGCATGCTTTCATTAGGTAAACCTGGGTTACTCCAATGAACTCTAGAAATATATATATTTACTTACTGCAACCTGTTTCATCAAAATGGTCACCACAGTCATCGACATCATCGCATACAAGATGCTGTGAAATGCAATGTCCGTTGCTGCACTTAAATTCATCTTCTCTACAAGGTCTAGAGGTCGAAGCTACACCTGTAATTTAAGAACAGAAGTTAAAGTCAAAGTCAAAACTTTCTCTTCTGTGGAACAAGATGCTTCCCTCTGTGGCAAAGATGGTTATTGCTCACAAATAAGCCTGTGCTTCCCCTATATTTCCCAGTCCCCCCTGCAGTTATGTTGGGACCATGTGGCTCGTTCTGGTCAATGGGCTATGAGTAGGAAGCGAGATATGTCACTGCTAGACTGAAACAAACAAAGCCCATGTGCCTCTCTGCTTTGACAACCTGGGAAGCCATGTGTTTCAGGTGGCCTAGTTACAAGATGGAGGAGGGTTGGGCAACCTACACAGGCCTTTACCTGGGTGAGAAGTAAGTCTTCATTAGGTTCACTGCTGAGAGTTTGAAATTTGTTGGGTGCAGCAGCTAGTATTAATTACCTTGAATCGTATATATATAAAGCGCTTCCATTATAAACACCTAAATTATTTGGCACTGGCTTCATAGTCAGGAGGCAAGAAATGAGGAAAGTGATATTGGAGGCAGGAAAGATGGAGACCCATATTATGCAATGGCAAAACATCTGGTAAAAGTGTGACTTGGGAAAAATCAGAAGGCAGACCAACTGCTCGATGAGCATGTCAATCTATGGAAAGAGGTTAGAAAACAGAATGTTAGTAGTGTGCATTCCTTGTCATTACCAGTTGGGCCAGATAGTATTAAGACAGAGAAAAGCTCAGGGAAGAACCAGATGATTTATAAGCAGAAATGAAATAAAATAAAGTCTAGAAACTTGATGCATGGGAAGAACTGACTGCATTTAGATCCCAAACAGTGAGATTCTGCTGTTTAGAAGTCACTGAGACAGAAAGACCCAGGAAAACCTGACTTGGATGAAATGACAGCCCATCTGTTTTTCTGGATGGCCTGAAGATAACTGATGATCATTTGAGACAAAGGTACATGGGGAAAACAAAGCAAAAAAAGAAAGCAGATTCAAAAACTATGTCTCAAAAGTGAGGTTCTTCACTTTTAGAAGTGACTGGAATCAAACAGGTGAAAAGCCTGTCAATTTCCAGGATATATGACCAAGCAAGCCAAAATACTCTTGACGGGGACTCTAAAACCCGTGGGCCCCCAAACCTACAAGCAGGGAGTGGCTGAAAGCTGTGAAGCTCCTAAAAAGGG
Organism: Prionailurus viverrinus; assembly: GCF_022837055.1. Taxonomy (NCBI): domain Eukaryota; kingdom Metazoa; phylum Chordata; class Mammalia; order Carnivora; family Felidae; genus Prionailurus; species Prionailurus viverrinus. The sequence continues at coordinate 58,904,308 of NC_062568.1, read as the reverse complement.
CTTATTCTCTTGTTCCCTCTTCAACGAAGAGGGGAAAAGACAAGGAAATACTCCCAAAGGGTGGAGACAATGAGGGACAATAGACCCAGTGCTCCTCTCAGAGCAGAGCCTTGGCCTCGTCAGTGAATCTCCTCCACTCCCCACTGTAGTGGCCTTCACAAAGTCTACATAGGGTAACCATATAGTTGAGAGTAAAAGGGCACTGTTAATAACTCCACCAGAGCAACAGACATAAATCAGGACTGCCCTGCACCAACACGTGTCACCTAGTGTCACCTGGTGTTTCAGAATTGCTATAGAGTGGTGAAGGCAGTAGATCTCTAATTCTTTCTTGCCCAGTGGGAATCTTTATTTCTATTATGCTTCCCCCTGATCCACCACTATCTGTTGGGGGCAAGGGGGACACAAATAAAACTTATTTATGGACCAAGGGGAACCGAATCTGGAATTGACAGCAGGGCTACAGCCTACCCATCCAGGGCTCCTAGATTTCAGTTACTGAATGGGACTATGAGTCACATCCCTTGGAGTGAGGGTGAGGGAGTTCTATGCATGGGAAGAAATGTGTAAACGGATTGTTACTGACATAAGGGTAAACTGTGGTGGAAATCATTGGTATTCATTAAATATCCATGCACTTCCCTGGGTTTCCCAGTCCCCCTTGCAGTCATATTGGGTCCATGTGACCAGTTCCACCAAATGACCGCAAGCACAAGCAAAATCTATCACTTCCAGACCCAGAAGATTAAGAACCTGTGTACCTCTTCCATTTCTCTCTTCTCCTGCCTCAGCAACCTCGAAGACTATGTGTTCCAGGTGGCATAATTACAGGACTGAGAACTGCCTGACCTTCATTGAACTTTAAATCAACCTCTGCAATCTTCAGCCATTGAAATTTGCAGTTTATCTGTTGTGATGGCAAGCCATGATTCCTTTAACTAACAATTTACTCCTTGGGAAGAGTAAGTTTACGGACCCTTTTATCCACTTTCAGATTTGCCTATGTGCTATAATTGTCTTGATCCATTGAAAAAAATGGCATTAACAGTAAGGGAAATGGAAAGGGGAGAGGGGTAGGGGGAAACTTGCCCCAAAATTTTTAAATGTTTGATTTCTGGGTTTTCATCCTTTTGTTCTCTACCTCAAATAAACATAGCAACAATGTTATAACCATAGGTTCGCCTCTGCCAAAAGGCAAAAAAAAAAAACCATAAAATGAGTACAATTGGAGCACTGCAATAGTGTCAGTGTCCTCCCCAACGTCCCCTCCAGGATGACAGCTGGCAGGGAGAATTCCAAGGCCACATCAATACAAGGGATGGAAAACAGAAAAATTAGCCATTTATGTCAATTTTCCCAAATAGTATCCTTTAAGGAAAAAATATAATTGGAGTCTGGGGAAATCATTTTCCTCGCTGACTTTTTCCTAAGTAAATTATCCAAAAAATTAATCAACTCTCCCGTCCAATGAATAGATTTTAAAACATTCTCAAAATGGGGAAGCAGAGATTTTTTTCAATATCTAAAGCATTAAATGCAGCCAGTTTGAAACTTCGATCTTAAAATAATCCCTTATTTTTCTCTTCTGAGAAATGAATTTTCATTTTAAAGATGCACGTAAGACAAGATCTGTTAACACCGGAGCTGCCTTATTTAACATGATCTTTTCAGTTGGACATTGAGAAGTTCACATGCCTAGACTAGCAAGAAGTAACTCTAGGCTAAAAAAGTAGCCGAACTTCATTTCTTTAAAACAAATAAACCATTAATTTGTGAAGTGCCAACCAGCAATTAGGGTTTGTTCTCATTTTAAGAGAAAAAAAAAGGCGGGGGGGAAGCTTATTGAATATTTAAATGAAGACTGAATAATTAAGGGACTTGCTCAAATCAGACAGGAAAAAGCGGGCAGGGATGCATCTGAGTAACACGCAGGTTTATAGTCTGTAAACAGCTGTCAACAGAGATCCACTGTCATAGGTCCAACTTGAGCCTCTACAGAATGAACTGAAATCCAAGAGGTACATTTTGCAAACTGCAGATAATTTGGGGCCCTTCGTCTTTCCTTCTTCTTTTTCACTTTTGCTTACACTGCTCCTCTTTCTCATCACTCCCATCTCCACAATCATCCACATGGTTGCACAGCTCGTGCTTATAAATGCAGCGATTGTTGTCACATCGGAACCGGTATGGTGAATCACAGGAAACATCCACTGAGAAAGGAAAGATGGCAAAACAAAAGTACACGTTAAGAGTAGAATGGGTCAGTATCTAAAATGCTTCCCGGCCAGCAACAGTCTGGCTTCATTCATCCATTCATCTGTTCATCCAATTAACCAACTGACAAATACATCTTGACTATCTAATACACGCATTGTATCTAGGAAACAGATACAATGCCAAACAAGAAAGACACAGTCCTGGGGTGCCTGGGTGGCTCAGTCGGTTAAGTGTCTCTGACTCTGATTTCAGCTCAGGTCATGATCTGGTAGTTTTTGAGTTTGAGCCCCTCATCGGGCTCTGCACTGGCAGTGTGAAACCTGCTTGGCATTCTCTCTTCCTCCTCTCTCTCTGCCCCTCCCTCAGTTGCTCATTCTCTCTCTCTCTCAGATGAATAAATAAAATTTTAAAAAGAAAGAAAGCCACAATGCTTGTCCTTGTGAGCCACAAACTAGACGTGCTATGATAGCATCTACTGGCGAGACCTGATCCAGTTCCGGGGGAGGAGGGATAAGAAGAGGCTTCACTTGGGAAGGCTCTGAGTCGGGAAAGAGCATGGCAGGTGTTTGGGCCTGAATCAAAATCTCTGTAGCTGGAGCATGGAATGAGGGGAACAATGACAGCCATGAAGCTGGAGAGGCTGGCAGGACCCTACACAAGCTCTTACCCTAATAGCAAGGAGGCCACTGTTTGTCCCTCTGACTGCAGTTGTCATTGACTCTCTAGAGCATGAAGTTTCCCACCATGACAGACTTTCCTTCCTGAATTCCCTCACCTCTCTTACATTAAAGTTGCTATTTCACAATTGAACCCTGTCTTATTTTGTTGAATTAGACTTCTTGCTGATGCTTGTGCACCTGTGAGGAACCCAAAGGTAGAACCCAGGTTCCTTACTTGTTTGGTATAGGGGCATGGTCCTTCATGCATGTACCTGGAATTGGGTAAACTCAACACACATATGTGTTCTTCTTCTACATGGAAGGCTTTGGCTGTTTTATTTTCCTTCTGCTTTTGCACACACAGGAGCAAAAGGAGAAACTTGTAATAAGGTTGGTTGGTGGGGGGCGGGTGGGGGAGTCAGATCCAAGAGCTGATTCTTGGAAGTGTTGTTAATATTTATTTTTTCAAGCTCATTTATTTTTGAGAAGGAGAGAGAGAGAGAGAGAGAGAGAGAGAGAGAGAGAGAGAGAGAGAGAAAGAGAGCAGTGCAAGCAGGGGAGGGGAAGAGAGGGAATCCCAATCAGGCTCTGCAATGCCAGCACAGAGCCTGATGCGGGGGGTGGGGGGGGGTGTTGATCCCACAAACCATGAGATCATGATCTGAGCCAAAATCAACAGTCAGATAGTCAACTGACTGAGCCACCCAGGGGCACTGGAATTATTGTTAATAGAACTGTTGCAGAAATACTTTGCTGTGAATGACAGGTGCAACACTATAAAACAGTGTTGGTTACTTTTTCATGTGGCTATGTCTCTGCCTCTCCAAGGTTTAATTTTACTAGCTGTGGGCACTTGATCTTACAGAGGGAGCAACTTCCTAAGGACTTCTTCGAAAGTTACACATACTTAAGATATTTTTCAAGATCCATTAAGTTAAAGCAAAACAAAATATGCTCAGTTCCTAACAAGAAAAGAGGTAGCAAGAAAAATGTTGAGATGCCACTGTGAAAATATAATGCATCCTAATCAAATTTCTCTGAAGGGAAGGAAATATTCTGACATGGCATTTTTGTCAAATCCTTGGGCTAAAAATGAATAGTGATGAATGTTTCAAACACAGATCTAAGGCAAAAGACCAAGTACAATCACAGTGATGCCACTCATGCATCTAGTATTCAAAAATTGTCCAACTGCTCTCTGGTATCACATGCTCCACACAAGAAACTCTGAGATTTTGCCATATAACACCACTCCCATACCCGCCCTTTCTCTGCCTCTTACAGCACAGGTGAAGTTCTTCATCAGAACCATCGCCACAGTCATTATCACCATCACATTTCCAAGATGACCTGATACAAACATGATTTTTACATTCGAACATAGTAGCCGAGCAATATGCACCATTGGGGAAGCGAGTGGCTGTGGGTGGGGAGGAGACAAATACAAATTATTAGAAAAAGTACTAGTTTTGAAAAGTTAGCTTCTATTTCTCCTTTAGCCCTTTCCATTATAGCCTGCTCTTCCTTATTCATCAAGATGTTCTGTTGCCTGTCTGAAACCATGAGAGAATAATGAGGGAATACTTCTTAAGGACAGTTGTCCAATCCCAGTTTTCAAAGGTGTGAGTCATTCTGTGGATAGCACTGGACTTCTTCTTTAGAGGCAAAAGCCACTCTGCAGCTGTGTCAGTACTGGCTTTACCCATCATCCATTTATACAGTTTATTTGAAACCAGGTTTCAAGATGTGGCAACCACATCAATAATATCCATCACAGACAATCAACAACACTTAATATTCATTCAGTGATTCATAAAAACTAAAATGTGAAGAATAACATTGGCTTTCATTTTAAAGAACTTTTTTATGCCATCATGCACTTTAGAAAAATGTTAGTGCTATAAATTCAGAATGTTCTACTACCCAATCCAAGTTCTTTATATCCATCTATTCAAATATTCTTGTTTACCTGTGTTTTTTTCTAATTAATGATTTGTATCATAGTTAATAATGTGTAACTATTTTTCTTAGCACAGATATTTACTATATTTTCTATTTAAAATATTGTTAATGAAATGCACTTGAATGACTATTATGAACTACTTGGATACAGTGACTCAAATCCCAAGTGAACTGATAATTATCAATGAATGCATTGATAGATAATCAATGAATGCATAGAAAATCCCTATGGCTTTCTCATCTAAGAAGTGGTGGCCTGTGGAGAGGTAGGTTCTACTAGGCCATATGTGTTCATTTCAGATAAACAGCACCACAGGTGCCTAGAACTTACGACAGGTGGCTTCATCAGAGGCATCCAGACAATCAGCGGTTCCGTCACATTTTGATTGTTCAGGCACACAGTGTCCACTCTGACACTGAAAATATCCAGGTTGGCAGGTCTTCAACTCTGAAGAGAAAAGACTGTCATTCCAGAAGGCCTTGTCATTCTCAGTCAGGTCCATGGAATATAGTAAGTACTTCATCACATTACTATCCAAACTTTGTGATTGGCTTACAGCAAATGCACAACTTGTGGTTAGCAAATGAATAAACTCTCAAAAAATACACTTTCCCCACTCAACAACCTATCTCTCCTCTATTAAATAATCTCCAGCTTTCTCTCACAAATCTGAATCCCCAGACCCAACCCTTAATGAGTAAAGAGCTATAAAAAAATCACTTGGGGTTTATGATTCCTATTCTAATCTTCTGGCCTCTATACCAGGGAACTATAGTAATATATCCCTGAGGGCCACTTTCTGGGGAGCAGTAGGAAAAAATGAATGTATTTTTTGTCATTTATAAGGACAATGCAGACTGAAGTCTGCTCCTAGGAAATGTTTAAGTTAAAATGAGATTTTTAAAAATCTCTTGCCATTTCCCCCTTGTATTAATCAAGACTGCTGTAAGTTAAGAATAAAAGCATAGAAAATACAGAACAGAAGGTACTGTGTTATGCTAAGGTTTATATATAACACAAATTACAAAAAAAAAATTGTTTTACCCTGAAAAAACATATAAAGTCGCATTTGAAGTCCCTACTTCTGTCAACAATGCTGACCCTACTACCACAACCCCTGGTAAGCCTCTCAAAGCACTCTGACAGTTACCACAGTCTCGTTCATCTGAGTTGTCTCCACAGTCGTTGGTATGGTCACAGACCCAACGAGAGGGGATGCAGCTTTGATCATAACAACGAAATTCACTTTCTGAGCACTCCCGGGGGACTGAAAAGGAAAGCCACACAGCCATCAGTGAGGACCAGGAATCACACACAGAAGACAGACTTGTGAGTTGGCCTGAATACCCTCAGTGTGCGAGGCATTCCTGTGTCCCAAGTCCTAGCAATTTGCTTGGGCTGACCGACTGTCTGCCCTCCAAAATAAGACCTTCTAACTCAATTTTAAGAATATAAAGAATGACCTTTATTAAGAGGTTTGTCCAAATATGATTTAATCTCAAGATAATTGTTGATTTCATGATAGTCTAGATAACCTCCAATAGAATTAAACATGAACTTTCTCAGATTTAAAATTCCAGTGGATCACACTTTCATGTAAGAAGTTTTTAGCCAATTGATATTTGCAGGTGCAATCAGCATTCTGATTCTCTCAATTGCCTATGGCAAATGGTGATCACTTCTTATTTCCAAAAGGTGACCAAAATTACAATATTTTGTACCATATTACAATTCACCTGGCTGGCTCAGTCAGCGGAGCATATGGCTCTTGATCTCAGGGTTGTGAGTTCACGCCCCAAACTGAGTGTGAGGCTAACTTAAAAAAAAAAAGAATGCATTCCGTATTAGTCGATCTGAAATTGACATGTATGTCATGAATCACTAATAATACGTTCAGGGCAGGGTCTCAAAGTTGTTTTCAGAATGCATCCAGTTATTCAAGACTGACTATCTAGTTTGATATGATCCAGACCTTTGGATTCCTTTTCTTGACCTCCCTATCCAATTCTTTGTGGTTAGCACCTTCATTGGGAGAGAGGAACTAAAACCTGACCAGTCATTTAACCATTAGCCTTCAAGATCTCTTTCCTCTGCTATTAAGGCCATTTTGGGGCAAGTGCTTAAGAAGCAAAGTCTTTGGGTTAGCACCTTTCCTTCCTTAACTTCTCTTCGTTCTGATTTTTTTCTTTCTATTCTATTTATCTTGTTATATTTGTCCTTGATTTATTATAAGTCACCTCAAGTTCTTTGTAGAAAAAGTTAGATATAAATAAATTTAACAAGCAAAAAACATACTTGGGTAAACATCCTTCTCCCCCAAATTTCATTATAAGTATCTTAAAAGGAGATGTTTATGTCTTTATCCAAAGAAAAAGTAGAAATGTAGCAGTCAGCAGAAAGCAAGAGGTCAGGTCATTGTCATCCTACCCATCGAGGAAGAATGGCATAGACAACTGAGTTATGGACAAAAAGAACAAGCATCACAGCTTTAGTGGCACACAAAACCCTGAACACTCACCGCAGTTTTCCTCATCTGAGTTATCTCCACAGTCATTGTGCCCGTCACATTTCCAGCGAAGAGGGATGCAGTGGTGGTTATTACAGCGGAATTCTCCCAAAGGTTTGCACGTCCTCTCCTCTACAAAGCACAGTCATTGCCAAGATTTCAGAAGCCAAAGGTCAAGAAATGCCAAGGTAGTGCTGGCTTTCTTGCGAGACAATCTGAGAATTATGCTACCATAGACTCAAAGCTCCCAGAGAGGAACGCCAGCAACATACACTATCAATATCCCTCTTTTGGCTAACCTGAACCTATCCTACTTAAACTTGAAACTGCTACAAATTAAATTCATTCTCTTTCATAGAAACTGCTCAAAAAATGAACTGGTATCTGGCTTGTAAATTTGCAACAAAGGCCTGGAAAGGAAGATTAAGTGATGCCACGAGCTAATAGAACATTTCCATCTCATTGCCTTTAGTGGATTAAATTCAGTGTTATTAAATTTAGTGTTAAAATAACCTGTTATCTTCCTTACTCTCTTCCAACTAAGCCTGGCATATACACTCACAGACATTCAGGTTTCAAGTAAAAGTATATGGCTAACCTGGACAGATTCTATTAATTCATTGGGCCTTTTGCCCGTAAGTTCTGTCAATGTTGCAATGTGACTTCAGCTTTCTAATAGATGGTATGGACAGAGAGACATTCAGAATATGAAAATCTTCAGACAAGAAATACTCTGATGATGAATTATTTTTTTAGAGACAGATACCACATCTTTTCTGTACCATCCTTCCATCAATTTTAATCAATCTATATAATTAGACAATTTAAACTTGTCAAGTGTGAATAAGGATGCCACATTTAGGAGAAATTATATAAGTTCCTGATATCTTAACATCTTGCCCAATTACAACATCCTTTGGGATGGGATTTCATTTAAGATGATATAAATTAAACTCCCCCCATTATCTGATAAAATGCTACAAAAATGTACCATGTTATCAGAAGGTGCTGTTCCAGAGCTAAACAGACGAACAATAATGACACGGGAAATGCACTCTCATCTCCTAGATGGCACCTGACACTTAGGTTTTCTTGCTTTCCCCCCACAACCCCTGCAGCCCCTCCTACCACAGCCTTGCTCATCACTGTTGTCCCTGCAGTCATCAAAACCATTGCACACAGCCCACTGTGGGACACAGCGGTAGTTCGTCCTACAGCTGAATTCTGTATGGTTGTCACAGCGATGGCTCACTGAAAAGAGAGGAAATAGCAAAGTCAGAACTGAAGTCTCAGTCCTGCATGAAAACAGCACCAAAAGATACCTTCCCATTGTCATATTAAGGAGTAACAATTATCATGTTACCAACTGGATTAATTCTGGCAACATGTGTCTGTTTTAGGTGTGATCTATTTACCAAGAACAGAAAGTGTCTTAAGTTTCCTCACTATCCCAGTATCACTCATTTGTGTTACAGGATAACTATGGGGGCTGGGGTGGGGGAGAACCAGGCTTGAAGCAAAAAGAAACCTGGGTGTCAGGTCTGCCACGAAATACAAATGTGATCATCCACTTAATGTGAACCTCAGTTTCCTCATCTGTAAAATGGGAATTGGTAATACATTCCCTACCTCACAGGGTTGCCCTAAGGCTCAAATGAGAAAGCGCTAAACATACAAAATATTCTGGGTAGTAAGATATTCGGGGTCTCAAGAGGAGGAATCAGACACTTTCAAAACTGGGTCTGGTCCCACCTGCAAGACATACTTGGCCTTGCAGTGCCAGAGTTAGCAGGGAGAGCCAACGGGAAGTGTGCCATGGGGCCAAAGCAGGGGCCCCTTGGTTTCCTGATGCGGGTCATGCATGTCCCTCCCACTTACTGCATTCTGACACCGGCTCATCCGAGTAGTCTCCACAGTCATTGTCCACATCACACTTCCAGCCTTGAGGGATGCAGTGGTTATTGGCACACTTAAAATAGCCTGGCTGGCATATCCTGCTGGCACAGTTGTAAACATCTTCATCTGAGTTATCCCCGCAGTCGTTCTCCGAGTCACACCGCCAGGCTTCTGGGATGCAACGTTTGTTGGCACACTGCCATTCGTTGGACTCGCAGCGGTGATGCTCTGCAAGCAGGGGCATTGCGTTGCAAGGTGTTAGGAAAAGAAGCTCCTAATTTACGCTGATGGATCTTAGAGAGCCTGATCACAATTTCTTTTCAGAGGACTCATGTCCTAATGCGCTTATTGTCAACCAGCACAATTACATAGTCAGTTACTCTTTTGACTATGACCATCTCCCAAATTCATAAATATCCTTCTCTTGCATGCAGAATTAGGGGTTCAAGACTACTCTCTGATGGCATACTAAATTCACCCTCTCCTCTCCCTGTTCTCCTAATGGACAACGTGTTTCAAACTTCACGTTTGTTGTTATTAATGTGTTGTTTTTCGTTTGGAGGGTTTCCTTCTTGGCTTTTAAAAATGAAAACACAGGGGCGCCTGGGTGGCGCAGTCGGTTAAGCGTCCGGCTTCAGCCAGGTCACGATCTTGCGGTCGGCGAGTTCGAGCCCCGCGTCGGGCTCTGGGCTGATGGCTCAGAGCCTGGAGCCTGTTTCCGATTCTGTGTCTCCCTCTCTCTCTGCCCCTCCCCCATTCATGCTCTGTCTCTCTCTGTCCCAAAAATAAATAAACGTTGAAAAAAAAATTTTTTTTAAATGAAAACACAAATAAATATTACACACGAGAGTCCTTGTTTAAAATGAGAGTGGGAAACCCTCATTTCGCCCTCAATGTTAGCACCCCAGGAGGATTCTATGCAGAGCACATGGTAAAGAATCACGGAATGCAGATGACATACGACCCACCTCAACTGTTTGCCCTATAAAGACCTTACTTTATAAAAATATAGTATGGACGCGACATTTCTTCTAGGACTGTGGACAAGTTTTTGGGTTACGGCATGCAGAAAATCCCCACAGAATCGCAATCGCACACAATCTGCTATAGAAATGGGCAAAGAGGGGCGCCTGGGTGGCTTGGTCGGTTAAGCGTCCGACTTCGGCTCAGGTCATGATCTCACGGTCCGTGAGTTCGAGCCCCGCGTCGGGCTCTGTGCTGACAGCTCAGAGCCTGGAGCCTCTTTCAGATTCTGTGTCTCCCTCTCTCTCTGCCCCTCCCCTGTTCATGCTCTGTCTCTCTGTCTCAAAAATAAATAAACGTTAAAAAATTTAAAAAAAAAAAAGAAATGGGCAAAGAAGGCATAAAGCAATTCAACACACCACAAAGAATCTGGTCTTCATCAGAGCCATCAGGGCAATCTTGGTGAGCGTTGCACAGGAAGTGCGAGCTGGTACAGTTGCCATCCTTGCACTGGAACTGGCCTAATGGGCAGTAGCGCTGTGGGCAAAGGACTGGTTCATCAGAGCCATCCGAGCAGTCTCTCTGTCCATCACATTTCCACCAGATAGGAATACACCTGACAGACAAAACGCAGCACTTCTCTTAGCAAAACACTTGGTAGGAGAGGCTATCCAGAGAGAAGATGTCAAACCTGAATCCCAGGTGATAATACGCAGGAGTATTTACTGTGGTGTATTTTCAGAGAAAATATAACTAACTAGATAAGATGGAACAGGTTGGTTAAGACTCAAACGCATGCTGGAAAAAATGCTTTGACCTAACGATTAAATTCCTGCCACAGAAGACAGTGGAGTGTGTGTTTGGGGTTGTGATTCTGGTAGCAGGAATTGGTTGGCAGTATCTGCTGGGGTGACATAAAAGGCATACAGGTATTGGTTGGAAAGGTAGAGGGCACTTACATTTATTGACAGCCTAGGTCAAGATAGGCATATGCTAGATCCTTAATCTAAGATATTTTACTTAAGCAGACTAATCTGCCATTGAATCTTACATGCCATGATCTGAATTAACACCTCCCCCTGACTCAGTCATCAGTGGCCTACAGCCATTGTCAGGGAAATAACCTGTGGGCATGTTTTGTAACAGACACAAATGATCAAAAATGGATTTAAATGTATAATCCTGGATCCTCTGGCATAGTTAACTAAGAAGCTAGGCCAGTATATGAGTGGGAAAGAAAGAAATTCTACAACTCTTGAGGACTATTTTTCAGTGTGCACATATACAGTCTTGGGCCTGACACCTAGAACAATTTATTAGAAATAAAAAACACAGCTTGCTTTCTCTCTAAAATATAAATACTTGCATATGTAGGTATGACCTTTTGGTTAATAAATAGCTTCTATTCATGGGTGATATTATCTGAACTTGGAGACAGAGAGTCTTGGTGCATTCCGAACGAACCACATTAATTACCCCAAATCTGAGTTTATTAGGAAATTCCCATCCTTTGGACCCTCGAAGTTCAATGGGTGTCCACAGGGATGGAGAGGCAGTGGGGTGAGGGAAGAGAGAGCCTTACTTTTCATTGTTAGCACACAGGAATTGGGTGCTAGAGCACTTGGGCAGGCAGAAGTTGAGGTCACCCATATGGATGGTTCGGAAGTCATCTGGACACTCACAGGTGAATCCATTTCCTCCTGCTGTGATGAGGCAGAGATGAGAACAGCCACCATTGTTGGCCCCACAGGGATTGTTCACTAGTGAAAGAAGGAAAATATATGTTCATTCATTTAAAATATCAAGCACAGGTGAGCTGACTGCTCACCTAATCAAACTAGTCACCTCTCATACGAAAAATCATTATCCCAGTTACATGCTTTTTCCAAAAATTCATAAATAGGACAGATGGTAGAACTGTGTAAGCAATGCTATGCTTTGAGAAAACTGATCTATGTGCTACCAGAAGTAAGGCATACCCACTGGTGTTTAGGACTAGAAAATATGTGTTTCTCAAAGTCTTTGGAGATCAGGTGGGGAACTTAGCTTAAGTTCATGTGCCCAGAACCTAACAGTTTTAATTTCTAGCAGATGCTAGAAATTTTTCTTTCATTCTGAGAATATGGGCAATAGAAGTATGGCCAAGAATGAAGCGAACAGGTAAACTGTGCAGTAGCACCTTTACTAATATTCTGGGTCATCACTTGGAAGTAAAGATTAATTTGAACTTATATTTTATAATTAAGTAAATTCTATCCCCAACATGGGGCTCACACACAAGACTCCAAGAGCAAGAGTCTGTGCCCTACCAACTAAGCCAGCCAGGCGCCCCTAATTTGAACTTCTGTTTAAATAATATCAAAAGTATTCACTTCCGGGGGGTGGGAGGACCTGAACATCCTTATTTTGCCAATTCTCATTTTTCCTTACTTATAAGTTTATCATGTTTAACAAAACACCACAACAAAGCAGGCCCACAAAATCCATTCTATCCCCAAAGCATATTCCAGACCTTTGCTAGATTATCTTTAAGTTATACAATGGTTTTAACTACATGATGAGGAATATTAGTTCAAAAGAAAAAATTTTCCCTAACTTATGAGACACTGTGTTGCTCTTAACATTATTACCTTCCAGATGACAAGCATAACATATGCTTAACACATAAAATGTCATACACAAATAGACACTTAATAAATGATGTTTTATAATTATTGTAATTTTCTTTTAAACATTTCCTTTAAATCAATCATTTAATAGATTGGTATTATGGAATGACTATTTATTGTGGTTACATAGGAAATGCCCTTATTTTTCAAAGGTGCTTTCTTAAGTATTTAGGGGTGAAATGTCATGATATTTTTAACTCACTTTAAAATACTTCAGTCCTCTCACCAAATACTTCAGCTCAGTAACTACAGCAACATAACAATTGTTAATTCTTATTAAAAACAAAAGCCCAGAATAAACCAGATGTTAAGGAAAAAAAAGTTATATACCACTATCAACAATAGCCAAACTATGGAAAGAGACCAAATGTCCATCAACTGATAAATGGATAAAGAAGAAGCGGTATGTTAATACAATGGAATATTACTCGGCAATGAAAAGAATGAAATCTTGCCATTTGCAACAAGGTGGATGGAACTGGAGAGTATTATGCTAAGCAAAATAAGTCAGAGAAACACAGACATCATATGATTTCACTCATGTGCAGAATTTGAGAAACACAACAGATGAACATAGGGAAAGGAAAAGAAAAATAAGATGAAAACAGAGAGGGAAACAAACCATAAGAGACTCTTAAAGACAGAGAAGAAACTGAGGGTTGGAGGGGAGGTGGGTGGGAGAATGGGCTAAATGGGTGATTGGCTTCAAGGAGGACATGTGTTGGGATGAGCACTGGGTGTTATATGTAAGTGATGAAACACTAGGTTCTACTTCTGAAGCCAAGACTATACTGTATGTTAACTAACTTGAATTTAAATTAAAAAAAAAAAAGTTATAAGCAGCCTTTCCCATATGCTTTGCAGGAAACACTAACAAGTGATGTCATTCTCTTTATAAATTATGTTTATGCTTAAAGAAATAAGAATGGCATGCATAGAAACTAAAGCAACTGGGCCAGGCTTCTCAGTCACGTACTCACCAACTGGCTGCCTGTATGGATGATACACGTGGATGTCAAACGGTTTATGTGTTGTGTTCACCAGGACAGTCCTATCTGATCCATCATATTTGTTTCCCTTTTCAACTGTCCTTGTATTCCAATCTGTCCAATAAATAATGTCTTCAAAAATGGTAATAGCAAAGGGGTGAGAGAGTGTCCCATCATACACGGTATGTCGATGGCGGCCCTCCAAATCAGAATACCTAGGGTGGGAGGAAGAGTCACTTAATGAAGCTAACTCCTTTCTTCTAATAGCTTTAGGGATAGACCAACTGAAAAATCAATTAATAAAATTCTACCTTCTAGTGGTAACTGAAGCCCACTCAGATCCTCCCCGAAACTCTTAGACTCTAATTAAACAAAAACCAAACTTAAAACATATTTTAGCTGAACACAAGATGTAAAAATTGAAAGAGCCATGCTTAAAAAATAGGAATAGCCACAGGAGTTCCACAATCCCTAAATCCTAACCATGGTTGCTTTGCTACAGATGCAGCTGGTTCAGCTCTTATAGGCTTATAACCTCTTACATTAATGTTCTCCATTCAACATCCTTTTGATATCCTGGGATGGACATAATTTTTGTTTCCTAAGTCACTGGAAGAAACCAGAGGATAGCAATATAAAGCTGGGATTTTGCCTTTTCACGAACATTTCTGAGGAGAAGCTGTTCTTAAGAGACAGCGAGGTTCTCAGTGTCACCTGCAAGGAATATACTAACTGAGTGAAAGTATAGGCCTGAAGGCTTCACTTTGCATACCCTGGCAGCACATTTATTATGAATCATTCCTTGGGCACTATTGATGAGTACTTTTCCAGACAAATAAAATTCCAGAGGAGGTTTTCTGATTTCAAGATATCACAGAGCATCTATGGCCAGATTTCCAGGTCCTTCCAGTTCTATTGCCTTGCTCATTGCTATGAGTCTATGTCAAAATACTGATATCAATTTTAGAGTAGACCCTAAAACTCAAATGGGAAGTGGAACGAGCTAGCAGCTAAGAAATTTGATGTTAGACATACAATATTAAAAATATCTCCAAAACATGATAACTTACGGTAACTTACAGGAAAACTTCAAGACCTTCTTGACCAATGTTATATGTCTCAATTTTAAAAACAAAAAGGTTAGGGGTGCCTGGGTGGCTCAGTCGGTTAAGCATCTTATTTCAACTCAGGTCATGATCTCACGGTTCGTGAGTTTGAGCCCCACATCAGGTTCTGCACTGACAGCTCAGAGCCTGGAGCCTGCTTCAGATTCTGTGTCTCCCTCTCTCTGCCCCTCCCCAACTCATGCGCGCGCGCGTGCACTCTCTCTCTCTCAAAAATAAACATTAAATTAAAAAAAAAAAACAGGTTAAAAAAGGGATAAGAAAATTAAGACGAGTTGAGCACCAAGCTGTCTATAATAAGGGAGAGTTTACTACCTCCATTTCCTAGATGAAAAAGCAATAAGAAATGAAAGCACCAGGACAAAAACCTAATCTATCTGGCTTCAATCTTCACATTCTTTCTACTATACCATAACCACAGAGCTCAGTGAATTGCCTATAGTCAGTTTTGTTTAGAAATGACTTCCAAGTGACTTCTAACACACAGGCAGTTAGAAGCTGCCTGGGAATAACACACTGGCAACAGAAGCCCTGAAATAAACAGCTGCCCAGTTTACTTTATCCTTTTTTCTGTACGTACTCAATGTAACCCAGGTGGGCATCTGCCCAATAGAGTAGATCGTTGGTGTAGTCAATGGTGATGCCATTGGGCCACTCTATCTTGGTAGAAATAATCACAGACTTATTCACTCCATCCATGCCTACTCTCCCAATGTATGCTCGGTGAGCCCAGTCTGCCCAGTAGACATGCCTGTTGGAGAAAACACAAAGGGTCAGTCCTTGAAGCCGAAAGAAGTCAGTAGCCAAAAGACATAGCTTCTCTCCAAATAGAGACATAGAACTGACATGCTACAGAGTCTCTCAGAAAGGAAAGAGAACTAACAGAAAACAATCTTTAAAAAGGATGATGTATAGGAAATGCTCAAGAATGAACATGATTAACTGGGGATTTCAGTGGGTTTCACATGGAGAGTTCAGTAGAGGTGGTGTTTTGGTTTTTTTTTTTAACCTCAATTTTCTCTGCATGCAGCCAAAACAGGTGACTTGAAAAGTGAAATGGTATGTCATAGCAAACAGAACAATTGATGAATATCATTTGAGTATGCCATGCTTCTACCCATTATAACTAAACCATTTACCAGTTAAGAAAAGCAGAAGACAAATCCCAGCAAGATATTGGCCTTGAGATAAGTATGTGAACAGCCTTTTTGGTTACAGAGGCAGAATAAGGGCATGAGAGAAGAGCCCAAGATGACAGGGAGACAATACCCATATTGAGGGTGGAGGGCAATTCCTCTGGGATTTTCAAAGCAGAAGGTATTGTTGACATCCACACAGTGCTCGGCCAACTTGCGGCGGTATCGACCATCAAGGTCAGAGACAGAGAGGCAATTCAGGTAGGCATCCACCCAGTAGAGTTTTCTGAAATGAAAGGCCAGGAGTTACCGATAAAGCCATTTTGCTTGTTAAACGGTTTAGCTACCAAGTTTCCTATCCGTACTATGGTGGAATCACAAAGACCGCTGCTAGAAGGCACTTTCCCCCAAGAAAACAGGGGCAAGGGGAAACAGGAAACTAACCTTCCTGCAATGAGGCAACAGAAGATTCAAGATTGTGAATTACAATTCCCACCTTAAAGAGATTGTCACATAGGGAATTCTGGGGCCACACCTCGAATAAGGATTTTGGCTTTACTTTCTTAATGCAGCATAGGGCATCCTTCTCAGGCAATGTAAAGGCTTAGAGGAGCAGGGTCACAGAAGGGAAAGCAATTAGTGTCATATGAGAGAGCCGAGGAAGCAGACTTGTCTAAGTGAATTATTGAGACCGCGCGAAGGAACTCTGAATTATGACAACCTTAAGATACAGAGAAACCTTACCCCTCCCTGGCCCTGTCAGACTGGGCTGACAAAATGAGTTGCTTATTCTGGGCAATCTTACTTAATCAAACTTAAGAACCTTCAGACACTTATTAGAATCTTTTAGAAACTTCTACCTCAAGGATATTTCAGTTCTAAATATATTGCTATTCAGTAAAATCCATTTACTTTCTATTCTTAATCTGTGGTCCTTAATCTACCATCAGCATAGGTGAGGCTTTGAGGGATCTATTAACCTTCTAAAACCAATGCAAAGTTGTGCAAGTGTAAATGTTCTAAGTGCTTTTATCCAGCAAGAGGTTCACGACTTTCACCAGTCTTAAAGCAAAGGATTCAATGCCCCCTAGAATTTGAGGGTCATTTAAGATCTGATGGTCAGTTCCAACTGGAAGGAGAGTGAGTGTCTCCTTGCAAGAGGGGACCCCTGTTCCAACCAACCTGGATGTTCAGACTATTTAACTATTAGCATGGCAGCATCCTTTTAAGGATGAGAATGAGGAAATGAGTATGCAGAAATCTACAAGCATTGCCAGTTAATTCAGTTGGGTAAATCCTGATGAATGAGGTGTCCACAAGCTTGGATTCAATTCTCTAAGATAAAAACAGGGGCACCTGGGTGCCTTAGTCAGTTAAGCGTCCGACTCTTGGTTTCAGCTCAAGTTATGATCTCACGACTCCTGAGTTCAAGCCCCACATTGGGCTCGGAGCTGACAGTGAGGAGCCTGCTTGGGAATCTGTCTCCCTCTCTCCCTCTGCCCCTCCCCTGCTCACTCTGTTTTTCTGTCTCAAATAAATAGACAAACAAATATTTTTACAAAGCTGAAAACATTGCCTATAATATTTCTTAAAAGCCCTTTTAACTTTTAAAAAGCTCCTCCATGTTTTCTTACCTGGTAACCCAGTCTACGGCCAGACTTTCTGCAGCTGGTAGTTTGTGGTTTATGACTATCTCCCTGTTTGTCTTATTCAGAAACATTCTCTCAATGACTTTATTCTCTGCATCAATCCAATACAGTCTCTTTTCTACTCGGTCAAAATCCAATGCCACAGCATTGCCCAGTCCTTGCAAAATGAGGGAATAAAAATGGCCATCTAGAGTTAGATTTCTCAAATAGTAACGGTTGCTAAAAATGAGATAGGGCTCGATGTTACTGTTCTGCCGACAGCTTTTTCCATCTGGTTCTCGGAGGTAGCCTGGGGCACACTTACAGATGTAAGAACCCATTACATTCTCACACTTCTGGCTACAGACAAAGGGCGTCTCCTTGCATTCATCAATATCATCACAACTCCGATTGTCAAACATAAGCTTGTAACCAGGACGGCAAGAACAATAGAAACTGGTGAGGGTGTCTGTGCAGTCTTGGTCACAGCCACTTAGTAAAGGGTCATTGCATTCGTTAACACCTGTAAGTAAAAGACAGGTATTAGAGAAGCTAAAATGTCCACCAAGGACCCACCATAATGGGTCAAGCTTCCCACTCGACGGCCCAATTCTTAATGAAACATGCTAAAGGAAGACAGACAATAAGGGCTTTCTAAAGGCCATAGATTATTCAAAAGTCACCATTTTTCAACTTCCTCCCCTACTTAATGCTTCACTGGTGGTTTGAACAACTAATCTAACTAGTAAGATTAAGTTTGACTTCTAATCCTATACCTGCTACTCTCCTTGTAACTAATAATTTAAAAAGTAAAATGGCGGGAGAGAGGAGAAAGAAGAGCAAAAGGAAAGAGCCTGGCAGGTGTTATGCTGGTAAAACAGCATCTCGGGGAGGGGGGGCGGGTAGGTAGAGGAATGCTATGATTTGTAGCATCTCCCATTTCCATGGTATGACTCTCTCACATGACCAATTCCAGGTTACCAGGGCGACATCACTGAACAGGGAGCTGGGAAGAGATGTAGACATTTGGCTCTCATAAGATAGGATGAGCCGGCCAGCAGCCTCCTAAGTGTACTTGTAGCTGGTCCTGTGACACATAGCCAAGCTCACCCAGAAACTACGCAGGGAAGATAACATGTTCCCATTAATTCTATGTTTTATAAATGCTCAACTGGTTTACCTGGGGAGGTCAGAGTGAGAGGGGGTTTAAAACTCTCCCCCCTTTGGTCACCTGAGGATGAAAATGAATAGGCAAAGGAATCCTAGCAGAGGGACAGCTCAGGCAACAAGTCATTTCAAGGGTTCAAAGAGAATCAACAGTGTTTGCCCTGTTTAACAATGCTGTTTAACTACCAATGGTATGAATTTGTTCATCTTCCATTCTCTATAATAACTGCCCAACTGATGAATTAGCTGAACAATGTTTGTGTACTGACCTTATATACCAAGAAATCCTTGCGTTCTGATAGACAAGCAATAGTAATTTCCTAGTGATATACTATTTAGAGGACAGACTGGGAAGTCCCTGTGAGTCATAAAGGGTTGAGAATCCACATTCAGTCTCCCTGTTTTCCTTTTCCCAAAGCTTCTGCTATACTCACCACATCCTTTCTCATCACTGTTGTCTGAGCAGTCATCTAGGTGGTTGCAGACTTTTACCATATCGATGCAGTTCCCGTTGTTACACTTGAACTGATGAGGGGGGCACGTAGTCTCTGGAGTGTGGCACAAGTGCTCCTCCTCATCAGATCCATCTCTACAGTCATTTTCCCCATCACAAACTTCCTGCTTATAAATGCACAGCCCGTTCTGACAGGTAAACTCACTCTCACTGCAAGTGGGGTACAAGCAGTCCCTCTCGTCACTGTAGTCACCACAGTCATCGCGCCGGTCACACCTGTGTAATGAGACCCAGTACCACACTTGGAAAGGTTGACAAGTCTCAACTATCACCTACTTGGGACTTTGCTTTCTTCTTCTACCTGAACATCATGTGAACCATTTCAGTAACAAGACCACCCATGTCCTTAGTTCCCTCTCCCCCAGAGAGGGAACCCCACCAATCTCCAGCTCAAGAAGAATCTAATATTTAGCATTCCATATAATTTCCCCAGGTGCTGGTTGCTACCATTAGACATGTGGATCTAGAGATATTAAAAATAATCATATTCATTTTTAAGCAGTTGACTAATTAAACAGAACTTTTATAGCTTTGGTGTTCATAATATCTATTCATCAGATAATGATGACAACTTATGGGCACGGGAAATATCCTGCATAGCCATGTGATAAAAGCGGCCATACCCAAGTGAAAATATATTATAAATGATGAGATTATTATGTGTCCCCTAACATATCTTCCAATTACAGTAATGTTTTCATTGTCCTGTTCCTTCCATCTTTTTATTTATGATACCCTGCCACCTGTCATGAGATGTGAGTGTCATGGTGACGGGAAAGAGGAAAAACTAAAAGTTAAGTATGGGCTGAGGGCAAAGGAACAAGGCATTTCCTATTATTGTCCGTGGACCTAGCATTCCCAGGCATCACGAGGACAACATAGTTCCCTGAAATTCTGTGAGCCAGACTGGTCTCTCCTCTCTATATTACTGCAAAATCCCATGAAAGTTATGATTACTGATGAGGGTCTCGTTGACAGTAACAAAACATAAGTATAAAGGAATCATGAAATTCATAATAAAGGAATTCATAAGTATAAAGGAATCTTGAACAAGGATTGGTAAAGCTAATGTTTGACAGTTCATAAAAGGATTTACCATGGAGGGCATAGGAACTAGAGGCACAGTATTAAAAGATGTTAAGGTACAAAAGCTGAATGTGGTCAATTTTACAACTGATCTATGGTCAGGTCGCTAATCAGCAATGCCACCCACAAACCTAGGGCACTGGCAAAGTGATTCATAACAAAATGAGTGCATGTAACGGTAAAAAAAAAAAAAGCTGTGATCAGAGGAAGCTGGTTTAACCCCATTTGGTGTCCTGGGACCTATTTAACTCATTTCCAAATGATCTGAAACACTGATGCTGTCTATCCTATAGTTTATATCCAACTCCGAACTTAGAAAAGCAAATCACCAGGTTTTTGGACATCACAGCACATCAATATTCCAGAAAGCTGCTCACAACTCAGCCTCATCCAGGTTCTTCAGCAACATCATAATGAGCCAAGAAAAAAAAAATCAATAGGAAAACTGATCTCCTATAGCACCATACAAAATGGGGGAACACACACTCTGCCAAGCAAGCAAAAGGATGCACATTAAGAGGGCTCTTAGTAGCAACTACTGGCAAAAACAAGAGAACCCAGGGTTATGTTAGACTCTATCGCTCATGTGTCCAGATAAGAAGTATTTGTCGTTGTTTGTTGTTGTTGCTCTGCCATAGCTCTTGGCTAAGCAATTCAGAAAGCTGAGGCAAAAACAAAAACAAAAACAAAAAACAACCACTTGAGAGGGAGAGAGAGGGAGGAAGAATGGGAGGAAGTAAGGAACAAAGAAAGGAAAAGATGCAATCAATAAAAGTTTGGTAGGACAGGGTAAGTCAGCTGAAAGATCACAGTAGTAATGTAATGAGACAGAACTCAGAAAGTTCAGAAAGGAAGTAGAGAAATCTAGAATCTGACATAAAAAATTACGATCTGATACAATTCTCTTCTGTAGCTCCTAAGGCTAGGTTTTCAGAATATATCTCAGACTGATGATACTAAATATTTACTGAATTCAGAAGAACAAATAGCAGAAGAGCATAAAAGAACTCTTGAGCAAATAAGGAGAAAATATATTATTCACTTTCATTTACAAAAATTTAAAATCCACAGAACACATCCATATCCATTAAATATAGACAAAGCATATTGAAACGCAATCTCACTACTAAAAGAGACAGCTCTGTCTCCTGAATGTCTTCAGGGTATCAACACGACCAACTCTCAGCTGTGTCTACTTGGGCTTCGTCACTACCATTTTTTCGCCATCATGCCAAGTCCCTGCTCCTTTTGCAGCATTCACAGAACGCAACTTGACCTTCTCTGGCTTCCTCAGGACTACCATCATGAACACACAGTTCCGTACCACACTGGATTCCAGAAGTACTTACGGGTACTGTTGAGGGCCTGCTTGCCCCAAAGCACATGGTTCCAGAAGCTCGGCTGCTCTAATCTTGCACCAGCATTGTGTATCTTTTCCATCTCCTTCCTTAGCAAACTGTAAGCTGACAGTTCCTGTTGCTATCAGTATGCATGTATGTCTTTTAACAGACGTTGGCACATGCAACATCTTTTCTTAGCTCCAGTTCTATGTGTCCAAATGCCTGATACACATTTTCACCCCAGGAAGTCCCACGACATCAGACTTGCTGTCTACATAGAGCCAACTCCCTCCTGGACCCCTTCCTTTTGTTAATGTTCTTACTATTCCCCTAGTCCATCAGGATTGAAATCTACACATCATTTTTCTGCTCTACTTCCCTGTATATCCAAAAATTGGCCATGTGGGGATAGTGAGAAGGCGGGGCACCAAAAAAGTATAAACCTTTGGAATGGCCCATTTGGAGAAAGTGACAAGAAATCAAGCAACAGAATATTACAGGAGAGGTTTCCGATGCTGGCAGGCTGGGCACTGAATCTATTTGACCTGTAGTGCTCTTAGGATTTTTAAATTTTGTTTCCAGCACTTAAAATCAGACAATTCCATATGAAAATCCATATTTCCAATTTCCCTAAAAACAGATCAGCACTCCCACACAATGTTGAACAGCATTTGTATCTCTTAGCTAGAAGGTGTGTTCTCAGTTTACCTCACCTTCCTCTCCCCGCTGTTTCATTGGCTGTAAGTGCCAAGCTCCATTTATGATCATGTTTGTTTTGTTATTTTTCTTATAGCAGAGAGAAGAAAATGAGGAATTTCTTGTACCCATTCCTCTATTCCAAGTGGAAAACCAAGAGTGTCACCTACTTCTGGAAAGAATTTTCTTATATCAAGCCCACTTCATTAATCTCCCTGGCCCTCTATGCAAGGTCCACATTGTAACTTTCATGAGCCATAAACCCTTTTACCATCATGGGCCCCTTTCTCCATGAAAATATTAAAAATTGTACTTAATGATCACATTGGCACAAAGGCAAATATATTAATATTATATGTTAAAATACTTTATTTGATCTAAACTCTCATTTTTTTCCTTTGATTTTGAAAGAAATCCAAAAATTTTTATAGGCCACTAAAATTTCTATGGACCCTAGGCATTGTGGTCACTATGCCTAATGGATAAGCTACCCCTGCCCCTTTGGACGTATGAGGTTACTGAGAAATTTGTTAATCCCCAATTCACCTGTATGAGTGTGGGACACACCGTCCATTACTACAGGTGAAATCATTTCCAGAGCAAGATCTCCTTGTGCAATTTTGATGCTCATCAGAGCCATCAGTGCAATCCGCATCACCATCACAGACCCAGGATTGGGGAATGCACTTCCTGGATGGAGGCACGTTATTTGCACAGAGAAACTCAGAACTTGAGCAGCTGTGACTGTCTGAAACCAAAGCACACAAGAATCAGAAACCACATGACAACTCATTCTAGCAGTTGAATTCATTCTGAGCCATTATTTCTCTTGCTTTATGTTATTTAATAGCCTGAGGGATGAAAGCAAATGAGGGTAAAAACACATTGACAAATAGACAAATCACTATCATAATAAAAGATTATAATAAAAAATACCTTCTAAATTCCATTTTAATTGCTCTGGACCTTGGATTTTTTTTTTCAGAAGTAGGAAACAAATACCTCGCTTAGTTTTCCATATAATTGATCTAAAATCATGTATTTCCCTTGGAGCTTCAGAAAACTACTCCCATTTTGTTATCTTTACACCAAAAATGCCCTATACTTGATAATAATTTTTGGCTAACAAACTGTAATTACAAAAACACAACATGAGGGGCGCCTGGGTGATTCAGTTGAGCACTGAGCTCTTGAATTCATAGTTCATGAAATCGAGCCCCGCTTCGGGCTCAGCACTGACAGTGCAGAACCTGCTTGGTATTTGCTCTCTCCCTATCTCCCTCTCTGCCCCTCCCCCACACTCTGTCTCTCAAAATAAATACTTTTAAAAAAACACACACAATGCGGGATAGGTATTTTTATGCCAATTCTTCAGATAAAAATTAAAGTTCAAAGTGGTTAACCAGATGGGTCCAAGTCACAGACCTTTCTAAAGACCTAGGGATTCAAACCTAGGTCTTTTTTTTTTCTCAATATTTAGGGCTTTTTCAACTACATTACAGCTACCACCTAAGTAGAATTAGGGTATATAGGAGGGAAATATGTCAACAAGAGTTTTCAGCAACAATGACAACTGTTAGGAAAAAGATGAGATGCTAATATATAATCATTAATGCCTGCAGAATAAAAGAACTGGTATTTTATCCAATTTCATTGTGGATGAATGGGAGACAAAAGGAGGGGCTGTCTTGCTGAGTGGAGCTGGGAGGAAAGTACATGCCACAGTCTATGTTTGTGCAGCTGCCAACTCCCCATTTTAATGCACTGAGTACATGTGGAGCTAGAGACAACCAAAGTCAATGACATAAGGGGTTACAATGAAATGAAATGCAAACATCAGCAAGCCATTGTTTTTATCGTTTTACCATGGAAAGATGCTCTTCTAAGACATCTTAGCTAAGAGTTCCATGCTCTGTTGGTAATGGAAAACGGTGCTCCATGGTCTGTTCCACAAACCACTCAAAAGGAATGACCCTCCCTCTACCCACTCCTCCAAATAACAAGGTAATACATGAAACTGGAGGCACAGTTAATTACTACACTGTTTAAAGCTGTTTAAAGATGGAGTTCTCTTATGAAATCCTGCCATTGGCAACCACGTGGATGGAACCAGAGGGCTAAGCAAAATTTCAGTCAGAGAGAGACAAATATTCTATGACTTCACTCATATGTGGAATTTAAGATACAAAACAGATGGACATAAGGGAAGGGAAGCAAAAATAATATAAAAGCAGGGAGGGGGACAAAATATAAAAGACTCTTAAATGTAGAAAACAAACTGAGGGCTGCTGGAGGGGTTGTGGGTGGAGGGATGGGCTAAATGGGCAAGGGGCATTAAGGAAAACCCTTGGTGGGATGAGCACTGGATGTTATACATAGAGGATGAATCACTGGAATCTACTCCTGAAATAATTATTGCACTGTATGCTAACTTACTTGGATGTAACTTAAAAATAAAAAAAATTAAATTTACAAAAATTTTTTAAAAAAGATTGAGTTCTCTTTATCTGCTTCAGAAATGTAGGACATTATTTCTGTTAGCTAAATGCAAGAGAAAGACAAAAAAATATTAAAATAATTTTTATCAGATTGAAGCATTGAAGTGGATGCTATCAAACAATTTCAGAGTGGAAAAAGATGGTAACATTTTACCAGTACACAACCAAAGAGGAATCTGCTGACAATCATACTCTCCAAAGACACAAAAACTAATCTCCCAACCTTCCATGGAATGTGACTCTGCAGAGGAATGAATGGTTTCACTTACCGCAGTGGTGCCTTTCATCCTCGTCACTCATGTCCCCACAGTCATTATCACCGTCACAGATCCATTCTCTTCGTATGCACCTCCCACTGTCACACTTGAACTCATTACTTAAACATGTTGCCTCATGGTACTCTGAGAAAATATATAAAACACTCTCAGGGGAAAAGTGGTCTGTAGTCCAAAAATCTTAACAGAAGCCTGCTATCCCACAGACTGTCTAAAAACCTGAAACAGAGCATTACCCAGCTGTGTACAGCTATGCTGGGTCTTCCAAGGAGTGTTGTACCAGTGACTAGTGTTCTGAGATTGAAGTACTTGACTGACAGTGCAAAGCTCTCATTATCTTTTGTTACCAGGATGAGACTCGATATTCCCTTTCAGGCATGATAGAGGAATAACAGTCTTTTTCCAAGAGGGTATAAATAACTATTTCATTCATTTCATTCTTAAATCTACTTTTCATTCAAAAGCATTTTGTTTGGCACAAACCATCCCCCAGCATGACTGATCCCTGTCTTCCGCTCTCTTTTTTGCTTTTCTCCACAGCACTTATCACCTTTCAACATGCTATACAATTCACTTACTTGTTTTGTTGCCTGTCCCCCCTCACTAGAATATAAGCCCCATGTGGACAGGGATCTTCGAATTCTTTACTGACATAGTCTGGAAGTGCTTAGAACGTAAGTGCTCAAGAAATATTTGTTGAATTAAACTGATAAGACACCCTTATGCTTTAAATTAGCCATCACTGATTCAAATTCTTCCATCATAACCCCACATGTACCTATCAACTATTTGTCACAGGTCCATACACCCAGGGGCCTCTCAAAATTAACCTAGGGCAAAGTACATTAAATTTTAACTATGAAAAAGGCAGCCCAATGATAAGAGTAAGGATAACAGGACCTTTCATAAGCTGCTAAGGAAGGAGTACACATGACTACAGCCTACAAAGAGACACGGTCCCTTTGGCACACACACACACACACACAGAGCACACTTCTAGAAATCCAGCCTTTAAGAATCTTCCCACATATGCACCAAGAGGTTTCTAAAAGGATGTTCATTCCAGTATTATTTTTCATAGTGAAAAAATGGAAATATCCTCACCATCCATCAGTTAAGAAAAGGAAACAACACACGGGCCGTCCATCCTTGAGATGGCAGGGCAAAGGAATAAGTAGCTCTGTGTTTGCTAAAGTGCTGAAAAGATGTTGTTAAGCTGAAATGGGCAACGCTGCAGACAAATATGCATAGTGAGCTCTCCATTTGTGTTTTTGAAACTATATATTAGGATATACGGAAAAAGGTAAGGAGAATTCACACTCACCCTTCGCAGTGATTATCTCTGGGGAGTGAGATTAGAGAAGTCTAAGAAAATGAAAATTTCGCTTTTTTGTGTACATCTTACTATTTCTTTAAAATAATACTCCCGGGGTGCCTGGGTGGCTCAGTTAGTTAAGCAACTGACTCTTGATTTTGCCTCAGGTCATGATCAGACTATTTTTGGGTTCGAGCCCCACGTCAGGCTCCTCACTGGCAGCATGGAGTCTGCTTGGGATTCTTTTTCTCTCTCCTCTCTCTCTGCCCCTCCCCCAAGTGTTCCACCACTCCCCTCCATCTGTCTCAAAATAGATAAACTTTTAAAAAATAAAAATAAAGTAAAACTCCTTCATATTGTGAGAATGTATTCCTATATAGATTCTGCATTTATCTTTATTTCATTGTGACAGGCAGTTGGTACCAACTGCAGTTATGGACTTTGGTTCCCATGGAGAAGTCTGGAAACTATACTTACTCTTCATATATTTGAACAAATCATTCATATATCTAAACCAATCTCTAACACTATTCTACTCACCTAACAGTTATTTATTTCCTTTATAGATCCTCACAACTCTACATGCCCTTTGCTTTCTACAAAACTTTCAATGTTGGGAAAAAAGAACTTGGCAAAGAGCGTCAAAAACCACTTTCCAACTATTAGCCACAGTATTTGAACCTGAGAGAAAACGGGAATAGAAAACAGTCTGGATTCAGCTGTAAAATTATGAAAATGGTACTAAGAAAATACCCCCCAAATAAAAAGCTTTATATATAATGATTTTACTGCCGCTCTATTTATAGTAAGGGAAAAGATAAAAGCAATCGAAGTGCTTAAAATAGAGGCAGTTAACTCGAAGATAATATAACCACTCAATGGAATATCATGCTGCCATTAAAAAGGAATGTGAAGACTGTGCAACCAGATAGCATATGTCTCTCTTAACCAGATAGCATATATTTTAGGCTTACAGGACATATGTTCTCTGTCACACCCACTTGACACTGCCATTGTAGCACAAAAGCAGCCATAGACGAAACGTGGCTGCATTCTAATAAAACATTATAAAGACAGGCAGCCAGCCATGGTCATAGTTTGTAGACTGATTTATTGCCAGATAAAAAAGCAATGACAGTTATATTAAAAAAATGTGCACGGATATAGATTAGAACTTTTAAGGTTAATAGCACCCCCCAAATAAATAGCCACAACTGTCTCCAGGAATACAACCAGAGGGTCTCTGAAACTTCTTGGGAAACTCAGATGACCCTGGGACCTTACCTTTCATAAGTCGGCACCTAAACTGGAGGGGCCATAATATGCCCCTTCCCCATATATATGATAATTCCAATCACTCTTGGATCCTCCCACAGCCTTATGGGCCAGAACTCAAACAAATTCAGAAATTCCAATTCACAGTCAATTAAAATTAATGGAGTTTAAAAGCCAGGCACAGTATTAGGGTATCACCAACATAATCTCATTTCATGATTATTAGGCAGCAACCTCCACACCCTGATCAGCTCCCCACACAGTACCCTACACAAATGGGTTTTTAATGAATGTCTGCTGAGTGGTTTCATCATCTTAACTGAGAGTAAGAGCAGAGTACAAACATTAGGCAGCCATGAGCCAACTCTGTGTGTGGAAGTAGCTGGAAGAGGTTCTCTAGCTGCATCATAATGCCTGTCATGCTTGCTTATTACTCTCTTACCACAAGTGTCAGGTTCATCAGAGCCATCAGGACAATCTGCTTCCTCGTCACAGTACCAGTGTCTGGGGATGCAACGTCCAGACGTGCAGTGAAACTCCTCATTGTTGCATGTGTGAGCAGCTGGAGGATGAAAAGAAGGTAAAACCCAGGAGTAAAACACAAGCTTGTTCCCATCATTCTTAACCATCTGCCTATATCTCTGAACTAAGTAACAGGTGCCAGGGAGGGAAGACTGAGGCCTGGGAAAAGGGTTTTTTATAAACTTTCCACAGGAAGGGAGATGTAGGTGAGAAAGAGAAGACAGGCAATACTGCTTCAGTTTTCCAGAATTTTTCTTTCTAGATTCTAGAAACCCAAAAGTAAATTTTATTTGTTAAAATATCTGTTTGACACAGGAAACCACAAATAATGTATAAGAAGACTTAGTTCTATGTTTTCTGCTGTAACCTAAAATGAAATAAATTCTACTGAAATAATATTAAAAGCAAAAACAACATAAGACCCTATCTGAGCTCACTACACACACATCCTTTGGCTGTGTTGAGACCATGGTTCTAAAAAGTTAGCACATCTGTGTTCTTATTCATCCTTGTTATATGGGACCTTTGAGTAAATGACACTGCCTATGTTTGAATATTGATTCTTGTCTTGTGTAAACGTAGGTAACTCTAGTTCAGATGTATTTTCTAAATTGTTATGTGGGTACGAACTAGAATCAAGTCTTAGAAATCTTCTGGTCTACGAGGCTCCCTTGCTTTGATCCATAATATCTGATGATTTTCCAGGGGTAAAATTGATGAGGTTGCAGAGGTCCCTGAAAGGTCAGCCCTGTCTCCAATCTATGTGTCCCTGTCTGATGGCTAAATCCTGAATTCTGCTTCCTCCTGCTGCTATTATACTACAACTGACACTCGCTTTCAGACTGTACCCTGGCCTGGCGAGAATTATTAAATTCTTAAATTATGCATCTATTTATAGTAATAGTTATCAAGCTTAAGAAAGGCCTTTTAAATCAGTCTACAAACCCAGGAAAAATATTTGAACCAAATTGCTAAATATGGAATAAAGATTTCTGAAACTCAAGCATATTAAAAAGACAGAAAAGGTATTTCATTCACTAATGGTGATTATAATCATATTAGGAGTAAATATAAGGACTTGACATACAAATTCTGCCTGGGGTTCCTGAAGACAAAAGGCCCTCGTCTCTGGGAGAAATAGCTCTGCAACTGTAAAAGGTCAGGTGTCAGAGCAGTTCTCTGGAAGAAATATGTAGGGCAACCAGCCAGAAAACAGAGAGTGGGACTGCCCCTCTCATCACATCCTAAAAGAACTGCCCACTGCATCTACCATTGAGGTCAATTTCCAGTGACAAAAAGTGCAAACACCCAGACCATATATCTATGTATTAGCGGAAGACATGCGTCACGGGAACCACAGAAAGAGAAACAAGTTTATCTTACCACAGAAAACAGGGCTTTCATCACTCATGTCTCCACAGTCATTGTCTTCGTCACACAAGTAAAAATGAGGAATGCAAATATTCGTAGTCTGACATTTTACATATCCAGGCAGGCAGGCACGTTCAGCTTAGAAAAGACAGCCAGGTAAATATTGGAACGTATCTACCACACATATATATATATAGCATTAACAACGTCCACACAAATAGAGCTATTGGACTCAAAATAGCTGGGAAGACCGAAAGGGGGGCATTTTTAAAGCTATCACGGAGGCAATAACCATGACAGTTGTTTCACCATAGATTCTAGAATAAAAAGAGGTATCTCTAGCTGGTAAGGGCAGGGGAGAAGGGAGCACGCTTACTTTGTAGCAAACCATCTATTTTAATTATTCATTTATTTATTTAATTTTAATTATTTAATTAACTCATCAACAAGAGTCTCAACTCTTGGTTAAATAAACTGTGGCATATACACAATGAGGTAATATGTAGCTATAAAAAGGAATGAAGAAGAGCTCTATATATTGACAAGTAATGATGGTATGATCTCCAGCATATATGTTAACAGTAAGAAAGCAAGATTCAAAACAGCAGGAAAAACAATATGTGTAAGAAAAACAATGTGTGTGTGTGTGTGTGTGTGTGTGTGTGTGTGTGTGTAATAAGAGAGATGCTTATAATAAAAAACAATAATCAGTCCCTCCTCGAGGCATCCAAGATGCTGAAAGGAAAGATGGCTAAGGGGAAGAAGGTGGCCCAGCCCCTGCTGTTGTGAAGAAGAAGGCCAAGAAGGTGGTTAATCCCTCATTTCAGAAAAGTCCCAAGAATTTTGGCATCGGACAGGACATCCAGACCAAAAGGGACCTCAGTCAATTTGCCAAATGGCCTAGCTATATCCGGCTGCAGCAGCAAAGGGCTATTCTCTAGAAACATCAAAAAGTGCCTCCCATGATTAACCAGTTTACCCAGGCTTTGGACAGCTACTCAACTGCTTAAGCTGGTCCATGAATACAGACCAGAGACAAGGCAAGAGAAGAAGCAGAGATTATTGGACCGGGCTGAGAAGAAAGCTGCCAACAAAGGGGATGTGCCCACTAAGAGGCTGCCTGTCCTTGGAGCCAGGGTTAATACTGTCACCACCTTGGTGGATAATAAGAAGGCTCAGCCAGTAGGGATTACACATGATGTGGATGCCATTGAATTGGTTGTCTTCCTGCCTACCCTGTGTCATAAGATGGGTTCCCTACTGCATTATCACGGGGAAGGCCAGGCTGGGATGTCTGGTCCACACGACAACCTGCACCACTGTCAACGTCACACAGGTTAATTCAGAAGACAAAGGACCTCTGGCTAAGCTGGTGGAAGACATCAGGACCAATTATAATGACAGATATGATGAGATCCACCATCACTGGGAAGGCAACATCATGGGACCAAAGTCGATGGCTCAAGCTGGAAAAAGCAAAGGGGAAGGAACTGGCCATCAAACTGGCCTAAGTGGATACTGTTGAATTTTCTGCATTATAAAAGTAATAGAAAGTTCTCTTTCAGCCAGTGTCAAATAATAATAATATTATTATTATTAATAAAATAATGTTAAATTGAGAATACTTCAGAGTGAGTGGGGTGGAGAGTACAAGGAGGAAAGACTACTGTGAATGTAACTCATCATACAATTTTGACCATGAACCATGTACATTAGTTTGTATAAATAAAAACTAAGAAATAAAAACAGAAGGAAAGCAATTCCTAAAATTTGGAAACAGTAACATAAGCAAACACTGCATCAAGTTAATAGCATAACAATTCAGAGGAAAAAAATTCAAAGGACTTTAAAAACCAGTATTTGGGCTACATATCCCTAGCAGGACATAATCTAAGAACAAGAGGGATCTAAAATCTTAGATTATGATTAGATTTACTGGTAGTAGTATTATGTGTGTGGTTATTTTGAAATTATTATAGGCATTTTGAAATTATTGTAGAATAAAGCAATAAAGTAACTATGTTAATGTAATCAGAAACCAATTTTAAGCACAAAAGAGATAGGATTTATAAAATATAAGGTAAAAAAATTTAATCTTAAATTAAAATATAATTTCTCCCTTAAAAATTGTATTTCCTAGCTCTAGTACACTGAAAAGCCCAGGAAGCAATGAAAGCCAAGGAAAGGGCAACTCAACACTGTGGTAATTTCTAAATCTACAAAAGGAATGAGGTCTCTTGGGATAAGTGGCTAATTCCAGGTCTGAGATAGGTTATGGAGTGAATGGGCCATGTTAAAATAACAGAGGAACCAATTTAGCAGAGCTCCCATGGTAAGTACTTGGTGAACTTACCGCAATTTTTCTCATCTGATGTGTCATTATCATGGCAGTTGTTTATGCCATTGCAGACAAACTGAAGAGGAATACACCTTCTATTATTGCAAGTAAACTCCGAAGTGGCATTACAGTCCCTGAACAGGCACCCTGCCTCGTCACTGTTGTCACCGCAGTCATTGTAGTGATCACAGCGGTAATGATACTGGACGCATCGCCCATTGTCGCAGGTGAAGGCTGTCTGAGGGCAGGTGTGAAAAGCTAAGAGGAAGAAAAGACATTGACGAGACTTCTTGATTAAAGCATTCAACAAATTAGAGGGGTGCCTGGGTGGCTCAGTCAGTTAAGCGTCCGACTTCGGCTCAGGTCATGATCTCACGGTCCGTGAGTTCAAGCCCCGCATCGGGCTCCATGCTGACAGCTCAGAGCCTGGAGCCTGCCTCAGATTCTGCGTCTCCCTCTCTCTCTGACCCTCCCCCATTCATGCTCTGTCTCTCTCTGTCTCAAAAATAAATAAATGTTAAAAAAAAACAAATTAGGAATCCTAATTTCTAGAAAAATACACTCAAATAAAATGGGTACTTTGAGTTTACCTTCTAAAGCAAAATAGGCTGCAAAATGGACTGTGTGCAAAATGAGGTAAACTTTAAATTAGATTAATCAAAACATATTGTGTATGTTTTTAAAGTAAATTAGTTATCTTAAGCAAATGTTATTCTCTGTCATCTCAATTTAAAATTTTACCTCAATCACAGAAAAGCATGCAAATACAATCTCTTTAGGGAAAATAAAACTCTCAGCCCCTACAGTCTATTGGGAAAAGGTAGCTAACTTCCAGTGTTTTACTCACCCCATTCAGTTGGAAGCTGAATACTGAATGATTTCAATAAATCATTAATGACCCTTCTGCTATGAAAATTAATAAAATGATAACAATCACCTAGTAGAGTTCTTAGTTCCATGCTAAGTCATGCTTCACATGCACCAAACCCCATGCTGTGTTTTTTATATATTGTCGCTCTCCTCACAAAAATCCTCCAGTTTCCAGAGGAGGTGTGTGAAGCTCAGAAGGGCTGGGTAACTTCTCCATGGCTTCACAGACTGCAAATGGCAGAGCTAGGATTTTATTCCAGCACCTTTGCTCTCAACCACGGAGGAAGTGCTTCCTACTGAAACATCATACATTACTCCCTGGCGGATATACCAGCTTCTATGTGATATAATAGTCTGCGTTCTCAGTTTTCAGTTCTAACAAGACACACTGGCACAAAATTGAAACCTACGCACACACAGAAGGATTCTGCACCAAAAACATGGCATAAAGACAAGTTCGCTTCCTAACGAAAGCTCTGAGAGTCCAACTCACCACAGACAATTTCCAGCTCATCACTGCCATCACCACAGTCATTATCGTTGTCACACTTCCATTGCTCTGAGATGCAGTGCCCATTGAGGCAGGTGAACTTGGAGCTATCACACCGTGTCCCATTGTCCACAATGCAGTACTTTTTGTTGTTGGCCAGATACCAGCGGCCCTCATGAGGACACTGGCACTCGGCACCATTTGGACCTGAAAAAAAGTTGCCGAAAAAGCAAAGGATTTGCTTATTTTCCCCTCCAGAATAGCAGTGGCAATATTTCTATATTAAATGCGCTACAAGACAAGCCATAGAAACTCTTCCCATTGACCTCTCAACTATATTCTGAGTCCTTTTTCCATGAAGAACAACCACCAATTCTAATAAATACAGCTAATTCACCTTAATCTTTAAACAATTAGCTCTTGCCTGTACTGACACAATAGAAACCATTCTCCCTTCTCAGCAAAATCTATAAAGCAGTAGTACCAAAAGATGCATCTTTCTATGAACCTATTGCTATCTATAAAACACACTATGAAACACATAATATCACACTATAAAATATCAAACTATAATAGTACCTACTACGTGGAAGAAGTAAATCCTTTCATAAGGGAGGTAAGCTCAGTAATATAATTTCTTTTTTTTTATAAAAGTTTGTTAAGTTTAGTTATTCATTTTGAGAGAGAGAGAGAGAGAGAGAGAGAGAGCAAGTGGGGAAGGGAAAGAGAGAGAGGAACCCAAGCAGACTCTGCACTGTAAGCACAGAGCCCTATGTAGGCTTGGAACTCACGAACAGTGAGATCATGACCTGAGCCGAAGTAAGACAGGTGCCCCTCATTCATGGAATTTCTATTTAATTCATGACGTTTGGCGGCCACAGACTCCATGTTTCTACTTCCATCAACCTTGAGTTAAAATTGCCTTTTTTAAGAGGCCTCCATATCAAATAGAACCTATCAAAGTCTTCCTCTTAACATACAAACCCCTAAGTCTATTTTATGAATTACCCTGAAATTAAGGAGAATTTTGATTTTCACCTCTTAGAGTTGAGTATCACTCAGCCTTCCCTACCAGTCATCAGCACTATTACACTACACGATTCGGTCTTCATGGGCAATGCCTTACCTGGTGCACAAATATGGCTGCAGCCTCCATTAAACTCACTGCAAGGATTGCTACACTGCTGTTGGTTCTTCACAATAACGCGAATACCATTAGGCCGGAAGGGAAAACTCATGGTCATTGCCATCTGACCTGACCCATCATATTTGTTAGCTCGGTAAATTTTTTTTGTGTTCCAGTCAGTCCAATAAATGTACTGGCCATAGAGAGTCAAGCTAAAAGGATGAAAGGCTCTGTTGACAATGACCTCACGCTGTGTACCCGTCAGAGTACTGCGCTCAATCTTCTGCCTAAAATAAAGCAAGAAACATGTTGCAATCCAGAAATAAGTTCCTCAAATGGCAACCCAATGCTAACCATTCCAACCATCCCTTTACACAAGCCCCAACTTTCTTTTCAAGCGTAGCATAAAGCAGGAAAAAAAGTTTCATCCAATGATGGAAGGTCTTGTTTTGCTTATGAAACAATGGCCTGTATAAATCACTGATCTCCAAACATTAGTATAGCCTATAAGAAAGCCTACACAGGGAACCAGGCTGAAATTAGGAACAGGAGAATATTATGAAATAATACATGCAAAGCATGGAATTCAATGTTTAGTATATATTTAGTACATATGTCTAGACATATTAGTCACTCAATGAAATGTGAATTACTTATTCCTTCCTACTCCCTTAATGACCGTTTCAATTGTACCTAGTCCTTTGAGGTATTTACCTAAAATGATCCAAACTTAGACACTTAAACATCACTGCTTGCTTCAAATGAGAAGATAAAGAAAAGATGAGATTGTTAGGTGCTTAGTGTCAAAAGACCAAAATCTTAAGAAAATAAGCAAAATAAGTTTAAGATTTCTGACAAGGAAACAATAATAAATGAAATCATCTCATTTTTTTCAGCTGTACCATTAAGATGACTGGAATGTAATTTCAGGGCTACTTAAATAAGTTACATATAAAATTAGAATTGACCAAGGTTTATAAGAAAACATTGCAAAATTGGCTGAGAAAAACCTATCTGAGAAGATGACCAATAGTCAAAGACAAAAGGAAAATGTTTTTAACAAGATATGTAAGACTAAAGCCCAGAGGAAACTTAATATCAATGTGCATTTAAAAGTCATTCATATTTTATAATAGTTACATGGGGCCTGGAGATTATAAATTGAGTGATTATATTTGTAATTATAATTGAAATTATAGTAATGTGTCTTTAGATGCTTTCTAGTTCATAATTATTCAATCTCATGATAGACCAATTTTCACAGGTACATTCATCAAGCTGAGACATAGTTCATAAAACTGTGACTCTACATTTTGGCCATGTCTATTTGGCATATTATATTTTCATCACATTATGCAAATCCCTCCTGTAGAAGTAGAAACAAGAACTCTTATCAACACCCACAAGAATAATGAAAGACACATACAAACTGGCATCTGCCCAGTAGAGAAGGTCATTCTCGTAGTCCAGAGTGAGCCCATTGGGCCAGACCAGGCTGCTGTTCACAATAGGTACCCGGAAATTTCCTCCCAGTGTGGCTCTCTCAATTTTGGCATTGGTACCCCAGTCAGTCCAGTACATGTACCTAGTCATCCAAAAGGAGTCATAATTAATTCACCACAAGGAAGCTCACAATAATTAAAAAGGTTAAAAGAATGGCGGTCTTCTTTACCTGAAAATTTGACATTAATACGGCAAATGAAACCCACTCCATTCTCACCCACACAACTTGCCTAAAAGGGATTTACTGAGTCAGAACATTGATTCCTGATGAGCGGCCAGCCTTTCCAGCATCAACAGGAGTTACTTCCTAGTCAAAATCATTCATGCTCTTTCACACTTGAATATACAGCTATAGAGTTTCAAGCCAATAAAATGTTGGCTGTCTAGGAACATAATATAATTTCAGGCCCCACTCCCTCCAGAAATAAACATACAGAAATATGATAAACGAGACCATAGCATACCCTCGACAAGGATCTAAAACAATTGCTCTTGGCTTTGAAACGTGGGCTATCACAGTGCGCTTAGACCCATCCTCGGCCATTGAGTTAATTGTCTCATTGGTGTAGTTACTGTAATATATTCTTCTATTGATCCAGTCAAAGGCAATGCCATCAGGATTCCCTTTACCTGGACATATACCAATAAACACACACAGAGGTATTAGAATCTCAAAAAGCATTTTAGAACCTCTAGGTCATCCACATGTGTTGATTACACTGTGTCAATTTCCAATATAAGCTGCTCCTGAAGTGCTCTTACCTGAAATAATGGCAGTGGAAGACCTGGTCCCTGAATTTAGATTGACATACGAAATCTGACCATTTCCAGATCCTAAAGATTGTGTGAAGTAGATTCTGTTACTTATGTCGTCATAGGCCAGGTCTACAGCAACTCTTTCCACACTTATTGGTTGGAAAGGTGGGCTATGATCCTCAGGGTCCAAGTGTAAGCTTCTCAAGGTATTTTCCAAGGCAAAGATGAGGAAATTTTCTGTTGGAATGGCACAGCTCTTGCCATCACCTTCTAGGGTTCCAAAGGCACAGCCACATTTAGGGGTGTCCAATCCAGGGAGAGCAAAGCAGAAATGGGTGCATCCACCATTATTTTCCAAGCAAGGGTTGTGGTTGACCTCAGCTGGTGACCGGGGCTGAACACTCTGGTCAAAAATGGTTACATCTCTTAGCCAATTGATATTGTCCCTTATCACTGTTGGTGATTCATTGCTGTTTGGTTCCTTGCTAGCTTGGAAGATTTTTTTTAAATTTCTGTCTACCCATATGATAGAATTTCCAAAAACAGTGATGGCATAAGGAGTTGGATAACGACTGCCATAACGAATCACTTCAGACACCTCTGCCTCCATACCAATCCTTGCAATTATATCTAAAGAATCATCAACCCAATAAACATAGCGATTGCTATGGTCTACTGCCAACCCCCGTGGTGTGACAATGCCTTCTGATACAAGCACAGTTCGATTAG
Source organism: Prionailurus viverrinus (assembly GCF_022837055.1). NCBI lineage: Eukaryota > Metazoa > Chordata > Mammalia > Carnivora > Felidae > Prionailurus > Prionailurus viverrinus. The sequence continues at coordinate 58,866,687 of NC_062568.1, read as the reverse complement.
TGCAATCAAGAAAAGAACGTTCAATCTTTGGGCTTTGCCCATAGTCAGCCCAGAAGAGATATCTGTTCTTGGGGTCTACAACAATATCCCTGGGTCTATCCACTGTGGCTTTAAGGAGAATACGGCGGTAGGTGGTATTGATCCGCAGAACTTCTATCAGTGTTTCAGACACGAAAGCATTGGTGAAATACAGATTTCCTGCAGGAAAATGAAAGAGCATGCTGGTAAGTGCAAAACCAAGAAGGAAAAAGAGGGTACCTTTCAAATTCAGAACAAAATATATACGGTTGAGGTTTGGATCAGTAAATGTTATCTTTTCCAAGATAATAACTATTTATTAAAGAAATTGTTTCTTCAAATTTAAAAAGATAGTGCCTACCTTCAGCTTCTAAAGCAGATTGGAATTTATAGTAAATGTGATAACCCACTTTCTACTGAAAAATATATTTTTCAGAACGTGCAACTGAATGTTTAACACCTAAATCTCCAAAGACTCTAATACATATTATCATGACATATCTTCTACTCCCAACATGAGGAAAGGAGTAAAGAGGGAAAGCCAGCAGTTTCTGACATTATCAATGTCATCAAGAGCTCTTTGTGCTTAGAATTAACATGAGTTAATAACCAGTGTAGCAGTTTTCATCACATGGACCTTCTACAGCCATCAAAACAAAAACCCATTTGTCTTTTGACATTACAAAACAATGTAAATGCTAGAAAGAAACAATGCTGTTGGGGGGGGGGGGTGCGCCTGGGTGGCTCAATCAGTTGGAGGATCTGACTTTGGCTCAGGTCATGATCTCGCGGTTCATGGTTCAAGCCCCACGTCGGGCTCTCTGCTGACAGCTCAGAGCCTGGAGCTTGCTTCAGACTCTGTGTCTTCCTCTCTCTCTGCCCCTCCCCTGCTCATGCTCTGTCTCTCTGTCTCTGTTTCTCTCTCTCAAAAATAAAAATTGAAATATAAATTAAAGAAAAAAAACCCACAATGGTGTGAAGGCAGTATGAGGAGATAGTGATCCCATATTGATTCCACGTAGTCAAAAGCCTATTGTTGAACTGTCAATTCTGCTACCAAGGAACATCTATTTTGTTCCTAGGTCTGAATCAAAATTGCTCAGGAGAAATCAGGCCAATATGCAATATGTTACTGATCTACTCTTTGTATATTTAAATCCTTCAATCCAGGCTTGGCAAATTTTTTCCAAAAAGGGCCAGATAGTAAATATCTAAGGCATTATAGAGCACACGGTTTCTTTCACAAGTACTCAGGTCTGCCACTGTAAACACAAAAAGCAGCCATAGACAATACATTAGCAAACAGGCACAGTTGTGTCTCAGTAAAACTTTACTTACAAAAACAGGCATAATCAAAAGGTACAAATTTCCAGTTATAAAAAAATAAGTACTAACGATGTACAACATAATAACTATAGTCAACACTGCTGTATGGTATATATTAAAGTATTTAAGAGTAAATCCTAAGAGTTCTCATTACAAGAAGAAATATTTTTTTCTTCTTCTTTCCTTTTTACTGTATCTATATGAGATGATGGATGTTAGCTGCACCTATTGTGAATTATTGTGCACAATATGTGAAAATCAAACTATCATGCTTTATGCCTTAACCTCATACAGTGATGTATATCAATTATTTCTGAATAAAACTGTGGAACTAAAAACAGCCAGTGGGCTGCATTTGGCCCATCGGCCATAGATGTTGACGCTATACTCTCAAAAGTAATATAGGAATTTGTAATCAGAAATGGGATTTAGGAACTCAATTAAACCCTTATCTAAGCATACTATGATATTTACTATTTACAATAAACTCTTATTAGAGTACTTAGATTTTCATAATATATTTTAATATTTTTAAGTGCTGTCTACTTACCCAACTTGATTAAGACACAATGATACCAATTTTTTATAGAATAGGATCATATTCTAAAAATTATAATACATTTAATACATTTGTTTCTCAGTATATCATTAAACAAAAATTAATTTAAAATTTAATTTAAAACTAAGTACATGATGCCTGAAACTAATATTACACTGTGTGTTAACTAAAATAAAAACTTTAAAAAATAATAAAATAAAAAACAGCAGGTGATTTTTCTATATGCAAGAGTGGGAAAATGTCAAGTCACATGTGAGGATAGTTACCAACCAATTCAATGTCAGCATATCAAAGGAGAAACAAGGGTTATGATCAGGCAGGGGTTGAAGAGAGCTTCAACAATGGCTAACGAGGGAATAAGTCAGTGATGAGAGGTCCTGTTACCACCTGGAGATCATATTTACATTCTTAGAGTTGTTTAGAATATTAATAAGTGTATGTTATGTATTTCATTATAAAAAATAAAATAAATTTCAATAAAATTAAAACAGAGAAAGTGCCTAATAATCAAAGGGTTTTAACACATTAATAAGAGGAAGCGATTAAGAATTTGTCAGTTAAAATTACTGAGCTTTGAGGCACATGGGTGGCTAAGTCAATTAAGCATCCGACTTCAGCTCAGGTCATGATCTCGAGTTTTGTGGGTTCGAGCTCAGAGCCTGGAGTCTGCTTTGGATTCTGTGTCTCCCTCTCTCTCTGCCCCTCTCCCACTCGTGCTCCCCCTCTCTCTCTCTCTCTCAAAAATAAATAAACATTAAAAAAAATTTTCTTTAATAAAATTGTTCAGCTTTGAAATAAATGATTGTCATTTTATGGTTCACATAGTTTAATATCCTTATTTAATATCCTAAATTTTCATTTAGATATTTCTAATTTAGAAATTAGGTGCTAATCTAAGTGTGAAAAAAAACAAATCAACATAATTTTTCTAATCATTTTGCCTACAGTTCTGATTATGTTGATAATAGAACAAAATGTATTAGCTGTTATGAATTTGTCCACGGAAGTACCTTATAATTAACTTAATAAAAGTATAGCTTAGGGGCGCCTGGGTGGCGCAGTCGGTTAAGCGTCCGACTTCAGCCAGGTCACGATCTCGCGGTCCGTGAGTTCGAGCCCCGCGTCGGGCTCTGGGCTGATGGCTCAGAGCCTGGAGCCTGTTTCCGATTCTGTGTCTCCCTCTCTCTCTGCCCTTCCCCCATTCATGCTCTGTCTCTCTCTGTCCCAAAAATAAATAAACGTTGAAAAAAAAAAATTAAAAAAAAAAAAAAAGTATAGCTTAGTCTAAAAGCATAATTCAATTTATCTTAAATAATGCTAATAATTCTCTAGAAAAATATTTCTGTAGTGCATATGGTGTTAGATTAAACTTTCTGGCATAAAACAAGATGATAGGGATGCAAACACAAAAAGAGACTTCTCAATAAAATCACTATATGGCTTACCTACCTGCTACCCAATCCACTGCAATACCCCGAACTCCATTTTCTCCTATTCCTTGTGTAACAATGTTTGTAAAAGAAGACCCATCAGGTCTGATTCTACGGATTGCATTATAAGATGTCACAGAACTGCTAAAATCACACCAATAAATAAAGCCAGAGAATACATCAACATCCACATGCAGTGCATTTCGTCCTGAAACATTTAAGAAAAGATCATTAAACAGTACTCTGGATTGAACTAGAACTTTAAAATGCTTGCCCTCCCTCTCACACCATCATTTCCAACCCCCTTCTCTGACTGTGCCCCCCACTGCAAAATAAAACTGTTTCCCAGTTGCAATGAGCACACCTACCACCCAGATCATGGTTTCTAAAAACCATCTCCCATGATAAGAAACACTGGCTTCCGGGAGAAACAGCTGATTATAAGTTTGGGAATGGAAGGTATAAGATAAGCCTAGAACACCTTCTTATACACAGAAGCAAGGAAGCACTCAAACACTAATGAGATCATAACATCATACAGGTAGCCATTTTAAGAGGTTTTACCTGGCCACAATGAATTAACAGAGCATCAAGAGTAATTGTGGTAAACATTTATAATATATTGAATTGAAAAAAAAATAAAGTAAAAACTTGAGTCCATGATTATATTCTACACCTGAAACTAGTAACACCAAATGTATGTGCAGGTGTACATACACACACAGACTGAGAGTTCAAATGTGCTGAAATATTAACAATTTTTGTATCCAGGTGGAGGGTATAAGGATGTTCACTGTACCTTTCTTTCAACTTTCCTGTGTTTGAAAATTTTCAAAATAAAAGTTATGAAAAAAATTAATTGATTTTTATACTATCTTTACAAGATGGTAACTTAGATCCATAACTTTTTAGATATGAGTAAACAGTGCTCGCTTCGGCAGCACATATACTAGATATGAGTAAACAAAGATGAGTCATAAGTACCTGTGAATGTAAGTATCAAGCAGGAGCACACTTGGCACCAGAAGCTCCCTGACTTCTTACACTATATACCCTGCCACCTCTTCTGACCATCCACCCCTCCATTCCCTTCACTCTTTTTCTTCCCTTTCTATCTTTTATTTCTATCATTATCCTGTGGCACACTCCTTATGATGCGAGTAAACATTTAGTTCCCCCTGTGGTAACACACACCTAGAAATCTCTTGGTTCATCTAGAAAGCAAGTGATTATTTTCTATGTTCACTGTATATAAGCATAAAGTACTGCAAAAATACAGTTACTAAGGAGATACTAATGCTGTCAACTTATTTCAACTCCTCAAACAGATATTAACAAATCAGATTATGGACTACTTCATTACTATTCTAAGTAGCATAATCTTGACCCTAAATCTCCATTAACTGTTCTCCTAAACACCAACTCTGATTACTTCTTGCAATCTCATGCTACATTCTATCTTTCTCTAGTTCTGTCATTCTCAGTGTGGTCCATGGACCAGTGACATCAGATGACCTGGGAACTTGTTAGGAATGTAGATTCTCTGGCCCTACCCCAACTTACCAAATGCGAAAGTCTGGAGATGGGGTCCAGACCTGGTTTTAACAAGCTCTCCAATTCTGATGCACACTAATGTCTGAGAACTATTCAAGGCAGAGCCAGTTTATTTCAGGAGAGAACCTCATTACATGCTGAATCCAAACGTGAAGAAATGCTTTATGGCACCAAGAATTCAACATGGCCCAAGACAGAGTGAAATCTTACTTATATTGGAGTTGGCATACCTTGGCCTGCCACTGGCACCATGGCTTCTGAATGATCCGACAATTGCAAGCTAAAGCCTCTGATTGTCGACAGCATTGAAACAACAAGGAAAGAACTATATGGAGAGCAGGTCCGATTATCAGGATTGAGTTTCAATCCACTGGCACAGGCACATGAGAACAATCCTCCCGGTATAGGCAGGCAAATCTGCTGACAGGCATTCACATTGTTGCTACAGCCATTGAAGGATGTGCCTAAATGAAATCAAAATTAGTTTGTAACTTTTGACCTCACATATTTGCCACTCCATCTCAAATACTTTATACTGGGTCATCAAATAATTAATAATAAATAATTAATCAATAACACAATACCTGGGTTAACAACATAAAAACAGCATTGAATCAACTACAGCTTATACAACTAACATATAAAGGTACCACAACCATTATTTAATAGAGATTGGAGGATCAATGGTTTTTTTCCACAAATCATATAGGAATTAGAAGAATTAGAGAGGTCAGTATGCAAATTCTAATTTTCTTCACCCTTTCGACCTATGTACTGGCATTTAAAATTACATCCGTTTAATTATATGATCAACAATGTGATGGGCATTTGATTTAGAATATATTAAATAATAACATTTAAAGGTTTTTTTCCCATGCAATAAAAACAAATGCCAAGTAGCAAACCTAGGTTATAGACAGCAAACAAACCGTTTAATAAACTTTAGTTACAGACTAAAAGCTGTAAAATATGTCAAAACGTTAAAAAATCACCTCTAGATCATAATGCTAATCTAAGGGGCAAATCAAAAATTACATTATCTATGAAAAAAATGTTGAAATCAGAAAGTATTCCTTTTAAGATTAAAAATTCTATCCTGTTAACATTTTCCTAGCAGGTATCCAACAAATGTTTACTGACCACCTTCAATGTGCCAGGAACTTGTCTAGTTACTGTATATAGAGCAAGAAACAGGATAGACAAAATGCCTGTCCTTAGGGAGGTTACATTCTTTTACATTTTTTTTTAATACGTATTTATTTTTGAGAGAGGGAGACAGAGTGTGAGGGGGCGAGGGGCAGAGAGAGAAGGAGACACAGAATCGGAAGCAGGCTCCAGGCTCTGAGCTGTCAGCACACAGCCGGATGCAGGGCTCAAACTCGTGAGATCATGACCTCAGCCCAAGTCAATGCCCACCGACTGAGCCACCCAGAAGCCCTGGGAGGTTATATTCTAATGAGAAACAGAGACAACAAACTGATAGATAATATGTCAGGGACTGCTATGAAGCAAAAGCAAAGTAAGGAGTGATGAAGAAGGAATGGGAATAAGCTTATTCTGAAATCAACCTGGCTTTCCAAATGCCAGATTAGTCTTCGACATTTAGCCAAGTTTATGAGAGGGTTATCATTTTTTAAATATTTGAGGCAATTTCAACCTACATGCATGTGTATGTATATAGGTCTGTGTGTGGGCACGTATTTTTATATGTAAGTGTGTAGATGTGTGGAATATGCATTATACATTTGTGAATATGTAGGTTTCAGTGACAAATACTTACCGTGTCTGTGATAAACTCGGAGACCCCTCAAATTTGGAATATTCTCTCTCAAGACTACTTTGTTGTCCCCAGTGGCCTTGTCAACTCTTTCAATGACCTCATAGTGTTCATCAGTGTAATAAAGGTAAGAATCATAGACAGCAATTCCCCAGGGGTGGGAAAGATGGTTTACCAGGATCATTCGATTTGTACCATCCACGTTTCCTCTTTCAATCTAAAAAGATCAGAATTGTTGTCATTGACTGATTCATGGTGAAATGAGAGAAAAAACTAACATTCTCGTAATAATAATACCTCACATTGATATAGCACTCTATCCTTTACAGAGATTTTTCCTATTTGTTTTCTCATGTGATATTCACAATTACATGGAGCAATAGATCAAGCAAATGTCATTATGCCTATTTCACTGATGATGAAGTTGGAGCTCAAGTAAGTCCAACAACTTTGTCAAATGGCACGGTGAAGGAAAGGGAAATAAACCTCTTTAGGCCCTGCATGTGATATTCCGGATAAGGATACACATTCAACATCTAACCGTAGACCATTACGCAGGAGTTGACTGACCCTGCATTTCACATTTTCACCAACAATTTCTGCAATGGGAACAGAAAATATGCTCCACTCAATGACAAGATAACGAGACTTGAATGGGGCAAAGGGTAATGCTGTTATATTAGAAGAGCTAACAAGTCTTAGTGAAAATGACTCTGGAAAACTGGAAAAGAGCTCACAAAAATGAAGTTCCTAATGAGAAATGACAAGTTGTCTGCTTTTGGAAGAAAAATAAAATGTGGACATAACTGGTTTGATTTCATTCCAGAAACTTGTCTCAAGTGCCTCTTCTGTGCCAGGATTTGAGCTGAGTTCTGGCAAGAGAGACAAATGAGGTTTGGCTCACTGCCTTGCTTGACAGGGAACCCAGCAGTTACAAGAGCAGGTTATGCCCTAGAAACTGACAGAAGTTTCAGAAAGCTAGAGCACAGGGAAGATAAGCTTAGCAGGGAGCTTTGAAGGGGTGACCAGGACCAGATTAGCTGACCATGCTCAGCTGAAGTGTTTGGAGCTACTCCTATAGACTGAGCAGTGATCAAACCTATTTTGTGGTTTTATGAAGGTAACAGGCCTCCATCACGAAAGCAAGGTTTATTAATGACAGCTGTCATCCACTCAAGGCTAGAGAGAAGAGGCTCAGTATGGTAGAAGTGGCAGAAAAGGGCAGAACAGGAGAAAAGAGGCAGAGGACAATTTGTCAGGATTTTGTAATGGCTAAATAAGGACACAGTTATTCGAGTGAGGGGAAACATGAAGGTTCTGACCTGGGAGAAAAGATGGAGAGTCACACAAATAACAAGCTCACACAGGAGTGCAGAGCAGATGAAAAAGGGAGAAAGGTGGTGGGCACTGTCTGGAACAGGCTAAGTTGTTCCAGAAATCATGCCATGGGACAAGAGCTCCCTCATCACTGCACATAGGCATCAAAGTCTGTTAAGTGCTTTTAAAGCATCACTGCTCCTTTTTAATCCTCCAAGTTTATCACCATGATAAATACATACTAGGAATGAAATTAGCACTTGTTGAACTGATAATGAACTGAAAACCAAACCTACTGCACAATATTATGGTAAACACCAACATCAAAACCAGATCTGAAGTCACTACTATTTAGAAGGCAAGGAAGAGACTTAGCACACATTCGATTCCATATCCATAGCAATATTTTAACTGATCAAGTTATTATTGAGCACCTTCTATGTGCCTTGTCCCAGCTCAATTGCATAAGCACAACAGTGATGATCAAATACTATATCTGTGAATGAATGAAATTATATAGTTTCTGCTTCTTATTGCAGAATATAAAATTACCTCTATAGGGGAGTTTTCATATATGTGCCAACCATATCAAAACATTAGAAAATGACATGTAGCTAAGAGGGGATGCTGTGCACAGGAACTTGGTATGTACATTTTTTTCCCCTTCAGTCTCTACAATTGGAGAGCCTAAAGAACTTTCAAAGAAAAGCATTGAAATCACTAAAACATGAAATAATGGCTCTTACAAGTCAAGTAAGAAATGTGAAATGGAAATATTTGATCTTGAAAAAAAACAAAGGATGATGAAAATGGCAATGAACATTATTCTATATAGAACTATGCACATAGTAGAAAATATTGGGACTAGAAAATATTCAACTACGGCAATATCTGCTCTAGGGGAAAAAGTTATTGGGAAAAAGGATAATAAACACTGGTCCACGTGGCCAAGTGAGATTGTTTAGGAAACACAGCCACACAAGGAACAATCATTATCAGCTATACATGCTCAGCAATAAAGACCAGTAGGGTGTGCATACCACTCCCGTGCTGGTGACAGCCCAGTAGAGTTTCTGCTCCTCAATATCAAGGGTGATAAACTCCAGGTGTTCAAGGTTCCCAGTGAAGAGAACTTTTGGAAATGTGCCATCCATGTTAGCACTTGCAATCTTGGCAGGAACACCACTGTCCGTTCCTTGGTCCGACCAGTACAGTTTCCTACAACCATGAAAGAACACCAGCATTTAATAAAACAATTTCATTGAATATTTAAAAGAATTGCCCTCGAGATGTGCTCAAGTCAATGGAGGAAGTCTAAATCATTAATATCTGGTGACATACAATGTGGAAGAGTACATAACCAGTGTTCTATCAATGTCTGTATTTTTCCTAGTTATTATTGGGGTAGGATGCTAGCACCCTGCATTGGGAATATTTTACCATGGTCAGACAATTTGGAAGCTTATGACTGACTAAGAAATTGCCTACATCAATGGTCAATCCCTTTCAAAGAATCACGCATTGTGCAGTGCCCTGGGAAGGACAAAGCTGATGTAAAAGTTGCCAAGTACCTCCCTGCTCACCTCTCAGGCCTATTATTTAATTCTTCTCTAAATCATCATCTAGCACAAGACCAGCTACTTTCTTTTCTGATTTCTGTGATGGAAAATGTAATATTACACACAACCCCTAATTGCCACACAGAATTGCCAAACCCATGATATATAAAATTTCATTAAAATATATAGGGTTGCTTTCTATTTCCACTGAGGACACACTGTCTAGATTTGAATCTCAGTTTCCACTCCTTTCTATCTCAGCTGCTGCCATAGCCTCATGAGACAATCCTCTTACACTCTTTCCCCACAAGTCTTCAAACCCCTTCATTCTGATCTTTATTTGCATACTTCTTGCATGCCCGTCCCATGCGCCTCATCTTCAAGTCTAAACTTCCCTACTTGTAAGTTCTCAAACTCTGACATTCTCTGCCTCAACCAAACTCCAATCTCTTCCCTTCCCCCATTTTATTTCTTCTACTGAGCCTGTTCTTCCACCTTAAAACTTGCCTGAGCTTCCAAGCCTTCCGTCACTCTCTGCCTGGACCTCATGCATAACCATTTTAGCAACATCGTTATTTATTCTCATCATGTCCCATTGTGCCTACCTCACTAACAACTAGCCCTGTGTTCGTGTCATAATTTTCTTTCTTTTCTTAAATTCCAGGCTATCAAAAGTTTGCTGGACAAAGTCATAAACTCTTGTGAATTCTGAGTTCCTTAAAAGTTGAAGCTACCTTATCTTATCTGAGAACTCTCCTCCCAGCCGAACACTTTCTCCTAATTGTTCTCCCTGCCCCTGGCCTCTTCCACTCTGATCCTGACCCATCCTTCAGAAATACAAATTTGATCTTATGATTTCCTTCCTCCAAATTCCCAACTGACTCAAAAGAAAGAAGTGAGATTCCTTAGCAAGACGACATTAAATCCTTCCTTTGGCTTCCATCTTGTCAACTGTCACTAATCTCTAAGACTCTGGCTTCAGCCCTTTACACAATCATGCTAAATATTGTGATGCTTCTGCGCTTTCCTTGTTTGGCCTCAAGTACCACTCCCCAGTTCCCAACCCATTCTCCACCCATGGGAAGCCTTCTCCTCCAAGTTCTATTTCAAATGTTATCTAGCTCCTTAAAGCTTTCCACATTCACTCAAAGTCAGAATGCATTGTTAATTGCTATAATTCCATTTTTAAATGTCTAAAATTCTTTCCTGGAATTAATTTTAAGTCCAGCGTTGCTAATTTAAAGAACATAGAACAAAACACATATTTACATCTTTCATGTTAGATGTAACTCAGAGGTATTCCTCTTTCTCACTGAGATATGTATTTTTCAAAATGTTGGCATATGAAATCAAAAAAGGTCCTAAGTCTGAAATCTTCCATTTCATCAGGTCACAACATTAACAAGAATGGTGCTGCATAGAGCAGATTGTGTCATTTATGAATGCTCACCCATTAGCAGGATCAACAGTTATGCCAACTGGAATACCAACTCCAAGAACTGTCCCATCGTTGGTAATCAGTGTTTTTCTGTATCTGACATCTCCCCGGAGTTTCAAAACCTATAGCATAAAATCACTTATTAAAACTGAATATCAAAACGGGAAACAAAGAAGGCTGAGTGAAGGAGAACTTACACACACAACAAATTGAGATGAATGGGAGGGTTTGTGTGAGATTCCAATAATCCCTAATTGCATTTCAGGGCTATGAGGAAATCCCCTCAATAGAAAATGAGTAAGAAAAGCAAAATCACCTCTCAAATTCCTATTTCAATTCACCTAATGTTTCAGGAGAGGACATTTATATGGATCAAAGAAGGATTCAAATGGGTGAACATACAAAATCACTGCCTAAGAGAAGCTACAAAAACGTCTTCAGAAAAAGATACAGGAAAACTCTGGAAGACAAATGAAAACCCCACAGCTCTCCTGCATCCCAGTGATGTGGCCAAGGCACCTGGTGGTCCTTCACTGAAAACACAGCTGACCAGACAGTTCAAATTTACTCAGAGTTAAAGTGAATTCTGTGCCACGGTAACAGCCTGAGTTAAAACAGAAGAGTTCAAATCCCTGCCCATCTAGATCTGACTGGGACAAGTAAATTCACCTGTCTGAACTTAGTTTCTTTATGAATAAGGTGCAGATGATAATGGCACATTGCGCATAGAGCTGTGAGATAATACATGTATAGCATTTAACACAGAGCTCAGTACAAGTGTGTTTCCTATTTTGTTTATTGATCCATTTATTGAACACTTATTATGTAGCAGGCATTATACTAAACAGTATTGGATTGAATCCTCACGACCGTTCTGTGAGATAGATATCCATATTACAGATGATGAAAGAGGCCTATGGACATTTAGTGGCTTTCTCAAAGTTACCCATTTTTAATTATTATTGCTCTAATTGCTAATGTTAACAGAACTCTGAAACATCACGGAAAAATATGGATTACCAGACTAGAAGCAGTTTCTTATTCTAATATGTACTTAAGACAGTCTGAGAAGAGAAACAGCTAGTAAGAAATTAGAAAATGTATATTGATTATTTGCACAAAGGTTTTTCTATAAAGTTGCTTTTTAATGCAAATAGATTGTGTATCTGTGTTTATGTTGTTTTTGAGAGAGAGAGAGAGAGCACATGAGCAGGGGAGGGTCATGGGGAGAAAGAGAATCTTAAGCAGGCTCCACACCCAGGCTCAGTATCATGATCTGAGCTGAAATAAAGAGTCACTAAACTGACTGAGCCACCCACGGACCCCACAGTCTTTATGTTTTTATCTTTGCCCTCTCTCTGTCTCTCTCTCTATTTTTTTCCTCCCTCCCTCTCTTCCTACCTCACATACACACACACACACACACACACACACACACACACACACACACACCCCTCTCTTTAATCCCTCACTCTCCTCTCTAAATTTTTCTCTTTCCTATCTGGTGTCTTTTTTAAATTTGCCCCTTTCTGCCAAAATTTCACTCCTTTTCTTAAGGCTAAGGATCTCTTTGGTTCAAAGGAAAGTTCTTTTCCTTTTTGGGGGATACATCAAGTTCTCTCTCACACAACCATTCTGTAGACTTCTTTTCAGCTACAAAATTACATTTAGTGAATGGGCACACAGCTACCCCTAGTGGAAAGCATTTATTCAGTACTTCTTTTATTTTCAAATTTGAATTAAATAGGAGTAACTCTTATCCTGGAAGGATATTATTCGAGTAAGTGGTAAGTGAACAGTATTTCTGTGCCCTTAAGCAATCTAACATTCACCTGAGTCACCACTGATATCACGAAAGGAGAAAAACAATTAAAAAAAACAACAACGCTAAAAGGACAATTTACCTTTAGATCATTATTCTCATGGGCCCTCTGTGGATATTCAAATATATTGATGATTTGAGGGAAAAAGGACTCTGTATTCACAGGATATCTTAGTTTCAAGACGTACTTTTAGTTACTGAGATATAACCCCATTTTGCAGATATGGAAGCAGAAACTCAGAGAAGTTAAGCAATTTGTGCAATATCAAATACCCTTTGAGCAGAGTAAATACAGTGCGTTTTCAAGTCTCAGTCTTTATCAAGTGCTTTTCTCTGCCTGGGGTGCTTTTTCCCTACTTCTTCATTTGGCAGCAATAAATATTGGCCCTCTTTCAAGAAAGACACAGCTCACAAGTCACTGATTCTCCTGCCATTCTCCCTCTCCACACTTTTACTTTGCCCCTAGCCACAGAACAGTTTGTAGTCACTGTTCATATCACACTTAGCACACTAGAACAAAGCTATTTGTTTATATGTCTAGCTCTCAGAGCACGAACTACTTAAAAGCAGGAAAAAATATGTTATTCATCTTTGAATATCCAGGACTAACAATGGGACGGATTCATTTACTAGTATTTGTTCAATGAGTAAGTCAGACTCAAAGCAGGTCTTTTGACTCCAAAGCAAATTATCTTTCCTCTGTGCCTCACTGCATTGGGGAACAATTACTAACTTTAGGTTTATATGATTAGGGTGAACTTACCAAGATACACATTTGCACACACACACACTCACTCACACAGTTATCCATCAGCGGGTGCCTTGTCATTGTACCTAATATTGATGGAGGAAACATGTCCCCTGCTTTTGGAAAACTATCAGTTTAAAAGGGAAGACCCCCGTTTACAAAACAAGAGACCAAAAGACAGAGTCTGAACATATTCATTGCCATTCAGAATGAAGACAGCTTTGTGTTAAGCAGACACTAGAGATGCGTTTGGAATTAAGGGTTTTAGGCAGTCAATTGTGCCAATGTTTTGATGGGAGAGTGATATTTTTAGTTGAGATTATGAAAAACTACCTTTTGTCACTGTCAAAGGGGGTTAAAGCAGACTGGATTGCTGGAGTTATCGTTATAATAAGGCAAAGTCAGAACAGAACACTGCCTGGGAAGCAGGGCAGTGAAGCTGACTGCTTAAGCCAGTTTCTTAAATTATGTAAAATTCAGGAGCTTATCTAAATAACAAAGGGTTTGAACCAGATGAGCCTCCAAGGTTCCCCTCGTGTTAAGAGCTGATGATTCTACCTGGCTTGAGATAACTCAGAGGTTAGCATTTGTGCAACTTGCAAACTCCCCTCTAATTGTGTTGCTTGCCTTTGGGAATGTTGAGAGGACTAAAAGAGATCCTGTTTGTAGAAGACTTTGTAGACTGTAACCACTGTTCTGACCAATCTGCTCTAATTTCACCACTTGGCTGCTATGTGCCTTTCTCACCTTCAGCATTTCCCTTTCTGAATGCCCCATAGAGAACCAGCTTACTTACTGGCTGGCGCCTCACCCTGAGCAGTGAACGGATCACTCTACACAGTCCTGCAGACTGCCTTCTCACAAAACCCTCCCTTTGCTTTAGAAATTTTCACTTTCAAAATTATTATGAATTAATAACCTTGTCCCAGAATGGAACAAACCAGTACTAGTTGAATTACCTCTGATTTACTCCATGCGATTGCATACCTGTGCCCCATCTAGAATTTCTTCTGGGAATTAGAGTAAAAAGAACACTTATCACACCGAGGAAAAGTATCAAAGGAATTAGAATCAAGTTTCTACTTTCTGTTGCACTGTTAGAAAAACTGCATTGGAGCCATAGAAAGATTTCCATCTTAGAACAGAGGTAACCTATAAATTTGGTTTGGGACTGAAACAGCATTACAGACTTGATGAGGAAAGATAGGGAGGAAAATCTCCTGCCTACTATATTCCTTCCATACCTAATGCTGAATTCCTTTTTTAAACTATTTTTATATATTTTTATAAATTATCTAAAATCCTTTTATATGAACAAGTTAGTATTGATGCTTAGGAAGAAAACAAAATAGGGCAGTAGAAAGTTCCAATAATTTATTTCTAAAGTGGTTTTACTCCATCACTTCTAATACTTTGATAGTTAATACCGATAGCTCCTCTCTTTTGCTTCTGCTTAAAAATAATTTCAAAATCAATGAAAGCATTTCCTGAGAATAGATTTTATATGCATCAAAAACCAGTGTTTGTGTAACTGGTATAATGGAATCATTACCTCAATTGACATTGTTCCAGGATTGGTGTAATATAAGTTTCTTGATATCCAATCTAAGGCCAGGCTCATGGAAGAACCCAACCTAGACAGAGAAACTAATACTGTCCTGTTGGTGCCATCTGTCTTCACTCTGTGAATTTCACCCTGGAAAGAAGGACAGGAAGAGGTGAGCTGGTTCAAAGGCCACAGCTTCCACATGGAAGCACAGCCACTGCTGGCTGCTATGTTTCTTGAACACTCCTCACACTTGGGGGAAAGGCAAAGGTTCAGCGCCATTGGGTGGGCTCGCTGCGTATAATACTATAACACCAGCAACACTACAAAAATAATGATTTTTTCAGTGTGTCAGAGGACTCTGCAAGGCTTATCATTCGGGTTGCTTCTGATATTGGCTACAGAGATTTATTTCTTAACTACCACAGGCCATAGTCATAAAAATAACCCATCAAAGGTGAAAATCAGGTGGCCAGAAGCATATTTTACATAGAGGTGACAAGCCTCAAACAGAAAGATCTTCCTCTCTTCTTTATTTGCAATCTCTTTGCCCCTTTCCCCTCCTCACAGCTTTCTCCTCTAAAGGGTGAGCTCCAATAGAAAGGGAACTGAAGGAGGGCTCTTTTTATCCTGGAGGCAAAGATGCTGAGAAGATCCCAGCAGCCACATCAAATGCTCTCCTGGAATTCTTTCAGAGAACTATTGCTTTTTGTTTTGATTCATAATCATTTTTATATTCATCTAGTATCTTCTATTAGCTTAAAGCTCCTTAGGAGTAATCTTTGTTACTGATTCTTGGTGTGTATTCTACAGCTGGGAGTGGCTAGTTTGGCGCAGAGCAAAAGTAGACACTTAGTAATTGCTTGCTGAATGAATAAATAACATCCAATAGGTTAAATGTGACTATTATCTGCTCTTTGCTCCAGGTCAGCCTCCTATTTACATCCTTCACTGATTCAAAAAAACTTAGCGGTAAATTAATTTATTTCTGGACCATTTCCCTTTTATCCACCCAGCAAAAGTTGGCTTATAAGAAGGCATTAGTGTAGGTAAGCTCTTTGAAACAAGTTATATACTTTGAATGTTATTCAAAACTTACTGGATTCTCAACCCAATAGATGAACTGCTCTGAGTCATCAAATTCAACATCATAACCGTTCATTATCCCTGCTATGGGAACCATAGCATCATTGCTCTTCACCTCAGGATTGAGGGAGATTCCAAAAATTATACTGTATCTCACAGTTATTAAGAAAGGTTGATCATCTGTGAAAATAGCAGATATCAGTCAAAATTATATCCTACTATTCCCAGACATTTAGAGTAATGGAAAGCAGTGGATTGTTACCATCTCATAGGATAAAACGCCATTGAAGCTTTGTAGCAAAAAATACCATACATGGTAGATATTTCATCAGACAATCCAGGGCCTTTGATTGGGTTTCAGTGGGTTGCTAGGTCACCAAACCTCCAACCATACATGCAACACTTCTGGACTTTCCCAACGTAGATCAGTATTTACCTTGCTCTTCATGAATTCCTTACTTACATGGATAAAGCATCCATGTGTGTTGAGCATCACATTCTACACATAGAGAAACCTCACTAATACTGAATTTAAAAAGTGAAAGAAAACATACAGACTATTCAATTTATTAGTCTTAAGTGTGCTCAAAAAATAAAAACACTACCACGTGTGGCTTGGTGTTTATTAGAGATTTTAATTACTAAATAAAATCCAATTTATAACCTCCCCAATTGCTGTTGCCCAATGGCTGTCTTTCACACTAGATTCTAACTCCCAAAAGGTAGTGACTGTGTCTGATTTACTATTATGTCCCCAGAACCTCGCATGTAATCATTGCCAAATAAATATTTGCTAACTAAATGAATGACCACATAAATGAATAAATGGATGGATGCATAAGTGGAAGTGTAAATAGTGTCTTCTAAAGTTCTCAAAAGTATCTGTATTTTGCAACTTTAAACATCCTCAAAATATCAAACTAGCAATCACTTAACCTCCTTAATAGATAAAAGGTCCTTTTTCTTTTCTTTTTCATGCTTTTTTTTTTTTCTAAGCAGGTTCCAAGGTTTATTTCAAGACAAAACCAACCACTGTGTAAACAGAATGCTTGCAGTAGAAACACCACACATCTTCAGCCCATAGGAAAGCACAAAGTCATACTAGAAGTTGTTTGGTGAGCCTCAGATATGGACTCTGGCCACTCAGGTTTGATAGACTGATGTCTTGTCTCAGATTGGAAACTTGCTGGTTAGGGACCAGAACTGATGACCAAGATTCCTCATCCCTTCCCAGTGCCAAAGACATGGATACACCCTGGCCATCTGTCTCTTCTTCTCTGATCTAAAGGTCCTTTTTCAAAGATAATCTTTATCCTAGCTGTAGATGCTTTGTCAAAAAAAAAAAAAATCCAAAATGATGAAAGTCAAGAGTGACGTATTTATAATTATCTCAGAAAAGGAAAACTGGGGGGCACCTGGGTGGCTCAGTCAGTTAGGCATCTGGCTTTGGCTCAGGTCATGATCTCATGGTTTGTGAGTTCGAGCCCTGCATCGGGCTCTGTGCTGACAGCTCAGAGTCCGGAGCCTGCTTCAGATTCTGTGTCTCCCTCTCTCTCTGCCCCTCCCCCGCTCATGCTGTGTCTCTCTCTCTCTCTCTCAAAAATAAATAAACATTAAAAAAAATTTTTTTTAAATAAAAGGAAAACTGGAGTGTGAGTTTCATGTTATGAAGACATGTATATGACATATACCACATATTAAGCAAAATATAAAATGATTAATCATTGCATAATTTTCATCTGCTAAAAATGATGCTTTCATTATTTTGATAATCTGGAAAATTTTCCATCTTCAATGTGATTTTAAGTTTATTCTGAGAGAGAGATAGAGCAAGAGTGGGGGAGGGCAGAGAGAGAGGGAGAGAGAGGATCCCAAGCAGGCTCCTTGCTGTCAGCACTGAGGGCTCAGTCTCACGAACCAGGAGATCATGACCTGAGACAAAACTCAGTCAGATGCCCAACCAACTGAGCCACCCAGGTGCCCCTGGCTCTTAACTTATTTTAACATCTCATTAGCTTTTCCTTTCTCCTGGCATTTCAGTTACTAAAAATTACTTAGCATTTATAAACCTGGAATAAATTTAAAGTAAATACTGCAGCTATTAATGTTTATATTTTACAAAGTCCTACAATATATAGCATTTCGTCTTTCCATTAAACCTGTGAAGTTGTTTTCAGCTGAGGCCAATGAAATTTGCAGGGGCTAGTGAGAGTGTAGGTTCACAAGCCCATTCTCTCTTAACTGTTCCACATTGCCTCTCTTCTGAACAAATGAAAGAGCCATAATAATCGCCCCTATTTATTGAGAATATGGGCCATATAGTATGGACCAGATATTATTTCACTTAATTTATCTCCCTGAAGCCTCCAAACCCTGTTTGTTAGAGTGTTACCAACCCCACCCACCCCCAACTTTCAAATGAGGCACAAAGAAATTAAACAATTGTCAGGTCCTCAGACTCCAAAACTTGTGTTCTTAATCACAAAAAGTGCAGACTGGGTACTAGTTATTGAATATCAAATTACCACTCAATTCATTTAATTTAACATGCAGTAATAAAATGTGTAAGCTATATTGGGGGTTTATATGTACCTTGAAATTACATTGAGACATTTAATTATTTATTGATTATATGTTGTAAGTGTTCATTGGTTCAGTAAAAACAAGAAGTATTCCCCAATTTCACAGTAGAGATTATAAATTTTACTTACCCAAAACCGAATACTGCTCTTTTTAATGTGTAATTTTCATTTTGCTTAATTGGAGGAATTCTCAACCAAAGCACCTAAAGAACTGCATTTCTCACCCATCGAACATGGGCTTTCTTGATTCTTCCCAGAAGCACTCCTCTCAAGCCCTACCCAGCTCTACTCCTTTGGCCACTATTCCTTTGTCAGGCTAAGTCTCAGGCTCTTGATCTGATCGCTGCTGGCATATTTGAGAAAATATATATACCACTTACCACTAGTGAACATTTATGGGCAATGAACCAGAGGGTGGGAGTCATTTAGTGCTGCACTGGCAGAAAGTGTGAGAGCCAAGGCGAAGGATGATACCAGAGAGAGTGCATGAAAAGTGTTCTGTGGGAAAGATAAAACGAGTGATTTGATGACACAATACAGCCATAAGGGAATAAATAGGCGGAAAACACAGGAATGAAGAAGGAGCAAGAAAGAATATCGGAGGGCTTTGTCATTCACTGAACATTTACTGAGTGCTACTGCGTGCAACGAGCAAATATCAATGAATCAGGTGGAGGCTTAATCATCAAGGAACTTGATTCTACAGAACTAGGCAAAGTATATGGATTCTGGATCATAATGGCCATGAAGGAATATGCATAAAAGTACCTGGGGTGGGATGGGAAGGAGTTCAGAAGGAGGTGATATTTAAGCCATCCTACCACAGTATGTCTTTTGAAATTAAAAATCATTACTTCATTTTTATTCTTTATGTCATGATCCCATTAAGATTAGTACTAGCAGGGCAAGAAGTAAAGAGGAAGCAGTTGGTAATGGGAAATTTATGTTGTAATTGAACAGCAATGTTTACTACTTCCTAGCTAGGTTCCCCTTAACTCAGACATTGCACTAAATGATCAGAGCCTCAACCTTTCTAACAGTGTGTGCAAGGAGTGTTTTCTTCTTATGTTGCACATAATCACTGAGACAATTGTCTTGTGTCTCGCTCACACTGAGTCGGAAACTCATTTTGGATTGGAGGTTGTTTATTGTAGAGGACGCTGGGTGTTGTTTCGGTTTGCTTTTGTTGTTGTTTATTTGGTTTTGGCATTGTGGAGAACATATTTTTGAAAGAATAAAAAGCTATTTTATGCAGAGAAAGTTCTTGGCTTAAAATTTTATGTCGCCTCATTAGGAAAAAATAGAAATATCTCATAATTCCCTTACCCAACTGTAGCCACTATTGGTGCTTATGTGTGTTGTCTCCCAGATCTTTTTAATGCATATTTTTACATGGCCTTTCACTTAACCTTATTGTATGCACTTCCAAAGATATTGCAGACATTTAGTAAACAATATTTTAAAAGCTATTTAACCTGTAAATCAAGTAAAATGTTTTCATCTATAAATGTTAACAAGTCTTCTAAGCTTCTGATTGAAAAAAATGTGCCCCTCTTTTTCTTAGTTAACATATATTGGCATTCAGTTACCCAAGTGGTACTCAAAAATCAATTGAGCAATACTAAAAAAGTTCCACCTCAGTAAAGTCAGCCAATGGAAAACCCACTAGTGGAATTATTTGTGAAACAACAAAAGCTACTACTTAGATATCAATCACCATCAGATCGTTACATTGATTACACCAATCCCCAATGCACAGTTCAACAACCTTTGCATGGTGAAAGAATGCTTTGTATCCAAAATGTCTATAGCCCAGTTTAATCTCCTGCTGAAAGACTCTGAGGACACACTAAATTAAACAGTGTCAACAAGGATTAGGTGCATAATAAGTCTCTGAAGAAAAATGGCAAATGCCAATCCCTTTGTAAGCATTACCAATAATTAAAATCTTTCATCATGAAAGTATCATTGCAAAATATTATATCTTGATGGAATTCAATTTTCAGTAAGCCTACATTTGCAAAATCTGTAAACACCATTAATTTCCTGGATTCAGCAAAAATTTTCCACTTGAAAAATAACTTTCCCTCTAGATTAAGATTCTGTTTTCTCTTAGCTTAAGGATTTTTTATCATTAAATATTTAATTTTAACTTGTCTGCAACCATTTTTGTCAGGACCAAAACACATTCAAAAACTAAAGTCAAAGACCTTGAATTTAGAATAACTCTCTAGATTTTTAAGCAAAGGTAAATGATTTTTAAAAATACTTTATTATTGGGGGCAACTGTGTGGCTCAGTCAGTTCAATGTCCAACTCTTGATTTAGGCTCAGGTCATGATCTCGCAGTTTGTGGGTCCCAGCCCCGCATCAGGCTCTGCACTGACAGCACAAAGCCTGCTTGGGGTTCTCTCTCCCACTCTCCACCCACTCCCTGCTCACACTCTCTCTATCAAAAATAAACAAACATTAAAAAGACTTTATTTTGTATCATGTACATACTCCAGCAGAAATCTCTTTTTTGGATTGACTGTATCTTTCCCTTTTGTTCTCACTCCCTAATAATACTAATAATAATAAGAAGAATATCTCCATCAACCCAATAAAGTATCTTGGATGAGACAAAGATTAAATTGCTCAAATAATCACTTAACAATCTTTCATACAAAGAAAACTTTCATTTTTAAAATACCAGATATTAAAGTTATTGCAGTTGGAGTCAGAAGGCCTATGCTAGAACACTCATCACTGACTATTAGTGACAACAATAAAAATGAGATAAGGAACCTGAGAGAAGGAAGCCATACACAAGTGTTAAGAATCCTTACTTCCTAAGTGCAGAATTTGGAGCTTCCCATTATCACTGCTTGTCTAACTGTAACCAGGTAAAAGAAAACGTGAGCTTAAGGATTGTTGAGTCATATCCACACATAATATGAGCTTTATATACAGAAACTATTACAACTGAGGTGCTCAATTAAATCACCCCACATGGCATGCGTACTCCAAGGGAACACAGCATACGTCCCACATGGCATGCGTACTCCAAAGACTTGCTGAATCAAAGGGAACACAGCACACGTTCTGTTAGCAAGTGGCTTAGAGCTCACACTGCTCTGCTAAACTAAGGCAGCCTCCACACTTAAAGGGCATATGGTACCTCTCAAGCAAGTCATAGAATCGTAAGAAAGACTCCATCCTGAAGGACAAGCACAAGAATGAAGGTGCGGCGTCTGTGAGGAAAGCAAGCATAGATGGCTGCAGGAGGAAGAAGCACATGAATTTTCACCTGTAATGGAAAAAGAAGAGAAGAAAACATTGGTGAATGGAAAACCTCCCACATTAAAGTGCACAGAGTGAATTAATAAAGAAAATGTAGTAAAATGTAGTGCACACACACACACACACACACACATATGCCATATCATTCAGCCGTAAAAAAGAAAATCTTGCCATTTGCAATCAGCATAAACTAAGTGAAATAAATCAAAGAGAGAAAGACAATATACTTGTCTATACTATAGTATACTATATGATATACAATATGATATAACTTATGCTATAAGTTATATAACTTATAAATACTATGTGCTATAACTTATACGTGACATCTAAGAAAAACCAAACTCATATGGAGAACAGATTGGTAGTTGCCAGATGCATGGAGTAGGTAGTGCACAAAATGGGTGAAAGTGGTCAAAAGGTATAAACTTCCAATTACAAGATAAATAAGTCCTGGGATGTTATGTGCAGCATTATGACTACCATTAACAGTATTGTATTATACATTTGAAAGTAGCTGACAGAGTAGATCTTAAAAGTTCTCATCACACACACACACACACACACACACACACACACATTATAATTATGTATAATGGTGGATATTCACTAATCTTATTGTCATTATCATTTCATAATATATACATTTATCAAATCATTGTGCTGTGCACCTAAAAATATAATATGTCAAATTTATCTCAATATAAGTAAATAAATAAATTTTTAAGTATGCACATAGTCATGCTGTTATTGTCCCCCTGGAGGCCCCCAGTAGAGACTCAAATAGATTAAGTTACCTATGTTGGTTTGGTTTTTTCCTAAATTACTTTACCCTTCCCCAGCATCATGCTTTCAACACAAAACTCATAAGAGAAATAAGAGAGAGAATTGACTTGCCCAAGGTCACAGGTCAATCCTATCTATAACCAGCTTATGAACAAATAGCTACTGAGTAACCCAAAGTTCAGTAATAGAAATACGATGCCAAATAACATGTGTCTCCTTGCCTAAGCTAAAAAATCTTTTTATATTAAATGAAATCAATGTGCATGTTCCCTTTGTGACCTTGAAGTTTATCCACTATTGTCCAAATTTTGGTTAGATAGTAATCTTTTATCTTTCTATTGATTGTATCTTTGTGCGTCTCTGCTTTTTAAAATAAGGGAACCTATGTGCACCCCAGGCTCTCAGGATGTCCTCTAGATCTTATACATTCTTATTATATATTGCGTTAGATTCATTAATCTATTCATTCACTCAAAAAACATTCACTGTGCTCTAAGCACTATTCTAAGCACTGAGAATACTATAAACATGGGAGCAGATATTCTAAAAAAGGGAGATAGAACTAATCAAATTTTTAAATCATCTAGCCACACACACATCTAGGATGTGTGGCGTATATCACATCTACATCTAGGATGACTTGGGATAGCTACACCTACAGGGCACTGGCGCCATAATAAACGAGTCCTAAGAATAAGCTCCTTTAGATCACAGAAGGGCAGCAATAAAAGGATCTAAGGGACTATCTGGTCTATGCAGTATTTGTCAGCCGAGGAAACAGGGATTTAGAAATTGTCGCAGAGGCAGTAGCCAATTGCTGAATAAAATGACACAGTTTAGGTCTGCTGTTGTTACATACAAATTTTTAGTTTACCATGATAAATAAAAGTAATGAAAATGTTAGGACTGCGGTGGTTAGTAAAGAAGAAGGGAGTATATTGCCCAAACAAATAGGTCTACAACATTGTACACTTAGCATTCTCAGAATAAGTGCTTTCCAAGCTATTCCCAGGCAAGTGTCTCAATATCACTTACTATTAGGTTGTTTCACAGGATGAACTGCAACAACCCCCAGGGGCTGCTGAATATTACGAATTATGACTGACTGGTTTCCACCATGCCACTTATTGGCTTGCAAAACCTGATAAGTAGAGCGGTCAGTCCAGTACACAGAGTCTTCAAAGATAGTTAGGGCATAGGGATGTCGCAGAATCTGTGAAGTGAAGAGAAAAGATGAGACTTTGCCAACAAGTACAAACCAAGGCAAAAAATGTAGAAAAGGGTATCGTTTAGCATTTAATCATTTAAGACATAGGGAAGTCATTGTTCAGGAGACAGACAAAAAATACACTGCTTGACCTATAATTATCCCACTATAGCACTCAAGATACTTTCACATTTTTGTCGCTTTCACGTTGAGAAAGCACTTTCACATTGTGTCGCTCAGTCTTCATTTTTTCTCTGGTCATTACACTGGGCATCCATTTTACAAATGAAAGCAACACTGAAGGGCAGAAAGTAAGGTGACTTATCTGTATCCCCTACTCCCAAGCCTTAGCCCCCTCCCCTGTTATCACCACTCGTTACCCAGTGCTATTTCTGCCACTACAGATTCACATAAATCTGACCGAGCCTACTTGCATGCTTCCTGAAGGGAGGGAGGCCCTGCCAGGGCCCCTTAAAGCCACAGAACTATCACCAATGGCAATTTTAAATACTGGATCTTTGATAAAATATATATTTTCTATATCTTCCCATTCAAATTGTGAAAATAAATTCACCATAATTTTCTGAATAAAAGTTGATTAATGTACAGAATTGTTGAATCAGTATGTTGTACACCCAAAACTAATATAGCATTGTATATCAATTATTCTGAAATTAAAAAATACAAAATATACAACAGGCTATGATTTAACTGAGAAAGCTAAATATAAATTATTAATTTTTGCTTAACGCACTTTTTTAAAGTGTAGAAGCAACAGATTAGCCTCTACAGATCAACTTAATCACACAAATCGTTCCCAGACATGGCACAATCTGACCATGAACTAGAATAAAAATATTTATTTTCTGTTAGTAAGGAAAGATGGATTGGCCCTCACTCCTGTTGATATTTCCTGGATTGACCTTGTAATGTCTAAGATACAAAAATTAATCTCTTAGTTCTCTTGTTAACTCTATTTGCTTTCTACTAAGCCGCTATTGTGGGTTCAGCGTGGTCTTCCTCAAAACCAACTTACCAAATCACTGGCTATCACCTGCTTCCGATGCTGTCCATTATAATCACAATAGTCTATGTAGTCAAGATAGGAATCTATGAAATAGAGCAGTCTGTTGGGGTAGTCAATAGTTATGCCACTGGGCCAGAAAATCTTGTCCTGAACAATGACAGTGCGCAGACTGCCATCCATGCTAGCTCGTTCAATACGAGGGTGATGGCCCCAGTCAGACCAGAACATCAAATGGTCACTGTGGAAAGAAATCAGTTACCAGTCAGAAAGGATATATTTCAATAGGGAAAGTAACTGCCATTTTAAGTAATACAACATCATCTTTATGTTCTGCTTAAAGTAAATCATCTCTAATTCAGAACATCTATACAGAGTTTATTATTTCCTCTGAGTGTCACAAAGTAAAACTGTAATCATAATACAATCATAAGCCATCTGGGTGTTTCTAAAATGTTCATAAAACATGCAGTACATAATGACAATGAAAGTCTCAATGCCTATTCATGTTTCTGTACAATCCACAAATAGTTGATCTAGAAAAATCCATCTGGCCTTATTTATCTACCCTGTCATTTTTTAAGATAAGAGTCAATTTATTCATCAGAGATTCATCATAAATTTCACTGGTGTGTATTACTTTATAATATCTAGGAAATCTATATTGCATCAAGCATAATTTGTCTAACTCACGATCTTACAGAGAAGAACTGAAGTTAGAGAATTTTAAGTAAATTCAAGGAAAGAAGCCATCAAAGGTTTCTAAGCACATGGGAGAATTTCTTCTTCCCGTTACAACCAGCGGGCAAAACTTTTCTTCCTTCCATGACATAAAACGGAGTTCTAATAAACATGAAATTGAAGCAGGAAAATCTTGCCTTTTTGGTTGTATAACCATGTTACAGCAAACTGGCCCGTCTATGGAATACCACTGAATGCATTCATTAGAGACCTAATTATATAATTCTATGACAATCAATTCAATAATTGTGTTACCAAGCTAATAAATCAATGTGTTCTTTAATTGAACAACCAATGGCTCTTATGTACTTTATGAAGAAGAGTACACAGATAAAGGAAGGGTACCAATAACTACTTGGATGGTTACCATATCTATAGAAATGTTTAAACAAGGTTTCATTTAAAATTTTAAGATACACGTATAGGCCATATCATGCTATTATTGTTTTTCCCTTATAACCATTTCAAGGCGATATCATTAAAAAAAAAAATCTTACCTAATTCTGGGATCTAATGCTAGTCCCCTTGGATTTGATACATTATGACTAATCAGCACAGTCCTGTGAGTCCCATCCAGTTTAGATACTTCAATTGTTTCCAGAGCATAGTCTGTCCAGTAAAGATTGCGACCTACCCAATCTACCACCATACTTTCAGTCATGGTGACACCACTGTTAAGTAGCTAAAGAAAAAAGGTGAATTAAGAGTGAATTCTGCGGAGAATGAATAAATTGAAATTATGTAAATAATTATATGAATAGATTGAAGTTCTATGAAAATCTAGAATAAGGCAACTAAACTTGTCCTAGGATTGCTTGTAAGGATTAGAAAATGTTGTCTTCCATGTAGCTAACCACAAATCAAAAGTACGGCATTCCACGAAAAATATACTACATTTTGTAGAATTGAATACTCTGGGATAACTCTACCGTTGGGTGAGTGTGTACTTTCATTTGGTTTCAAAGCTTTTGCATTTAAACAAAAGCTCTATCCATTCGCTAAATTGGCAACACTATGAAACTTTATAACGTTCACATGCCAAAATAATATCTTTATTGATTAAATGCCAACAATTACAAAATAAAGTCCTAAGGGGCAGAGGAAACATAACCATCAAGGGTCGAGAAACTGAAACTGTGGGAGATGGATTGAGAAATATAACTAAATTAAAGCTAAAGAAAAGCAACCCCTTAACTACCCTGCATTTTCCTCTGCTCTCATCCACTAGGGAAAAAAAAAATTACTAAAGCTATGTCAGAGAGTTTCTGAAGTCTCTGCGTCATGTGACCTGGAATTTAGAATCATGGATCCACCTTCAGACGTCACATTCTTTTCTAAAACACGCATATATTGAGAGTTATGAATGCCCAGGCCCCTTGGGTGCAATGTGGCCCAAAAGGAAAAATGAGAGCTACCCAGGATGAGGTAGGACCTGTTCTCACTGATGAGTAAGAGTAATAATCCCAAGACAGGGGGACTAGTGAGGCCATAGATCAGTAGAAATGTACTTACTACTCTTCTATCTGTTCCGTTTAGAAATGCACTCCAGATTGTACCCTGACCTCCATCAGACCAAAAGACACGACTACTGATTGAATCAAAATCAATAGCTACAATGTGAGAACCATTCCGGACAACTGAATAGATATTGTGAACCTGGGAGGTGATATTGTCAGCAACAATTTGGTTCCGACTTGCCACAAGTAGCAACAGACTTTCAGATGCTGTTCAAGAAGAAAATGCAAAAATGTCAATGAATCAGGGAGCAACCACAATTAAATTAAAACATCTCTTAAATATTTGATGCAATACTTTTGATAACAGAAGGAAGATATAATTCCAAACTATCGTAATAGGGAAAGCAAATTCCTTAAAAAAATAATTTAATCACTTCATTCTTTATCTTGATAGTTAGCTCATTTTCATGAGTATTTAAAACCAGCTTTTTCCAAAATATCTTTTTTCCTTGAGTTATACCCCAGTGTTTGCCTAAATATCAATCTGAAGCAAACTACACTTGCATTGTTCCAGTTACTATTTGTTACTTTTGCAGTTACTTTTGAATTTTATCTTCTTTCCTAGAATGTGGGCTTCCTGATAATTCTTCCTGATAAGAATTGTGTCTTAAATATTTTTGTTTTGCCTGAGGCACTGAGCTGTGGCAGAGACTTTTAATTATCTCTCAATATCTCTTCACTTCCTTTTTAGTAATAAATCATACCAATTTTTAGCATGGTGCACAGCCTTCCCCCGCCCCTGGACTGTCTACCATTCAGCCTCCTACTTGAAAAAGAAACTATTATGATAACCTTCTTTATTTGGTCATTTTTTTAGGTGAACCATCCAAATCAATATCCTAATAGCTAGTATAATCACTTTCACATAGTAGAAACTGAATTAATATTGGTTGAATTGAATCAACTAAGCATTATATATAAAATGCTTAAATATGATATAGAAATAATTTTTAAATAATATAAAAGCCACTGATACTTTAAATAACATAAAAATCATCTACCTATTTATATTTTACTCTCTATTTTCCAAAATATCCCAAGATCTTTATCATTATTAACTTATTTAATCCGCACAATAAACTGTGGGTTAAGGAGTTACATAACCCATCCAGGATTCAACTCCAACACTGTCAAATGCCTGCATGCAACATTTGATCTTAAACTCTGGAGTGTGCTGTTATTCTGGCTGGAGGTAGTTCACTTTCAAGTTCAGTTATTACCTGTAACTTTGCAAGTCCTTCCGTTAGTGTCTAACGTGTATTCTTTATCACACCAGCACCGGAAGGAACCTCTCATATTGTAACAATGCTGGCTACAAAAGCCTGGGACATCACATTCATAGATGTCTTCACAGGTCTTAGAGTCATTGGCAAGCAGGTATCCTGATGGGCACACGCATTGAGCTCCATAGGGCCCCTGAACACATTGGTGAGTGCAACCACCATTGGAATCTGAGCAGCTGTCCTGGTCTAGAATAAAGAAAGAGAAATCACAAAGGAAAAAAGTCAGGAATCTTTGCTTTTTTTTTGTCCCACCCTGTTGTAATATTTATCATACGGTCTCATGCCACCTTCATTGTAATACCCGGGTAAGAGCTAAGAGCAGCTATTCACTTGGATGAGCTCCACAGGCTAGTCAGTGTCTGCTCTAATTTCCTTAAGGATTTACTCTCCTCCATAATCACTGTACTTAAACCACTTTTTTCACTACCACTTCTATTATAATTCCATTTAGTGCAATGAGAGAAACTTAGGGAAATACTGTCAACATCAAAAAACACAACTGTCATTGAGAAAGCATGAAAAGAGACCTAAATTACTTCCTGCTTGCTTTCTGACATTCTTCTACCTATACAGAAATGAAAGATGAGACATTCAAGAGCAAGGCTGGAAGGTCTATGAAAGGGAATAAATGGAAAGGGAAAGGAAATAAGAACATTAGAGGGCACAGATCCACCAACATGCCATCACTCCTTCCTTTCAGGGCCACAGCAGCAATGCCTGAAGCCACCCAAAGTTGGTTCACATGGCTGATATGCAAATGCCTCTATTTCCATGTGTACTCTAACTTATTTTTAAGAGACGTGACAGGAAACATGCTCCAGAGAGGGAAGTAAGTCAAAATTACTAGAATATTTTCAGCACAAACACAATCCATATAATATCATAAGAATCTAAAATATTTTGCAATCATACCTGGCTGGGGTTCATCTGAGAGTGAGCATTGATTAAAGAGGAAAGAAAGAAAGGACAGCAATTAGGATTACATGCCAATCACAGGATTTTAATCACAGCAAACACAAATCCCCGGACTTCATTTGCTTTGTGGCAAGTTCTGATTGAAATTAGAAAATATTAAAGTTAGAAAAACTTAGGACCACAATCCAAAACAAAAATTAATTTGACAATCTAATGGCCTCATTTAGTCCCATTTTTCTAAAAAAAGAAGTAAAAACACAGAACCAAGTGCAAAGGATTTAATGAGAAATATCATCCAGTGGTGATTTATTTGAAGTCCATGATGCTTATCCCTACACAGATTTGAATTCATAGAGGAACTGAAATCCCTTCCTTAAAGCTGCATGGGGACTCTGACAATGGTGATGCACAGAAGGCCACTGCTCAGAAGGAATTTATGGCCATTAAACTGTGGTCAGGAAACTTACTGCAAAGTGGGGATTCATCTGTCCCATTGGGGCAGTCAGAGATGCCATCACACACTGCACTCAGATTCACACAGATGCTATGGCCAGGGCACTGCCATTGCCAACTGGGACAGTGAAAGGCCTGAGTAGGGCAGTCCTTCTCATCACTCATATCCCTGCAGTCATTGTCCCCATCACAGAGCCAATCTCTGTATATGCAGTTTCCATTATCACACAGGAAGTGAGTTGAAGGGCAGGTCTTGGGGGCACAGCCGTGATGCTCATCAGATCCAAAGATGCAGTCTGGGTGCCCATCACACTCCCAGCTCTTCGGGATGCAGACACCATCTGCTTGGCACTGAAATTCATCTGGGTGGCACATCCCAGGAGGCCTAGTTGCTAAGATAAATGCATGGGAGAGATGAGTTTATGAAGGTAATTCATAATCCTTTTTATATAATTCCTAGATTAAGAAGAAATGATTTTGGATCAATGGTGGGTTTCTGATAATGACTATAACAAATTTAATATTAAAATCTAGAACGATATAGGGTTCTCAGACATTGCAGTGCACAAAAATTTTTCTATGAGTCCGATTTGTCCCTGAATCAAAAGAAAATCGTTTCATGTGTTTTTGACATTCGTTCAACTACAGGTTAATAATAAAATTCATCTTCTTCTTTATTAAATAATCACCAGTTCACTTCAATAGAATTCAAATTGCCATTAATTTGTTACTTTGAATTGACCAGTTTAATATCAAGTATTTGGATGTTGTTAATTTTCCCTCAAATGAACTACATCCAATGAAACCAGCACACAATAAGTAAACAAAGGGTGACAGTAAGTCCTTAATTCTTTGCTAAGTTTCCACTATGCCAAGTTTCCTCCCAGGGACCTTGTAAGGCAACCACAAGTCAGTGGCAATTGGTAGTTTAACCACAAATCACAGAAGAATTCCACGTTTTCAACAGAAAACAGGAACACCAGTGACTACGAATTTCTGGGTGTTGTATACATCTATAAAGTATTAAGCATTTTATTTAACTTTTATTTTTATACATAGGTTTAAAAACTTATTTTCTGAATGGGGAGGAAAATTGATAAACACCTGCTTTTCATGGTCGAAAACACCATTATTCTAACAAGTGATCAACTAAATCCATTTGACACAATTAGTGAGCAATAAAAAATCATGTCCACTATAGGTCTCTAGCCCATGGAGATTATAGATCCGTCAGATTTATATTTTATGAAGTTCTCCTTGAATCCTATGACTAGAAGGAATTTCTTTTCCGTGAACCCAATTGAATTTTATCTGTATCATTTCTAAGGCCTTCATTAATATGTACCTTGCTTCAATTATTTCTTATGTTATATAATTTCTTACCCTACTCTAACACATAACATCTTA
Organism: Prionailurus viverrinus; assembly: GCF_022837055.1. Taxonomy (NCBI): domain Eukaryota; kingdom Metazoa; phylum Chordata; class Mammalia; order Carnivora; family Felidae; genus Prionailurus; species Prionailurus viverrinus. The sequence goes on along the minus strand of NC_062568.1, from coordinate 58,835,311 downwards.
GCAGATATTCAGCAAAAAATAGCTACAAAAGAATTCGAGTCAATATCAAATACCACTCCACACCCTATCTATACCATGATTTGACTGCTCTACTGAAATTTAAAAGAAACAATTAAGATATCATTATATATAGCAAGCCTCAAAAATTTGAAACCCACGAATTTGGGATGTCCTAGGAAATATTCATAGTGAGAACAAAAATATCTAAGAAACATGGAACCTACTTAAGAGACTGGAAAGTGCCCATTTGTAAAACCACTTGATTCACAAATTTATTATTTGGAAATACCTAGTCAACTCTACTGTATATTCAATACTGTATATTCGATACTGTTTGATAATGGTTTGTAATTTAAGCTGTCTTCTCTCCAGTGTATGCGAATTAGAAAAAACCTGTGGTAATATGAAATGATTCCTTGGCCTGAAACATGTAGGAATATGGTACTTACAACAGTCTACCTCATCAGAGTGGTCATTGCAGTCAAAAACACCATCACAACGATATATGTTGCTAATACATCGACCCTCACTGGCACATTTGAATTGGGAAGCAGTGCAATTAATTACTAAGAATGAAAAAAAAAAGCATTCGAAATTAGCTCAAGGAAAAAATGACTACACATTTTTAAATGTCATGAATACAAATAAAGCAATCCACTTACCACAACCATTTTCATCAGATCCATCAACACAGTCCTTGTCCCCATCACAGACAAAAGATAGGTCAATACATCGATGATCAGGACAACGAAACTGACTAGGTAGGCATGTCTCTGTAAATTCTAACGTCATTCAAAAACAAAACCAAGTAACAGTTTATTTCTTGTTCAGTGTGTACCGGACCGAAGCTGCAAAATGCTAAGGAGATACACAGGTTATCTCATTTGTACATGTGTTCAAAATTCCTTCACATCAGCCATATAGCCAAAGTTAGCCCAGAAGAGTACTCAAAGCAAGGACAGTTTGAGGGAAGAGGAATAAGAAGATTATAGGTCAGAGTCAGATTCTGTGATTAAACCTTGAAAAATACATTACACTTACCAAAGTGAGCATCATGGGCTTGGACTGGACTATACCTCATGAATACAATTGGGTCTGTGACTCTCCACCAAAGCTAAGCAACGGAGCCCAACTGGGCACCATGGTCAGCCTGACCCACATGCCGCAACAGTATATAGACAGATCATGACTGGATTTAGTCCAAAGTCTAAGCAGAACGTTTCTAGAAGCCAGGGTCCTACCTTGCTAAAGAGACATACCCTTAGAGTCAGATGTGCTGGCTGTCCCATCCACAATATGAAGCCATATTAAATATGGACGCACAGAATGTGAAAGCTAGAAGAGGTCTGAAAACCCATCTGCTACAGAGGGAAGTGACCTGCCTAGTCATGTAACCAAGACTAGACCTTGGTCCAGGGAACTCCATCCACCTTCAACTACTATTGTAGACACAAAAACAAACAACAACCTACATGAAATCAGAACTAGCAAGATGAAAAGCAGGCAGACAGCACCAATGAAATTTAAATTTTCTGTGCTTCTGTGCTTTATTCCCTTTTTGCCTGTATGAAACAAAAAGAAAAACCAATAGCCAAATGTCTTATATGATTTAGAATAAAACAAATTTGTGATATATAGATATATAGATATAGATATAGATATAGATATCTATATCTATCTATATATCACAAATTTGTTTTATATAGATATAGATATCTATATCTATCCATATATACATACATACATATAGTGGATATATAGTGGAGGAATTGTATCCCACTCGTGTCTGGATGTTAGACAGACACAGTCCTTTTTCTGCATCCATAAAACTCAGTGATCAGAGGACTCTAAGCATCTTTACTCTTTACTCTGATAGCCTATTGATACAGGGATTGACAGATGGAACAATGATTACAATCCAACAAAAACTGTGGGAGCCTCAGGGGAAAATGTGCAAGGCCTACTAATTGTTCAAATCTATTCATTAGGCTGACCAACCAAGAGAAGTCTGCGCAAAACTTACCGCAATTCTTCTCATCAGATCCATCCGCACAATCATTATCTGTGTCACAGAGCCAGCTCCTTGGGATACACAGATTATTATCACAGGTGAATAAGGATGCAGGGCAGGAAGTGGGTGCCTGGGACGGACAGTTCTGCTCATCACTGCCATCCACACAGTCATTCTGCTTGTCACACTTCCAGTGTGCAGGGATGCACTCTCCGTGGCTACAGGTGAATGCTGAAGATGCACAGGAATTATCTACAACGGAAACAAACTGGTCACAAAGACATTTGCTTTTACAGCCCTATTAAGTGAGTTCTTACCTTGTAAAGGCCCAGTTCTTCAACGGGAGCAAATATACAAAATAAAGAGAGACGTGCACATCATTCTTACCATCACCATTGGCTGACATTTATGTAGCAATTAATTGTCATAAGCCAGGCATTTTTCTAAGTGTTTTATACATACTTTTTCTCTCTTAATCTTCACAAGTATACTGTGTGGTATGTATAATTATCTGCATTTTACAGATGAGGAAACTGAGGCTTTGAGAGATTTAGGAATCTCCCTAAGATTCAATCTCTAGTTGGTGCGACCTGAGACCCATCCCGTACTTCTCAGCTACACTTCGTCTAATCTCAATTTCACACTTAGTCTAAAGAAACCTTGAAAAGGTGTCATTGGAAAAACGCAAATTGATAAAATATTCAGGTAAAAATTTGTACATTTAAAACAAGAAGAAAATTTTAGAAATTTCAGACAAGTGGGCACTTTTATTTTCATATCTGACACTCTTCTTTCTCTCTAAAAAGACAGGTTATTAGTATTATTGATCTCACCTTGATAGAGAGTTCTTAGATTTCAATGATTCTTTTTTTTAATTTTAATGGAATGCTTGTTTTCTACAATAGCATTCATTAGGCCCCCGACTTTATACACCAGATTACCATGGAAAGAAGAAAGTAAACATTAAGACCATCAGTTCACCCCTATTTTACTCCAAAGTGGGGGAAAGGAAATATACCACTTGAAATTTTCAAACGCAATGATTACAAGTACCGATTATGAAATATATTCTTTCAGATACTAAAGGTTATAATCTATTTATTCTGACTTGACTTTTGGAGGAGCTTGTAATAACTGCATTGGTCCAAACATCCAATGTCAGATAAAAACAAAATGTTGCTGAAGATAGCCCAAATCAATGGTAGAAATCAACTGTAGCATGATCTATGAATGATATTTACTATCTAGCTTCCTAAAGCCTTGGGGGTACATATTAAAAAATCCAAACTTCTAGAAGATTTTTTCCCCCACAGAGATAACCCAACCATAAAAAAGAAAAAAAAGAAAAAAAAAGGTCCGCCTCTCTGTTCTATTCGTCGCTGAGTATCTCCTATGTATAAGCTACTTACTAAATTTGCCACATAGGTGCTCATCGCTGTTATCATGACAGTCATCTACTCCATCACAGCGGTAGTGACTGGGCACACATCTGCCGTTGCTACATGGAAAGGAAAGGGCACCACATTGCTCCAGGGGTGGTTCATGGGATGGGTCTTCCTGGCATGTCAAGTGATTAGAAGTCAAATTCATCCCATACGGACAACCACACACCCGCTGGAAATTTGGCACTGGGAAGCAGAAGTGGCTGCAGTCACCATTTGGATGTGTGGGTCGGTTACAGTAGTTAGAACCTGCAAAGGCAATGAGGGAGACAGTGAGTTATGTACATTTCCACTGGGTTGATCACAGGATTAGTGGTGAAGGAAAACAAATGGGAAAGAACAGTGTTCACACCCAACACTAAAAAGTAGCTGCTTCTTAGAAATCAACATGCCAAATGGAACATTCAGTTTAAACACAGAAAATGTCCTAAAATGTGTTTTGCCTGACAATATCTTTAGGATTAACAAAGTTGAACAGAGATTGTTAAGTCTTACACTATTTAACTCTCTGGGTAGCAGGAATATATAACAATCAGGAGCTGTATTAAATCATACATACTAAAAAGTAAAGGAGCCACCATATTGAACAAAATACAACCATGTAAAAGAACTTGGCAACCTCACCAGTCTGAGTGTTGGCATCATATGATTTCACATGCATTATATTAGTGATGCCGCTTCGGATAACTCTCATGTCTCCACCATCCATTTTCCTCACTCGAACGATGGCACCCAGTCTCCAGTCGGTAAAAAACACATAGTCTAAGAAGAAATACCAGTGATTAGTATTATCATCACAGCTCACTTTGGAAAATGCAATAGACTTGTAACGCTTCTTGCAAATGTGAGAAGATTCTCCCACAAATATCTGTAATATATTTCTGTGATCATTTTCTGTGACTTATTACTCTCTAGAAATGGCTCCTTAGAAGGCTACATATTTAATGATACCAGAGTTCTGGTTCAGGCAGGCATGTATGGAGTATTGTGATGGTATTTAGTAGCAATTAGGTTTGGACTTCCACAGGTAAAAATAAAAAATTGGATTATTCAATAGAGCATTAGATGTGTCTCATATGACCGAGTTCTTATCCCACCTAAAGCACTAAACTTCTCAGCGCTTATAGGCGAGTACTTAACTGGATGAGGGTTCTTTTTTTAGTAAAATTAAGGAAATAACTAAATCTCTAAGCTCCCTTCCAGATCAACCCCTCTATATATCCCATGTCTTAATTGAGGACACTAATTTTGTAGCTCTGGGGATCGATCAAATTATCCACAGAAGTGTGCCTACCTCTCCAACTGTAGTAATATTCCATGAAGTAAAAATAGTTAGTCATGTTCCCTTTATGCTACCAGAGCAAGAAAGTAAACACACACATTTTGAATAGAATCAGTGGATTTTTCTTTTTAAGAATACTTTAAAATTCCCAGCTAACCAAAAAAATGCCAAAAATGCCACAAATTTTATCATTAGACCAATTTCCCTTATCTGTGGCCTAATCAATGACTAATCAGTCACTGGACTTACTAAACCTTATCTAGACTGACTGACAATCTCAATCCCACCACTCATGAAGGTATCTTACTATACTTAAATAGATAAGAAGTTCAATAAACCTTTCACTCCTATGTGGTGCACAGATAGCCAAGCATATCTAGCCTTTCCATAAAAAGAAGGATAATTTCTATGGTGTTGTGCAATCAAAGAATTTTCCAGGGGCCCGTGGGTGGCTCAGTCAACTCTTGGTTTCAGCTCAGGTCATGATTTCCCAGTTTGTGGGTTTGAGTCCCACATCAGGCTCTGTACTGACATGCAGAGCCTGCTTGGGATTCTCTCTCTCTTCCCCCTCTCTCTCAAAATAAACTTAAAAAAAAATAATTTTCTATAAGAAATTCACAATGAAGGGCAGTGTTGGGAGAAACCTACTATTATTATTATTATTATTATTATTATTATTATTATCATTATTATTACTATTATTATTATTTGGGGAACATGGTGTTGCTTTTGTGAGTATGCACTAAAATTTTTTTCATACTGATGAAACCAAAAGGTATTGAAAGTGCCTTTTTATTCAATCCCAAAACATTCCCTCAAGGAGCAGGAAAAATTTAACATTCTTACAATGTTCCTATGTGACATCAAATGGCTGTCTGACATCATTAGTGAAAAGGGAGTAAGTGGAAAGGCATAAATAGAAAGGGGTGAGTATGTAGAATTGACTCATCTCATCATAAAAACTTACTCTCTCAAGAGCATTTTTAAAATATTTTTAAATACCATGCACTCCTCCACAGATAAACAGACAGCAGGATGGAACATGCAATATACTTACTACCTATTCATTCCACACTATATGCATGGGAGAAAGTCTTTGATTTACAGTCAGTATCTAGCCTGTTAAAGCACCTTACTAATTATCCAGAGTAGGATGTTCCATCCAAGTACACAAGTAGCATATGGTCCAGGGCCTTTTGTGGATCACAAAATGGCACTAACTGGACTAATTATGGTTTGTCAAACAGAACCAGGTTAGATTTGAGTCTCTCTTCATCCTCTTGGCCTGGCAATTTTGTATAATGCGCAAGCTATACAATCATTTGCAGAAACCTTGTGTTCAAGACTAAATAAACCACCTGTTTCACAATGCCAAGCTACACTCAACTCAATACCACCACTCCACTCAAGAGGGGAGCCAGGACAAGGAAAACTGAAACATTGTGATCATTGCTGCTGTGTTTCCCAGGATTTCACACCCACAAGCAATCTTTATTAGCAGCATTAAATTATCGGAAAGGTTCATGAAAAAGCAACTACGTCTCGCTGTTTTTCCACAAGACATACACTAATTTCTATATAACAACAATGATATCAGTTACCCATTATGTGTCTAAAAAGTTTCAGAGTCATTCAGTGCCTATGCAGTTGATAAATATGTGTAGTAGCTTTCCCACATGAATTCTAAGAAGGTTTTTACAAAGAATAACAAAACACAAGACACCACAAACACTCCTAGTGTTTTATTCTTAAAAGTGATAGAATCAGTAGTTTATTTCTTTGGGGGATATTTATATCATAGAGTACTTGGGGAGTTTATAATACATGTAATCTACAAAATGCTATACTTATATAAATTGTCAATTATTATCTAAAAGCGTCTAAAACAAAAAATTCACAAAGTGAAAAAAACCAAATGTTTTGTCTACACATAATAGCACCATTCTCATTTTTTGTATTCTAAAGTAACCAACTTTTCTGGAGTTGTGAGATTGCCAAATGAGGATGAGTCTACTGTTAACAATTTGCAAAGTATAAAAAAAAAACACACACACTTTTATTGCTTCAAAGCATACCTCCAAAGACAGTAAGTCCAAATGGATGTGTCATCTGCTGTATATGGCCCAGGTTTCTTCTGTCTAAGCCATCAAAGGTGCTGTGCTCAATTTTATCAAAAAAGGCATCTACCCAGTACAACCGTAAAGCACTAAAATGATAAAATACTTAGTTATCTGTTATCCAGAAACTAGTAATGCACCCTTTCCACGGAGGACAATCATAAATGGTATGTTCAGTTGAAACATTTATTAAACAAAGTTTTAAAGATTAGATTATATTCATTAAAAATGTGATAGTTTTTGAAAATGGCATGATTTCATTCTTTTTCATCACCTTACTTATGCCCCCCACCAATGATACAATACGTTCTAACGAAGCAATTTTTAATTGTCTTAAAAATTTTTTAATGTTATCTTCCAGTTAGGTATTTTATTTTTCTCCTGGTTAAGTCCATAAGTTAACAAAATATTGGTAGTAATCTATGTTTAAAAGACTACATATATTTCTTCCTTTTGTCTCTTCTATAGACTACTTTGGCATTCATCTCTGTAAGCTTTTTCACCCTGTTATCTTTTCCTATGTTCCTAGATCATCAATTTCCTGAGAACTCTATCCTATACTTCAAAATTCTCCCAGAGTATATATATGCAAATACACATTTGTTAATTAATTGACACTAAAGATTTCCTACCCACAAGATGCTCCCTATGAAAATTACATATCACCTGAACTTCATCAAATCCCCTATCCTACTTCTAATGTGATTTCCATCTTGCCTCCTCTGTATGGACTTCCCACAAGGTCCTATCATTCTGCTCCCTCTATCAATATCCTCAGAATGTTCATGAGTGCATTAGTTTTCATCCCAGCAGAAGCTGGCTAACTATGTGTTCTTTGTGTCCTTGTATCATACTGTGTCCTTCTCCCAGTGCCAATGATGTAAAAATATCTGAGTGCAAGTAGTACCAGTTTCCTCACTCCATCATACTGCTTAATGTGGTCCACACTAAGAGGGAACTTAATAATTCACAATGATTCCTACTTACCCCCAGTCAATGGCCAACCCATTGGGCCATCCAAGAGTAGTGTTTACTATAGGCAAAAGGTTAGATCCATCACTCCATGCTCTCATAATTTTAGCAGGACGGAACCAATCAGTGAAGAATATATACCTAGAAAAAGAGGTAATAAATCAAAAATGTTAACACTGGAACAAACTACATGACTCAGATTTTCCAGAGACATGTTACAATTTCATTTTCTGTATATGTTCTTGGGCTTATGCAGAAAAAATAAAATCTGTTTAATAGGCAAGTTTAGTGTACTATCGATCTCTTAATTAAAAATTCAGTTAGCAATATATAACTAAAGTCATAAATACAATGGCATTAAAATGGGCATCCAGAGCAGAGAACCAATGTGCTAGACTTGGGACATGAAACTATTGTCACCAAGTAGATTCTTTAAAAAGACATAATTCAGGTTACATTTTAAGATTTTATTTTTTAAGTAATCTCTAAACCCAACATGGAGCTCGAAACTACAACCCCTAGATCAAGAGTCACACGCTCCACTGACTGAACCAGCCAGGCACCCCTGGGTTACTTTAAATACTCCCAAGTTGTTGAAATGAAATAATATACTATGAGCAAGAATACAGATTTTAATCTCTCTTTCCTCTCTGGATTAAACATCTAGGTCACACTAGATAGCTCTTTAGTCATCTTCCACAAGGAAAGCATTTCATCTCGGTTGAAGAATGCACCCAAACCAACTCTCACTCTCTATCCAAGGTAAACTTTTATTCTGAGGAGTGACAAAAAGAAAAATCTAGGGGTAAAAACAAACAAACAAACAAACAAAACTTTTCTCTCTCATATGACCCTTAAAATTAGTCTTTCAAAAACATAATTTTCTGAAATGTGACTTCATATTATTTAAATGAAAGAGTCAGTAGGAAAGGAATTTAACAGCTCTTCAAAACCAAATGGCTAAGATTTAGTTTAAGATAAGTTCATTAGGAAATCAACTCTTTACAGGGCAGTAAAATGTATTATTAATAATATCACCAGTTTTTAAATGTTTCTTACATTATTTCACAGGAAGAAATTTAAATACAAAATAAACACTCTAGAGGCATCATACAGAGTTCTTTAGACACAAAGGCTTTGTAGTCAGATAGGTCTGAAATTTGAGTACTAACTGTTGTTTATCAGGTATTATATCTTCCTGGCTCACAAACCAGCTTTTGAATTAGACAAGATTATGTAAAGTGCTTACTCTGTGTCCTCCAGAAATCAGGTTTTAGTGATTTACCACTCACTTTTTTTCTTTTTAAACTCCACTCAAATACAGCTACCAAGCTCAGACTTGTTCCAAACAAACATATTCGCTATTAACCAGATTTAAATAAGAAAGGTAAGAACCTAAAAGGAATAGTATAAACTGTTCTGTCTTTTCTTGTCTGACACCACCAATCACGGAATGGCTAAACATGAAACTTAGTCTGTGGTCTGAAAGACTTTTTATTCTGAAAACTACTGAATGATTAAGCAAGTTTTGCCACGCTTTGTATCAATACATTAAAGCAGGGAAAGAATTTGATCCTTTCCTGATAATTCCACTGCACATTCAATCCTTTTCTACTGAATCTGTATCACATTGTTGGTCCTCTTCAATTGTGGAAAAAAAACACACTTCAGTGAAGACTGGGAAAGCTGAAACTAAGGAGAAAGTGATTTCAAGGAGATGAAATGATTCCTTAAACTTATGCCACACGGATAAAATTTAAGGTGATTTCAATTTATGTAGTTCAATCTTGTATTTGCTGAGCTTGCCAAATAAATGTGGCATCACTTTTCAATAACTTTAAAAGACATACAGTTTCAAGCTTTTCAGGAAACATGAACACACTTACCCAGCAATAGGATGAACTACAATTGATCGTGGGTTATTTAAATTCTGGATTATTGCACGTCTCGATTTATCAGCTAACCTCATGACACTGATACTCCTGTAAGAAGCATCTGTCCAATAAAGATTCTTTGAAATCCAATCAAAAGTCAAACTTTCAACACTTTCCACCCTGTTGGCGGTGAGAATTTCTCTTCCTGTAAGTTGAGATATGAACAAGGTTTAAGCTAAATATATTTTATGCCACACATTTTCCAAATACTGCATATTTAAATTGTGTCAAAGTTATAACATATTTCAGTAACCCACGTGGAATTCTTAAAAAACAAAACAAAAACAAAAAAAAAACACTGCTGAGCAACGAGCAACCACAGAGATAAAACTAGAATCTATCCATTCCCAAAAGTTTGGATCTCAAAAAACAGATATGATTCTGATAAATTGAACCAGAAGTGGTATGCCCTACATTTACTCCCTTGTTCAACCTTCCAGAAAAAAATTTCTCATTGCAGAACATCTGAAAGAAGAGAAGATACCTGAGTTCACATATTCACAAGCACCACCCACAGAGAGCTCTGATAAGCGACCAGGTACCACTGGCAGGAGATCTCTGAGGTGTGACCGCCCAACCTTCTCAACAGCCTTTCAAACTGCAAAGTTGCCCTATTTTGAAAAGACCAGCAAAGATTCCAAATGGAAATCAGAGGTACAGGAGGAAAAAAAAGGCCACTTTTCTCTTGGTGAAATTTTTATGTCTTTTCCCCTTTTTCTTATTTTCATTAAGGAAATCTGAATCACAGTCAATAACACTTTTTTTGAAGTAGGGAAAACCATCGTAGTGCTTTTTCCATTCATTTACTTAGCAAATTATAAAAGAAAGTCTTCTATGTGCCAGACACCATACTAGATACTTAGGAAACATAATATTGCTAATAGTATTTGTAATAATAGCTTATATTGAGCACTTACTACAAGCCAGGAACTGGCCCAAAGATTTTACATGGAATCATCCATCGTCACAACAGTTCAAGGAAGGCGGTATTATTAGCAACCTTATTTTGTAGATGAGGAAACTGAGTCATAGAAAAGTGAAGCATCTTGAAAGAAGTGTGGACACTGCCTTTGAAGGATTTATAATGAAGTGGAGGCAATTAAACTAAGAGGTAGAAATCAAAAAGTAATGGGTATTTTGACAGATATGCATGGAATGGTATGAAACACAGACTCCAAATGAAGCACAAGGCGAGGTGGAGGTGTGGACAGTTTTCCCAAAGGAAGGGGTGAATTAGGTGCTGTAGGAAAGGAAAGACTTGGAAGTGAGAAAGAGAGATTGAGAACTCCACGCGTTTTGGAGGTTAATCAGTTAATGGCAGAGGTTAAGAGAAAGGGAGAAATTTAGGTAACCACCAGACCCTGGGAGGAATGGGGGTGGCGAGGGAAAGGGACAGTGGTCATGCTCTACATGCTCTAAGGCAGGAAGTCTTACATGGAGTAAAGATGTCTACTTACATCTGTTGGTTTTGAGGTAATTGTGGGATATATGGTGAGATACACAACAGGCAGTTGGCATTATGGGTGTGAATCTCAGAGAGCTTGGAGGGAGATTTATGGAGGGATATTTATATCACCTGAAAAAAGTCTTCCCTGATCTTTCCCTCATTTGCCAGGTTAGGAGGAAAATCATTCAGTAAATGCCTTACCATAAGTCTCCCCATTCTAATTTATAATGGCTACATAAATGGTAATCCAAGACGCTGAAGGCGCAAAATTATGCAGAAAATAGAGGAGAAGAGACCCACATGTTGAACATAGAGAACACGCCTATATAGGAAACAGGCAAAGAAGGAACGACCTCTGAAGAACACCAGAAAGATAAGGAAACGACACTGGAGGTGACCAAGATGAGAAGAGTGTGAAGTGACATAGTTGGCAGATTGAGATGGAGTGAGGAATAAGTGGAAAGTATAAATGTGGAAGTGAGAACAGGAACATGTAGGCCAATGTTCCAAGAAGTCCAACCATGAAATGAAAGAGAGAGAGAGCTGTAACTAGAGAGACACTTGGACTGGGATGTGGGTTGCACTTTTAGGATGGGAGAGATTTGAGCATATCGGAGTCCCTTGAGAGCTTCATTCAGCTGATCTTGACTTTAACCTGATTTCTGACAACTCATTCTCTACATACGTACTCAATGACACGTATTCGTGGAAAACAGCAGTGTAAAACCTCTCTCACCAAAGCATACTATAGAGTGTTTTAAAAGGTAACTTGCTCATTATGTAGACTTAAAACTGACAAAAAGCGTGATGAGAATTCCAGTTTGACAAAGCAGAAGGAAGCTGATCTGTAGGAGACTGAGCCTACATGTGGCAAAAAACCTAACTCTGCTTTTTGGTGAAAGCTAACATTGACTGGAGTTCTCCAAGCTCAGTGGACCTAACTCTAGTCTTCAGATAGATGCAGTCTGGTTGAAAGTAGAAGACTGACCACACATGTTTTCTCCTCTTCCTTCCAAACTCTACTAACATGACAACAAAGGGACAGCAGATAAGAAATTTTGACACTTTGGAAGAGAAAGGGACTGCAGGTAATAACTCACTAAGGGCGGGGGGGGGGGGGGGGGAGATGCAAACTAAGTCCAGCAGGGGGAAGACACACACACACACACACACACACACACACACACACACACACACAGAGACACTTCAACATATTCGGGGTCAGAGATACCGGGCTCTGCGACACACAAGGGTGAAGAACTAAAGTGCTTAGTTACAAGTTGGTATTAGAAGCAGTGAGACCACCAGGTCCTTCCCGGATCCTGAGCAATTCTGCCGCTTCTGTCCATCTACCTCTTCTAACAGACCAGCAATCTTGTTCTCTGGAGGAAATGATGCAGAGACGCTGTGGGCTCAAAGACACCACAATGCACAATGGCACTGCATCTGCTGGGTGGAACAAAACTGAATACAGGCAAATTGTGTGACTAGTGAACTGAAGGGTCCTTGGCCCCCTGTCCTCTGTACTTCTCCTATAACACAGACGGCAAGCTATCTTCACCTCCTCTTAATCCCCATACCAAGGAGAATGGAGACCTCTGATAAGGACAAAGGACTATCCCTAGAAAAAGATTTACTAATATTGATGTTTGGAAGCTCCCCAACAGAAAGTCTGCCTCAATATCTGAAGTTATCCAGCTGATGAGGCCCAAACAGACAGAAAGACCTTCTGGTAGCTTAAACAAAAATCACAGAAATTTGAAGAAAGCTTCCATCATAGGGGAAAAAAATGTGTAGTTAACGGTGTTATATTTGTTTCACATGTACAATATAGTGATTCCACAATTTTGTATATTACTCAGTACTCATCTAGGTAAGTGTAATCTTAATCCCCTTCACCTATTTATGCCCCCCCCCCACCTCCTCTCTGGTAACTATCAGTTTATTCTCTATAGTTAAGAGTCTATACTTTGTCTTTTTATTTTTTCCCTTGTTCATTTGTTTCTTAAATTCCACATATGAGCAAACTATACAGTATTTGTCTTTCTCTAACTGCCTTATTTCACTTAACATTATACTCTCTATACTCATATACTCTATACTCATTATACTCTCGTGTGTTGAAAATCACAAGATTTACTTTCTTACGACTGAATATCATTCCATTATATATATACAACATTTTCTTTATCCATTCATCTATTGATGGACATGTGGGCAGTTTCCATAATTTGGCTATTGGAAATAAGGCTGCAACAATTAGGGGTGCAGATATCTTTTCAAATTAGTGTTTTCATTTTCTTTAGGTAAATACCAGTAGTGGAATTACTGGGTCATCTGTTAGTTCTCTTTTCAATTTCTTGAGGAATCTCCATACTGTTTTCCACAGTGGCTGCACCAATTTACCTTCCCTGCAATGGTGCATCAGGATTCCCTTTCCTCCACATCCTTGCCAATTTCTTGTCTTTTTGATATTAGCCATTCTGACTGGTAGCAGGTGATGTCTCATCATACTTTTGATTTTCAATTCCCTAAAGATTAGTGATCTTAAGCATCTTTTCATGTGTCTGTGGACCATTTTGGACCATTTTGATGCCCTATTTAAGACAATGTCTATTTGGTTCTGCTGTCCATTTTTTAATTGGATTTGACTGCTGTTGTTGTCGTCATCATTACTGAGTTAGACTGAGTTCTTTATGTATTTTGGATATTAACCCCCTTAACCAATATATAGTTTGAAAATATCTTCCTCCCTTTCTGTAGGTGGTCTTTTCATTTTGTTGTTTAGTTTGCTGTGCAGAAGCTTGAGTTTGATGTAGTCCCATTCATTCATTTTTGTTGTTGTGTTTGTGCACAAAAACTTACTGCCAAAACCAATACTAATGAACTTCTTCCCTATGTTTTCTTCTGGGAGTTTTATGGTATCAGAAATCATTTTTTAAGTCTTTGATCTACTTTGGTTAATTTTTGTGACTTGTGTGAAGTAAGGATCCAATTCCACTGTATTACATGTGTTTCTCCAGTTTTCTCAACACCATTTGTTGAAGAGACTATCCTTTTCCCATTGGTTATTCTTGAAACCTGTCTCAAATATTAGTTGGCTATATATGCTAGAGTTCAGTTCTGCGCTCTCTATTTTGTCCTAATGTTCCATAATGTGTCTATTTTTGTGTCCATATCATACTGTTGTTACTGCATTGGCTTTGTAGTACAGTTTGAAATCTGGAAGTGTGATACCTCCAGGCTTGTTCTGTGTCCTCAGGATTGGTTTTATTCAGGGTCTTTTGTGGTTCCCTACAAATTTTAGGATTGTTTCTTCTATTTCTATGAGGAATGCTTTTGGTCATTTGATAAGGATTGCACTGAATCTGTAGATGACTTTGGGTATTATGACCATTTTAATAATATCAATTCTTCCAGTCCATGAACTTGGGATGTTTTTCCATTTGTATGTGTCTTCTTCAATGTCTTTCATCTAAGTTTTGTAGTTTTCATTTTACAGATCTTCTACTTCATTGGTTACATTGATTCCTAAGTATTCTATTGTTTTTGATGCTATTGTGCATGGAATGTTTTGTTTTTACGTCTTTTTTGGATGCTTCATCATTAGTGTAAAGGAAAGCAACTGATTTATGTATGTTGATTTTCTGCTCTGCCATTTTATTGAAATTATTAATTAAATTGCAACAGTTTTTGACTGATTCCTTGGGATTTTTTGTATATATAGGGTCAGCAGCAAATAACTGCCTTTTTGCTTCTTTCTTTCTAATTTGGATGGCTTTTACTTCTTTGTCTTACCTAATAGCTCTAGCGGGGACTTCCAGCACTATATTGAATAGGAGTGGTAACAGAGGGCATCCTTGCCTTGTTCTTTATCTTAGGGGGAATGCCTTCAATTTCTCTCCATTCAGTATAATGTTAGCTGAGTGTTTGTTGTACATGGCCTTTATTATAGTGAGATACGTTACTTCTATACCCACTCTGTTAAGAGTTTTTATCATTAAAGTATGTTTTCTTTTGTCAAATGCTTTTTCTGCATCTATTGAGATGATTGTGTGATTTTATCTTTCATTTTATTGATGTAGTGTATTACATTTATTGATTTGCATATATTGAATCATCCTTGCATCCCAGGGATAAATCCCACTTGGTCATAATATATAACCCTTTTAATGCGTTCCTGAATTCTGTCTGCAATATTGTTTATTTTGTTGAGAAGCCTTGCATCAATATTTACCAGAAGTAATGGCCTACAGTTTTCTTTTCTTATGGTATCCTTATCTGGTTGTGGTATTTGATAGAATTCTCCAGTGGGTTATAAAATCCAAATATAAGATGATGTCATCATCCAATAAAGTACACAACAGTAAAGTGTGCCTGATTATAATGTGTCTCTCTGTGATGATTATGAAGATATTAACAGAACCCAAATCAATTGAAAATTTATAGTAAATCGACACTCACATATTAATTCATGTTTTTGTTTTTGGGGGTTGTTTTTTTTTTTTACTATTATTTCAAGCCCAGCATCCTTCCCAGAGAGATCCTCTGGCTGCTTGAATATGAGGAATAGCTTCTAATCAATTAACCCATTACTGACTCTCCTTTTATGGAATGTCAGCTTCTTTTATATTAACATTTCTCATCATTAAAAATATACCCTTAAGAAAAAGTTTTTGTTTTAACTTAAGTCACAAAAAAGTAATGGCTCTCTTTCCTTATTTAAAAATATTTAGCAAGCCAAGTAAGTTCTAGTTAGAAAATTATTATTATTATTATTATTGTTATTATTAAAAAATAGACAAAGCATGCAAAAAAATTTTAATGTATTCTCACCTGTGCCATTGATATTTTGTTTAAAAATCATGTCTTTTGATGTATCTGAAAAAAAGATAGTGTTCTCTTGGGCATCAAAATCAACCCCAACAAAGAAAGAAGGATTTCCCGTCACTGGAACTATGACATCTTCTTGGGTAGACAGGTTGAACGGGATGCCACGAACAGCCACCTCAGATGAAAAGATCAGGAACTGCTTAACAACTGTAGGAAGAAGAACACATCGCCATGAGCCACAGGCTGGTTCTTGAATTCCAGAGAAATTACTTATACATCCACAATGCACATTTTATAATTCAGAAATGTACTTTTGAAATAAACATAAAAAATAAATCTGTGGAAAACATAGTTGGAAACAATGGGAAGAGAGGAAAAAAAGATAAGCAGCTATGACGGCAATATAACTATTACAATCTTTCTTCTTCTCGAGAAATTTATCCTTAAGATTTATATAAAACATGGTCCATAGGCTGAATTTCTAAGGCAGTATTAACTGGCCTGCATAGTAATTCCATCAAAACCCTTGCTTTGGATTAACTTTTGAATAGATATCTATACCAAGAATCCTACTGCAGTTTTTAAGGTATTAAGACGGGTGAAGGAAGAATTAACAGTAACCAGTTAAGTTATTTAGAAATAAACAAAGAAGGAAAAGATGGGAGGAGAGAGGAAAAATAGAGGAAATAGGGGAAAAGGAGTGATTTTAAAATCAAAGAAGGAGACAGTAATAGTATGTCAGGAAATCAAAAAGAGGTATACCCAAGAGGTATACCCAAAAAATTAAAATTGCAGGAGTTTAAGTGCAAAATTATTACACAATGTAGTGTCAATGTAACAGTCAGAAATACATGGCTTTTTAAATGAGGGTGATTTTTATCTGAGTCTGGGATTACCTACAAAGTCAACAAATTTGGGGTGCCTGGGTGATTCAGTTGGTTAAGCAGCCAACTTTGGCTCAGGTTGTGATCTCGCAGTCTGTGAGTTCAAGCCCCACATTGGGCTCTGTACTGACATCTCAGAGCCTGGAGCCTGCTTTGGATTCTGTGTCTCCCTCTCTCCCCCCTCTTAAAATAATAAACATTTTTTTTTTAAGTTAACAAATTTGTCCCCGGTAAAATTAGAGAATTTACATTCCAAGCCCAAAGCAGCACCATCTGGGGAGCAAGAATTTGTCAAGGCATTAAAAAGGAGAGTTTTCAAGGTGAAGACAAGAGAAACAAAAGTTGTAAGAGTGTGCATTTCATCAGCTGAAGCTGAGGCAAGAGCCTAACCATGAGAAGATGTGTAGGCAACAAAAGAAGAAAAAGGGGCGCCTGGGTGGCTCAGTCGGTTAAGCATCCGACTTCGGCTCAGGTCATGATCTCACAGTTTGTGGGTTCAAGCCCTGCTTCAGGCTCTGTGCTGACAGCTCAGAGCCTGTTTTGGATTCTGTGTCTCCCTCCCACTTGCTGCCCCTCCCCCACTTCTGCTCTGTCTCTCTCTCTGCCTCTCTATCTCTCTCTCTCTCAAAAATAAATGTAAAAAAAAAAAATGTAAAAAAAAAAAGAAGAAAGAAAAAGAAGAAAAGAACTGAATTGCATCCCAGAGCATAGAGGCAGATATAAATAAAATCTGAACTGAAAAATGAAAAACTAGATGAGTAAATGAGCTGCCCCGACACTTAGTTTGCTGTGGAATGCAACAATAAAGGCAAGGCTTTATTCCCAATAAAGTTAAGGCTACCAGCTAAAGTGGAAAAAGTATACACAATAGAGAAAAGAACTCAAAATTAAATTGTATGGAATTTCAAGAGAATAGTTTAGGGGCACCTGGGTGGCTCAGTTGGTTGAGCGTCTGATTCTGGCTCAGGTCATGATCTCACGATCCGTGAGTTCGAGCCCCACATCGGGCTCTGTGCTGAGAGCTCAGAGCCTGGAGCCTGTTTCAGATTCTGTGTCTCCCTCTCTCTCTCTCTCTGCCCCTCCCCTGCTCATACTCTGTCTGTCTGTCTCTCTCTCTCTCAAAATAAATAAACATTAAAAAAAGAGAGAGAGAGAATAGTTTTAAAAGGAGACAAAGATTTCAGGAAGGAGACAAAGGGGAAAGGAAGTCCAAGGAAACCCTCAATGTGCAATTAAAGGAAAGACCCATGGGACAGCTCTGTGTATGAAGGGAGTAGTGCCTACTGAGGAAGATGCTCTGTCAGCTACCGAAGGCTTATTCACCATTAAGAAGTATGACAGCTTGGGGCGCCTGGGTGGCGCAGTCAGTTAAGCGTCCAACTTCAGCCAGGTCACGATCTCGCGGTCCGCGAGTTCGAGCCCTGCGTCGGGCTCTGGGCTGATGGCTCAGAGCCTGGAGCCGGTTTCCGATTCTGTGTCTCCCTCTCTCTCTGCCTCTCCCCCGTTCATGCTCTGTCTCTCTCTGTCCCCAAAATAAATAAACGTTGAAAAAAAAATTAAAAACAAAACAAAAGAAGTATGACAGCTGGTCCAGTCCTGTCCAAAAGCAGCATATACCCTTATGCTGCCTGCCAAAAAGAGAGCCCAAAAGTGATTTCTTACCAACACAGTGGCGGTTATCCACATCCAGGCTGAAACCGAATGTGCACCTGCAGCGGTAACCCAAACCATCATTATCTGTTCTGTGGCTGAGGACACAGACCTGTTCACAGCCCCCATTGTTATCTCCACATGGGTTGTTAACTAGAGGAAAAAATATACAGGGTTAAATCTCAGTTAGAAATGTATGATTGCCAAAGACATGTGAAACCACTTTGAGCCCTGTAGGTGAAACAGAATAATGGGTTTGAAACTCAGAAACACCACCGCTGGTTGTTGCTGTGTACATCCACATTTACCTGCTCTGACTCTCCCACCTACTCTCAAACTGCAACACACAGGGTTCCCACAGCTAGATAACTTTGGGAATTCTTCTCCCCAAGACAATTATGTCAGACCCTGTCTGCTAGCCTCAGTGGTTAGAAAGTAACTGCCTCCCCCCAAAAAACTTTAGGGTTATTTTTACCATTCATAAGATATAATAAGTAACTATTATTCACTGGATGCTCGCTTTGTAAGTAAGCCAATTTACAATCAATGACTCTAAGAGCTAAATATTATTATCTCAGTTTTATTACTGCCCAAGATTATTCAGCAACTAAACTGGAAGTCAAAACCAGATCTGATTCCAAAACCTTACATGCCTGCAGTACAAACCAGTTTATACTTCCAAAACCCATTCTCAGAGGAATGACTGAAAAAGCTCACTGTACACAAAGCTTTTGTCATGGCCAAAAATGTCACGTCTGCTTTGAAAATTACCTTCTTAACCTTTGACTTACTCTTTAAAATTATATCTTTACCTTCTCAGGTGGATTGATTTAGGGAAACTACAAAGAAAAATAATTTGGATGATAAAATTGGGTAATATTTTTGGTCAAGGACAAATAGGAATTTAGTAGCTGATAAACTGATTATTGCAAATAAATATTTCAAAAATGTTTTCAGGGGCAGCATGCATTTTCAGCTAACGTATGTTTTCCCAGGATGAATACACTGAAGGATATTCACCTGAATGTATCAGTTCTAGTGGCTGGTTTTTTGTTTAAAGAAAATAAATAAACCTAATTATAGTCTTTCTCCACTGTAAAGTCAAACCCGCCACTTAACAAGGGAGTTTTAAAGTAAAATCTGCCTTTCCCTGAATTAATGTTCATTGATTGTAAACTTTCTATCAACACAGAAAAGAGCCATATACAGTCATAGTCATGCCAATTTAAAACAAGACTTACTATAAAATAACAGACGTCTATACAATGTCTGAATCAAAATAATTTTTTTTTTGATGTGACCAGCCTATGACACCAAACACAGTCAGCCTATGACAGACCCAATGCAAACCAAAGAACAAGTGTCATACATATACAACAGAGAAGAAGAGAAATTGGTTCTGATGTCACCTCAACTTGGGCATGTTATTTTCTTCTTCTGGGCTTCGATTTCCTCAAATTTAATATTAAAGGATTGAATACAAGATTTCTCCTAGTAGAATAAGAATACATATTTTGGTTTGCTTTGTTTGCTGTCTGTCCCCAGCATTTAGACAGGACTTGGCACATTGCTGGTGCCAAATAATATCTGTAAAAGACATCTCTAAGTTCCCTGTAGATTCGGCATTTTAACTCTGAAATACGTCAATTTCTCCAGAAGGCCCCAGGATCTACAGAGCCAATTTCAGAGAGTTTAACTCTCTAGATAACCCTCCATATATTTGAAAATGCCACCTAAATCTCATGATATCGCTCATCACTAACTTCCATGGCTGTGAAAAAAAATCTTTCTACCAAGGCTAGTACTGAGCAGGATTTCCATTGTTCTGGGGCAAACATACCATAAGGCTGCCTGAGGGAATGATAAACAGTCACTCCAAAGGGCCTCAGGGAGGTCTGGAGGTACACTTGTGGACTGGTCTCCGTGAACTTATTTGCCTTCATTACAGCCATCTTTGTCCAATCAGTAAAGTATACATAACCTTCAAACAAGCTTATTCCAAAGGGATGAGGAATGAGTGAGCCTCCGTGGACGACCGTCTTCCTGTTGCAAAAGATGTACATCACACAATTTTTTTTTACCTTCATTTTTTTTTAATTTTGTTTTAAGTTTTATTTATTTTTGAGACAGGCAGAGACAGAGTATGAGCAGGGAGGGGCAGAGAGAAAGGGAGACACAGAATCCGAAGCAGGCTCCAGGCTCTGAGCCATCAGCACAGAGCCCGACTTGGGGCTCAAACTCACAAACCGTGAGATCATGATCTGAGCCAAAGTCGGACGTTTAACCGACTGAGCCACCCAGGTGCCCCATACCTTCATTTTGATTAAAGGTGGAATTAGTTCGAGTAAATGCTTAAAAAGCTAAGTAATCTCTTGATCCAAATGTAGAATATATAGAAAAATATTTTTAAGTTGTAGGTATATCTCCACCTACATTTGATAGAAAGATTTTCATGTGTCTCTTGGGAAAGACCCTTGAAAATAAAATTCTAGCACCAGTCCTAGTTTATTCTAGACGTTTTGAAAAATTACTGTTTTCTCAAATGCTTCTTTAAGGTTATCACACAAAAAAGGGGAAGAGGGTTAAGATGTGAGATACCATTTTGAAATCCATAGGTGAAAGGGTATAACAAGGGAATGGAAATGTAGTAGCAGATACCTTCAACTTACTTCACGCTGCAGCATTAACCATTTCTTAGCAATTAGGGAGCTGGATAGTAAGTAGAACAATTCCAGAACAACCATACAGACCTATTCCTGATGTCATTCTGGAAAACCAAAAAATAGCACGACTACTGTCATGCCTCAGGATAAACCTGTTTGCTCACCACACTTGTAGTGGAGGCACATAGTGGCCAGAGCTGCTTTACGTAGAAGAAAATACAAGTAAAAGGTGCCAAGCAAGGATAATGTCTGCCATAAGTTCTTCTACATCAGTGATAATTCACTTAGGCCACATAAAGAAAGTGAAGTAGAAGATGGTTCTGAGAAAAAAAACTTATTTTTTGCCTCGTGGCAAAATAGAAAGACCTTCAAGAAAAATCTTAAGAGCCCTGAAAGCAAAAATGCACTATAGAACTCTAAGAACTGAAGATGCTAAGGTTTCACACCAAAATGTAAAAAAAAAAAAAACAAAACCAAAAAGCAAAAAACAAAAACAAAGAAACCTAAGGGGGCAAGTAAGCACACACTTTAAAACACTCAATAATGACATGGCACATTAAGATTAGAGAATGGTTTTTCTTTTTCATTTAGCAAATTCCAGAACCCTGAATGCCACCTGCTGGCACAGCAATAGGCAGTGACTTTATGATTTCAGCTGTACTCATGAGCTTTAATATAGCTCTTTGATGTTGCTTCACAGCCAGCAAAGCACTCAAATATTTCTGAAGCTACATTGGTTTTTTTAGGTTTTATGTTTTACTTGAACCTTAGCATAAAAATAGTTAGGCTATCTAATATAATGTCAAAACACCTGTGAAAGAGAAAAAAAATTTAGGCAATTTCTCAATTGTTTTTGTATGACTTATTGGGTTGATTGATATTTTATGTTAAAGTGATTCACCAGTTTCAGTGATAAGAAGTCACAGTCTTAATATCCAATCACTTCATTTCATCAAGTAGAGATTGTTTTAAGAATCTGAAATCTAGTGGTAAACTGTGATACCACCCTTAAAATATAAAGAAGAAAAAATATAATATTCCTTCCATTAAGAAAAAAATAAAATCAAGTCATTTGGAAAATTAAATTGGGCAGTTTATTTGCTGAATCCACAGAGTAGTTTTTGCTAGTCAAATTTAAAGACTGTGGTTTAGGGGCGCCTGGGTGGCGCAGTCGGTTAAGCGTCCGACTTCAGCCAGGCCACGATCTTGCAGTCCGTGAGTTCGAGCCCCGCGTCAGGTTCTGGGCTGATGGCTCAGAGCCTGGAGCCTGTTTCCGATTCTGTGTCTCCTTCTCTCTCTGCCCTTCCCCCGTTCATGCTCTGTCTCTCTCTGTCCCCAAAATAAATAAACGTTGAAAAAAAAATTAAAAAAAAAAAAGACTGTGGTTTAACCAATTTTTGAAAATATGAAAAAGAGAGAAACTAAAACAGTTAACAATTTAACTAATACAGTTAACTGTAATCAGACTAAAAAGATGAAATAAAAAGTTTGTCATATTTTAGAGAACAGAGGGTTACTACTGGAGAGGTTGTGTAAGGGGCATTAAGGAATCTATTCCTGAAATAATTGTTCCACTATATGCTAACTAATTTGGATGTAAATTTAAAAAAAAAATAAAATCTAAAAAATAATAAAATAACATTTAAAAATGCAAAAAAAGTATGCTATAGTTTATGCTCAAATATTCTTAAGTATCTTTGAAGTACATCAGGTGAAAAGCAAGTCAGAATTTCTCTTTGAAATTTGAAATACATAAGGGCAGAGTAAAATCCAATTAATTCCCACCAGATTATGCTAAATAAATAATAATACGCACTTATTCACTGGGGGAAAGTTAGAAAGCTAAACGATAAAGTGTTCTTTGGAAACAAACCATAAGGGACCCAGAGAAATAAATGGACTCAGGAGTTAATGAAAATAATGTGTTCCATCTGAGAGTGGGGGAAAGGTCGGAGAGGAGAAATCAAAGAACAAATGCTCTACGCAATAATGAGTATCAACATGGAACACAAGAAAAGTTAACAACAATCCAAAAACAAAACCTTGTCACTTCATGCAAATGTCAACACAAAAGTTATTCAAGATATTGAACCCACAAAGTCCGTATTTTTTTGAGAGGGGGGAGCACAAGTGAGCAAGGGGCAGACAGAGAGAGGGAGGGAGAGAAGCGGGGCTCACCCAAAGCAGAGCTCAAGCTCACCCATGGGGGACTTGAACTCACCAACCATGAAATCATGACCTAAGCCAAAGTCAGATGCTTCACCAACTGAGCCACCCAGTAATTTAATTTTAATTAAAGTATTTTAATCCTGGTCCTGCTGTACCCTTCTCCATAAATTTATATATATACTATTTATAAATATTTATATTTATATGTATACACTTTTTTCCCAAACTTATGAAGCTATAAAAATACTTCTTACCTTTGAATTCCATCATAAGTTACAGTCTCAATGTAATCAAACCGGCAGTCCACCCAGTAAACACGCTTTGATACTATATCCAGGGTTATCCCAGCAGGCCATCCCAGTTTTGTTTTTACCAGATCTTTCCGGTTGGTGCCATCCATGAAAGCCCTTTCCACCTTAGGTTCCCCAGAAAGGCTCTCCCAATCTGAGAAAAATAAATAACTACAAAAGAAAAACAAAAGATGACAGTCAGTTATTTTACAAGTTTCTCTGGAAAATATGTTTTTAGGTTGTTTGGATCAATGGAAATTTTCTCCAGCTGATTAGAGAATCATGGGAGTATAAAACAACAAAAGAAAAAAATCAGAGACTACGAGGGACAATCAGGAGAGTTAACAACTCCAAATAGCAACTATTAAAATGCACTAATATGGCAGCCTAAAAATTCATGTCATGAAGTACAAATGAATAATCATCATTCAGCAAACTTTCAGTAGCCCAAAGTTCAGACAAGCCTTCTAATTTTTTTTTTTTTTTCAACGTTTATTTATTTTTGGGACAGAGAGAGACAGAGCATGAACGGGGGAGGGGCAGAGAGAGAGGGAGACACAGAATCGGAAACAGGCTCCAGGCCCTGAGCCATCAGCCCAGAGCCTGACGCGGGGCTCAAACTCACGGACCTCGAGATGGTGACCTGGCTGAAGTCGGACACTTAACCGACTGCGCCACCCAGGCGCCCCCTAATTTTTTTTTTTTTAATGTTTATTTTTGAGAAAAAGGGAGAGACAGAGTGTGAGCAGGCTCCAGGCTCCAAGCTCCAAGCTGTCAGCACAGAGATCGACGCAGGGCTCGAACTCATGAACTTCAAGATCATGACCTGAGCCGAAATCACACGCTTAACCGACTGAGCCACCCAGGCACCCCCAAGTGTGCTAAGATCCAACTTTGAGAATTTGGGAGAAAGCTAAGTCTCCTATAACTGTTTTCAAATGTGGACACAAGGAAAATTTGAATTTACACCTGCAGACAAGTAAGCATTACCAATCTTGATGGCATGTCGCACATCAAACAACTTGTAATTAGGTATTACCATTGTCATCTCAATCCCAGTTT
This sequence comes from Prionailurus viverrinus, assembly GCF_022837055.1. NCBI lineage: Eukaryota > Metazoa > Chordata > Mammalia > Carnivora > Felidae > Prionailurus > Prionailurus viverrinus. The sequence goes on along the minus strand of NC_062568.1, from coordinate 58,810,555 downwards.
GTAACAATTGCCAAAAGAATAGCTCCGATCTTCTTTCCCCTCTTTAAAAAACTACAGCTAATTCATGTTAGAATGATCATCTTGATCATGGTGAATCAAAAGCAACATCTAGTTGTAACAACATTATTAGATTGAGTCAGAACAGAGTCTATTCTCTCAGCAGGCAAATGTGGCGAACACTAAAAATAAAATTCATATCCCTAAAAAATCATATATTCTTAGTACACCAGTAGAGGTACTCCTTTAAAGCTTCTATGAGTGGAGACATAAAATAAGCATGGGTTTTGGAGCCTACAAGAAATCCGAGTTAACCTTTAATTAATCCAATAGATGTTTTATGTATAAGAGGAGAGATAAAGCTCCAAAAATACTAAAATCAGTATGTTTCCACATCTCTTACCCAACAGTTGGGTCCACAGCAATTCCTCTAGGATGCCCCAAGTTTTCAGTTATGAGGGTGATCCGGTGGCTTCCGTCTATATTTACCATATCTATGCGGTTGACCTTGGTCTCTACTAAATAAAGTTTATTATTAATCCAGTCTACGGCCAGATTCTCTGGATCATCAAGAGAAACAACTTCTTGGATATTTAAGCCATTAATGTCAACTGAAAAAACCTAAAAGAAAGAAAAAACAAAATTACATGTCTTAAGCTGTGGGCACTGTTTTCCTATATTCATTCAGTATATTTATCATCTATGCTGTACCAATCAGTCAGCTGGACTTAAAAAAAAATTCACTGAGACTTGCTAAAATATTTTATATAATGGGTTCCTAGGGAGAAAAAGATTATTTCAAAGTATATGTAAGGCAAATATAAAAAGTTGGATTTTTTTAAATCCTCCATTTCTAATTCTTGGTAACTACCAAAAGTTTCATTAAAAAATGTGGCTTTTTTTGTGGAGGAGGTGGTGATGGTTTGTTTTGATTTTTAGCTGTAAGCAAATCAGTATTGTTAATAATCCAAATTCTCATTTTTTAGAATTTTTATGCAAAAGTCATCACATAATTGAATTAAAATTTTACTAATAGTACAGAAAATGTGACAGGAAGAAATACAATTCCATAACTCTTTAGAAGCCTCTAAAGTTTGTTTTAAAAATCTCTATTGCATCACTCAATGTTGAAATTAAATCTGTCACACTTTCCAAATAAGACAGCATAATGAAATTTTGGCTGTTAAACAAAATGTTGTCACTATTTGTTACCGAATCTTCCATTACAGTTCCATTTAGAAGATGCAGGTAAAATCTGATTTTTATCATCCAAAGCAGCAGAGTAGTTTTTACATTTTAAATGATCAAGTTTCAAAAATTACTACCAAATATCTGTCCAGTTTTGAAAGAATGTCTACTATTTCTTTTAATTAGGCTTTTGGACTCCATTTCGAATAAAATTAAAAGTTGCTCAAGGCTAATCCATATAATAGACTGCTTTGTTTAATAGGTCACATGTAATAGTATAGCATGGAAAAGGTGCTGATTAACATAAAATATCTCAAGGGCCTTTTTTGTTAGAAAACAAAAGAACTTTCCCCTTCACTCCCCCAAAAATGAAAGCTATCAACACTTTGTGCTTGGGGTTCTATCAACTCCCAAGCTACACTCCTGAAATTTCTATTTACCTTATCTTGCACAGTGTCAGTCCAAAAGACTCTGTGTAGGTGATAGTGAAAATCCACACCCACAGCCACTCCATGATTTTGAGACTCTACCAGCATGGAAAAGTTCCTTCCATGAATATCACCAATTAGCAAATCCCGACCATTGGAGAAAATAACGGAGGGCTGCTCAGCTAAATGTGAAGAAGGAAGGTATTATCACACCTTTAAGTGAACAAACATATGCATATCACTCTCTCAGAAGAACTTACAACTGATAGGCTTCCTGCCTTTTCAAATACTTCTTCCATGTCATCTTATTTGATTTTAAAATACACTTCTGAGGCAGGCATATGGGTGTCATTCTACCCAGTTTACAGATAAGCAAATGGAGGCAAAAGATGTTTGATGAAATGTTCAAAATCCAAGTAAGTTAGGAACAGAGTCTACCAAGAATTCAAGTGTCCTGACTGCTAGTCCAATGTGCTTTCAAGGACACTGAGGGGAATACATCAGGTATTTTCAAGAATCCTCTGTGATATGGGCACCTTACCCCATGTGCAACTTCAGATTATGTAAAGCACAGAACATATTTTAAGGATTACTGGGAAATCACTGTTAAAAATATGGCAATGATGATCCAAATCTGCTTTCCCTACAAACTCACAGGCTTGCAAAATGACATATGAGTATCAAGATTTTCCTCACAGTCTTGTCTGCAATGGCTAAAGGATCAAAAATGCAAAGGATAAAAAATGATATAAAAGTCCATTAGTAGGGAAATAGCTAAATAAATAATATACATCAAAAAAATGGACTATTATGCTAACATAAAAAAGTGAAGAAAAGTTCTCTGTGTTGATACATATCAATGCACAACCGTGTGTATAGAAAAATAGAATTAAATACTTGTACAGTCTTATTTATGTATTTAACAATCACTAGAATTGAAATAAACAATGATATCCATGGGATAAGGGAAGCGGAAACTGGGCAGAGAGAAACAGAGATGGAGAAAGACATTTTTATAGATTACAGTTTTTGAACATATGAATTTATTACCCATTTAAAAATAACTACATTTAATTGTTAAAAAAACAGCTGTACCAAAAAGCTATTACACAGCAAGTCAGATTTTGTACAGGAAAATAACTTGGAAATGGGCAATTGATCAATTATGTGAGCAGATAAATGTCAGGCCAAAGGAACTTCAAAATTAATATGTGAAAAAAAACATTGGCGAAAAGAAACAAAGTCAAGATCTTCTATCCCAGAAATGCATGATTCAATGACAAAATGTCATGAAAATGGAGGAGGGGGAATACCTTTTCTTTTTTTTTAACAGATTTTCCCCATAAATTTTCTATACTACAGTACTCTTAGATTGATTCCAACCAAACATCCAGAATGAGGGCATTCCCCAAAATTCCAACCCAAGTTTCATAGGTCCATTTGGAACCACCCCTAAATGTTTCATAAACAATACCAAAATTATTTCTACAGATACTAGTCACCCACATTTGCGGTAGGTAAATTAAAATTTAAATGTACAAGTAACATACCACAATTAAATGTTGTGGATGACACAAAAGCTCAGACTCAAAGTGGACAAGCAACCAATTAAAAAACTATATGAATAATGGTCATAATTAATCCACAAGTTGGTCCCTAAGAAACAAAGTATAAAATTTACGTGGACCCGTTCTTCTGGCAGCAGCGCCCACTCCTAATTTGTGATGAAAAAACCCTGCTATCCACATAAATGCTGATATTTCTTTTGTCATCTGCTATGGAAGGAGGATATTTCCTGTTTCCGGTTCCAAGATATGGCAAGCGTACTTAATTTACTCACAGGAAGTATTAGCTTTGCAATGTTGCTGATGCTCCAAGACATACCCTTCTGCGCAGTGGCACTGGTGATGGCCAGTTCGGTCTTCACACATCTGGTCACAAATTCCCCATATCTGGCAATCATCAAAATCTGCCACATGGGAAATAAATATTTATAACCATGTTTACCAGCATTTTTTGAGCACACTCTGACAAAAGTCTTGGACGGGCCATATAGGAATGTGGTGATGCCCATATCTAAATAAGTCCCCTCTGGAGGTAGCCCAGATTCTAGGCATACAACAAAAAATAGGAATTCAGAACAGGCATCTTCATACTATGGAAAATCTAAGATGATTTAAACAGTTTTTTTTAATCTGCACAAAGGATAATTTTACAGAGGATGCACAGCACTGCTTAGATTCATAGCCTTGTGGTATTGCATTTCATTTTTTAATGTTGATTTACAAAATATCTGAATTTCTTCCCTTCAAAACTGTGTTTTCCCATATAGCAGCCACTAGCCCACCGTAGCCTCCTAAATTTATATTTCGATTAATTAAAATGAAAATTGGGGCGCCTGGATGGCTCAACTGGTTAAGCATGTGACTTTTGATTTCGGCTCAGGTCATGATCTCATGGCTTGCACCTTGCCAGCACAGAGCCTGCTTGGGATTCTCTCTCTGCCCCTCCCTCTCTGCTCTCTCTCAAAATGAATAAACATTTTAAAATAAAATAAATAAAATGAAATAAAATTAATAATTATTTTCTTAGTCTTACTTGCCACATTTCAAGTGATCAACAGCTACATATGATCAAGGGTTACCTAATGTGAAAGTGTAGATATAGCACATTTCCACCATTGCAGAAAGTTCTATTGGACAGTGCTACATCAGAATAAAGTAAGACCTGCCCTATATCTATCCCATCAAGAAGTTACAAAACTGTAACTGCAATAAAGTATTTGGAAAGATTCATTTGCCCAGCTGCCTTTCCTCTGACATCAAAAATTATAACAGGGCTCCTGGGTGGCGCAGTCAGTTAAGCGTCCGACTTCAGCCAAGTCACGATCTCACGGTCCGTGAGTTCGAGCCCCGCGTCAGGCTCTGGGCTGATGGCTCGGAGCCTGCAGCCTGTTTCCGATTCTGTGTCTCCCTCTCTCTCTGCCCCTCCCCCGTTCATGCTCTGTCTCTCTCTGTCCCCCCCCCCCCAAAAAAAAAAAGTTGGGAAAAAAAATTATAACAAAAATTAAATTTAAATCATTTTTAAATATCTTCTCTTCTACTTATTCATTAACTTCTTATTCATTCATTCATTCATTTAATAAGTGTTCATTGGAAGTCCATTACATGACTGAGTAGGGTTTACTGTCACCATTGTCCTAGTTCTACTTTCTAAAACTGACATATAAACAATACAGTATGGGGGGGGGGGGGGGAGAAGCAGATGGAACAACATAAAATATAACGAGTCTTTCTCAAAGATTGTACAGCTTAAGGGCTACAGAAATTGTAGCCTATCCTTAGTAGATTGTTGCCAAATATTTCATTTGACCCTCCAAGTTCACATCCACTCTTCAGTCTCCTTCACCCTGCTCTCTTCACCTGGGAGAAAGACCATCACATCCTATACCAACAGGTTCTCAGTAAATTATAATTTCTGAAAGCATTGTACCCTAGGGTCTAGAATTCTCCACATTTCTAGGACCCGATTACATTTGCAACAAATGTCACAGTTGTGAATTAGGTTCTACTATACTTGCTGCGTGGCCCTCTATCTCACAACTCCCCAACTACAAAGCTCAAGAAAGCGCTGGGATCAAGCTGAAGTTTCCAGTTTTCCCTCAAGATCAACTACAACAACATGGGCCTCCATGGCCCTTTCCAAGGACTGTGACTAACCAAAGGAAAACATTAATCCAATTTGGACATGACAAGGTAAAAGGCATGTGTGTATAAATAAAAGGCCTTTCATGACTTATCTCTTGTGTGCCCTCACCTCAGCCCTGAGAAAGCACCACCTGAGGCTTCACCTCAGTAGAAATGAAAGTACAGGATATTCGCCCTCAAATTCCCAGAATGTCATGACCTCATTTTGAATGCAAGACCGATGAGAATATGTCTTAAGGGCCTGCAGTCACCCCGGGAACAGGAGTTCTGATGTCAAACAGAAGAAAACCAAAGGTGAAGAAGTCATAACTAAGAATTCTCGGGTGCAAATGCCCTTCCTATCACCTGGGCTACAAGTACGTTAAAGGTTGAATGAGTGTATAAAATCACTGTCACTTTTAATGAATGAATAAGATTACAGTCTACATTATGGAGAAAAATGAAGGATAATTACTGCACGTCATCAGCCAAAGTGAAAATAAGAAAAATTAAAGTAGACTTGAGGCTTTTCATGAGAATAGAAAAGTAGTGCAAACTGTCTAAAACCCTAACACACTGCTTTATAATGCCACCTCCCACGCCATTACCTTTACCTATTTTTCTTTCCTTTTTATTCTTTGTCACCTCATACCAACAGATACTGCTTTGAAAATAATTCAAAAACCCCTTTTTAGCTTAGACCCCCTTGGACACCCTCTGATCCGTCAGGTTGTCTGAAATCCCACCATGCTGAATGACCTCCCTGCCCTAACTCCGTACCATGATGTCATTCCGTCAACAAACAGCATGTCCTGTCAATCAGAAACAATAACCCTGGTAAACTGCTTCAGCATGCCTCGGAGGCTCCACAGCCAGGTCAAGACTACCAGGGGCAGATGAATGGTAGAAGTCCACAAGATTACTTGTCAGGATTATTCAATTTTATTCTTGATTACCACTGAGGCATTCACTGGGGAGCCATGTCTAAGATGATAGATGTTGCATAGGTTTCCAACACCTGAAGCCTCTGTAATGAGCCAGCCATGCAGGGTCACAGTCATACAGAGAGTGTTTATTGAGTTGAAATGCTTGAAAGAGCAAACCAAAAGAATTTTCCTAAAAACCCTGCTGAAACAAGTGTAACTGGTTTCGTAATGTCACGTATCAAAACTAATGTGTTCTCTTTACAAAGAGAGCAAAACACAGTCTGTGAAATAAATGTTAACCCAGCTTCAAAGAACACATCTTTGAAAAACAGAGATCACAGAAAAGGTCTCTACAGGTGGCACGGGACCTAACAATCACAAAGGCCCCCAACTGCAGACTTTTGAGTTTATCTCCAAATGAAGTCATCTGTACTAAAGTCCCAGGCACACACTGCAGGGATTAAAAAAAAGATGTTCATCATGTAAGTTGAAACTAGTGTCATAGTATTAGATCAACGACTTCCAGTGTGCTAGGAACTGGGTGAGTTTTAGAAACCCTGAAATTATCTTATGCCACAGCAGAACATTGGCATTTTCTGTATTACATTCACTAATAGGTTAAATGTATTTTTAAAAACTCATTATGACAGTTTTCATTTATTTCAGACTTCAAAACAAAGTGGCCCAGACCTCTGACAAGTAGCCCTAGACACTTGAAAATAGAACCCAAAGCTCATCATAGACTTAGATACTGGGGGGAAAAGTGTTGGAAAATGTGCTATCTAGACTCTAGGATGCAAAAAAACAATGTCTAAGAACAGGTTGTAGGGCATCACAAAACTAAGCCAAGGATTCTGAAAGAGCAATCACTTTTACTGAATAGACTTCACGGCCTATCAAGTTCCAAATGCAACGCAGCTCAGCAGCCGTCTCAGTCCCCTCTTCGGGGAGTGAGAGAAGAAAAAAGAGAGAAGCTGATGGAATACTGAGAATGTGGCTTCTGGTATTTCTATTGGAATTCCTTTTCTACTAAGAGAAAGGAGAAATGCCTAGAGAACTAAAAAGACTAGAAATCGAATTGGCAGGTGGGTGGCAATAAGTGGCGGGGTGGGGCGGGGGGTAGGGGGGGTAGACCCTGACATTTGCCAAAGACAAAAGGAGCAGCCTCGCACCCACAGATGAACAGCACTCTGAGGAAAAGGGGACGCTGCCTTCACAATGAAGCCAGGCAGCACAGGCAGGGGCTCAGAAAACCACCTAACAGTTGAGAACACTCAAGTGACCGGTATTTTTTAATTAGTTGACTGCATCCCCAATCTGATGATGGTGGTGGTGATGATGATGATTGTAATAATAAAACACAAAAAGTGTCCTAATTTCATTTAATGCCCGTTGCAGATCATCATCTTTTTTTATAGAATATTTTCAAATGATTAGAAATTTAGGGGCTTCCTTAAATAATTTTGAGTTGTCTCTGAGTCTTCAGAATCTCTTGAAGTGATTTGTGTAAAGCACGTCTTATCTTATATGCATGTCTTGTCTTGTGACATGTCTTATATTCAACAAGTAACTATACTGTTACTTCAGGGGAACAATCAGATCATGGGCAAACTTTGGGGCATGGTCCCAACATTAGAAACCTAAAATTGCCTCCTTTGAACACCACAAGGACCACCTTAATTGGATTGCTTAGCGGATATAAAAATCTTATTTTTCTTTGGCATATGACACATAAGTGAGTCCCATTATGGTTCTCAATAACACTGAGGAATAGACTTTCTCAAAAGTTTCAAGTTAAATTTGTAAACCAGAGTTAATTTGTGGCATTAAATTTTTTTCTGGCTGTGAACAGTTATTAAGATCAACCATATTTGATATAGTATAACCAAATTGGAAGCCATGAGCTGAGACTAAAGACTGAATAACTTCATTACTTTTACCCAAATTCAGTATTTTTGACCAAATTATATTAATATTTTGGAAATTATTTCAGGAGAAGCACTTTTGTAAAAGTATGTCTTACATATGCCATGTCTGTTTTTATTCAGAAAACCCTGAAGAACCCCTTATTTGGAAGGAATATCAAAAGAACACAGATATCCTAGGAAAAATCTGAATTATCTGTCTTTTGGAGATCCATAGATGACTACCAAACTTAATTTTAATGAATCATTACAGTTACCTTCCAGATGCCCTTTTGCCAACAACAGTAAAAATAAAGTTAAAAAAAAAAAAACATGGGGGCATCTGGGTGGTTCAGTCAGTTAAGCATCTGACTTTGGCTCAGGTCATGATCTCACTGTTCATGGGGTCAAGCCCCACATCGAGCTCTGTACTAAAAGCTCAGAGCCTGGAGCCTGCTTCAGATTCATCTCCCTGTCCCTCCCCTGCTTGCACCTGTCTCTCTCTCTGTCTGTCAAAAATAAACAATAAACATTAAAAATAAATAAATAAAAACCCCTATGGACACTTTCTGCTAATACGTTTGTTGTTTGTGTATCAAAAATCAGAAAGAAGGAAAGAAATCAGAGCATTAAAAATCACTGTTTAAATCCTACAAAAACTAAATTGATGTTACTTGGCCATAGTAATTTTCCTATCATCAGACCCCATCCTAATCTCAGAAGGATGCAAAGCTGGCTCACATCACACTCAAAAATTTCCTAGTGGGAAAAATCACTGTTACAATTCAGATAAGAGAGATGTGAGAAGTATCTGGTGCACCAGCATCTACTTCAATGCCAGCCAAATGAAGCAAAATGACCATGTCTACTCTTGAACCAAGTTTCAAGAATCTTCAAACACAGGTGAAATCAATAGGATTAACAACAAGCACGGCATGGGTACTGACTGGCCACCGTGGTCAGTGGAGCAGAGAGCTGATGATCTGTGTTACGTGACCACTCTTTAGTTGCTGGGTCCTGAAGAGGTATGAGCATCCTGGAGAAGAGGCCAGGGGTGAGAAGAAGCCATGTGGTAATACATCCAAATGCATGTAATACCATATTAAACAACCAGTGTGGCCACACCAACCCTGCTTCCAAATACTAAAAAACATGAAAAGATTTCTTCCTTCATTATGTTGTGGACAAGTATCCATGTAGCTAGTCAACCCACTCAAAAGAACCACTCTTTTGCCTTGTGCATTTCACAAGTTTCTCAGACTTAAAACTTCCTATTGTCCAGGTTTTCTATGGGGACTGTGTTGGTCTTTGTTATAAAGATAGTCACTCCTATCCACAAGCATAAACACCTTGATGTAGAGATCACATAACACATCAGTGTCGCAGCGTTGCACTTGTGATGAAACACAAGGCACTCCCACCTGTCACTTACCAACACAGGTGCGGGTGTTATTTTGGTCAACGACAAAACCTAGGGGACAATGACATATCCCTCCATTTGGTGACGGGTGGCATTGGTACTCACAGCTCAATATAAAACACAAATTCACATCTAAACAGAGAAAAACACTTTGTTAAATAAATAGTGAACTCTGGACAAGACTGATTTACCTATAAAGTAAAAGCTTCCTTTATCAAACCTAAAAGTTAATTAAGCATGTAGTAGAGACACAGAAATTATTACCATTCAAGCCTTCCTGCAATTTTATGCAATAAAAGCTCAATCCTATTTTTAAAAAAATAAGTCCTTTTATTTTTTTTAAGAGCTAAGATTAGTGTATACAAAGGATTTTTGTACACTAAAAATAAATCCTTTTAAAGTTATAACTACATGCAAGTCAAGTCATCTTAAAGGCGGTTTATGGAAAAATCAACTCATAAGCCTATCTTTTTGTTTACATAGTAGAAAAAAGTCAAGAATTCCCAAGTGACTGGATTGGCAACATGAAACATGTTAACCATGGCTACTTCTAAACAACTACTAGATAATTTATAGACTACAGGTCATAAATTGTATTCCCATATAGGACACTCAATTGTCCATACAGTTGATGGATTGACGGTGGGGGGATATTCTACAACCATTTAGAAAAAAAAGAAAAACTGGGGTGCCTGGGTGGCTCAATCAGTTAAGAGTCTGACTCAGGTTAAGCATTTTGGCTACGGTCATGATCTCATGGTTCATGGGTTTGAGCCCCACATCAGGCTCTGAGCTGTCAGCCTGCTTCGAATTTTGTGTGTATCTCTCTCCCTCTCTCTCTTTCTCTCTGTCTCTCCCTCCTCCACTCACTCAGTAAATAGATAGATAGATAGATAGATAGATAGATAGATATATAGATAGGAAAAAAGAAAAACTAAAGTAAGGTATATATCCCAAAAACCAGAAGGTTCTTTTTTTTTTTCCAATATAGCCAGATAAGACTTCTCCATAAGTATAAGCCAGAGAATAAAATCCCCAGAACACCTTTAGAATCATCAAAATTGCCATTAAAACCATTCTGCTTGGGTGAAAGAAAAAACACCACAAATATTTTGAAGCTCCTCCCATTAAGAGATGGAGTTTGTTTCATCAATCCATTGAATCTAAGCTTGGCCAGATGACCTGCTTTGGCCAATAACAAATTTAGCAAACATGACCTAAGAAGAGGTTTAAAAGAGCTCATTCGCTAGGGTTTGCCTTTTCTATCACCATGTGGAAAAAGACTAGACTAGGTTTTCATTTTAATATCTTTGATGTGTCAATGAGCCGGTCTAGGCCACAAAACTTCCTAGCCAACCCAAAGGACCACGAGAAATAAATATTGCTTGGTTTAATCCAGTAAGTTTTAGGATAGTTATGCAAACACCAATACTCTCTGTATTTGGCAATCTATTATAGAAAAACAGAAACCTCTTTATCTGAGGGGTGCCTGGGTGGCTCAGTGGGTCAAGCTTCCTACTTTGGCTCAGGTCATGATCTCGTGGTTCGTGAGTTCAAGCCCCACATCGGACTCCCTGCTGTCAGCACAGACCCTACTTTGGATCCTCTGTCATCCTCTCCCTCCCTGACTCATGTGTGCTCTCTCTCAAAAACAGTATTTATCTGAAAACTACCCAGATAAATTTCCATACTCACCACAAAATCGTCCTTTGGTAATATTGGTTTCATCTTCTCCTCCTGGACAATCTAAAGTCCCATCACAAACCTTTAAAACTGGGATGCATTTTCCAGACTCTGGACAAGCCCATTCGCCTGGGTAACATTCACGAATATGATGAGTACTGCTTTCTGCAGGGGGTGGAATAAAAGAGACACAGGCCACATGGGAGAGGGAGCCAACTCTTTTTAATCAATATAGAGAATATAGACCAGGTGGACAAGAGAAGTCCACAAGTATTCTTAGTAAACTAGTATTTCTAACTGTACTACTGGGCTTTTACTGAGATGAGAAGTGGCAAATGGAATTATTCAAGTTCTGTTCTAAGGTAGGCAGCCAGATTATAAGAGTGAGAAGACACATGGACCTGAATTATCAAACAAACTAGATTAATAACCCCTAGAAGAAAATGCAGTTAATTTAAATCCTGAATTATAGAACTAGGGTTATCAAGGTAATAGCAAGTTTCCTGAGTTTTTATTTTGTTTTTGTCTGTCCTTTTTTTGGTTGTTCTTTTTCTTTAGTGAAATGTCATCAATGTAAGAAAAACTACAACTAAACTGCAGGAAGACTGCTGCCTGGAACACTGAAACCAATGGATCTTCCCCAAGCATCACTCTTACTATATCAGGGGCTGGAACAGTACAGGACTTGCTTTATGCTGTGGGCGTTAGTAACTTCCGCACTGTTGGAGGTACTGCTGGTGAAGGCGGTGAATATCATTGTCAATTTCCTTCTCAAAGAATCTTGAAACAATTCCCTGGGTAGCAGAGTCTCCTGCAACTACCAGTCCCTAACTCTTTCTCTCACACTTTGCCTATCTTCTACCACTGGATGTCAGTGACTTACGTGGTTGAAAATCCGAATTTGAAAACAGAAAAAAGTCAGCATATATTAAAGAAGAGGGACAGACTGCCCCACCTATTCTGCTTTAATGATGACAGGGAAGAAATCATAATTTATTCTATAATTGGGTCCAGGATCTTTTTAAGAAAAGCCAGGGGAGTCACCTCCTTCTTCCCCACCCACTAAGTTACTTAAAATGCAGGCAATCCTGAGACTTGCTTATCACAGATAATTTCTAACAAGGAGAGTAGGAATACAAGTTCTGGAAAACACTTTAAGAAAATGCTTTCCAATAAGAATCTCTTCTCCTTACCACATCCATTTTCATCTCCATTATCTCTGCAGTCATCCTCTCCATCACAAACCATATTTTGACTAATGCAGTAGCCATTGGGGCAAGTGAACTGGTTGCCTCTGCAGGTCTCGTAGGCTGGAAGAAAACAGCAGTTGCACTCCAAAGACACAAATCACTTGGGAAAAATCAAGAAGTTCAACTCACTGCCTAAACTGAAACGAAACTGACTATGTCAATTTAGTCTCTAAAGTATCTCAAAACAAAACAAAACAAAACAAAACAAAAACAACCAGGAAAGAACAGGGGGAAGAGTGGAAAAAAGAAGGGGAGAAAACATAACAGCATCTTTGGGTCAAGGATGTGAACTCAGATGCCAGTCTGTCTCTCAAAATTACAAGGCAGTATGCTATAGGTTGACACAGAACAAAGAATGCAGATTGATAAAGGTGCTCCAGACAGGTCAATGTCCAGCATGCCCTTACTTTATCACAAGCACCGAAATTGCTATCTAAGACCAAATGATTCTGAGTCACCCATTCTGTGTTGTCACATTCCCTTTAATACAGTCACTGAAATAAGCCCAGGGGTCAGAAAGGAAGTCAGGCATGGCTCATAAAAAGTTAGGGTGATGGGGCGCCTGGTGGCTCAGTTGGTTAACCATCCAACTTCGGCTCAGGTCATGATCTCACAGTTTGTGGGTTCGAGCCCCACGTCTGGCTCTGTGCTGAACAGCTCAGAGCCTAGAGCCTGCTTCGGATTCTGTGTCTCCTTCTCTCCCTGCCCCTCCTCCACTCATGCTCTCTGTCTCTCAAAAATGAATAAACATCAAAAAAAATGTTTAAAGAAAAGTTAGGATGATACTGAAAATAATTTAGCAATCAATCAAAATGAGTGTGGTTACAAAAATCACAACATTCTAGTACATAAATGACCACAAAAAGGTGCCACCTCATTTTGTGAAATCAGTAAAACTCTCTCACAGAGACTTCAAACTACATATTCCAATAAAATGAGTCCAGAGTGAGAGTGCCTGGGTGGCTCAGTCAGTTAGTGTCCAACTTCGGCTCAGGTCATGATCTCACAATCCATGAGTTCGAGTCCTGCATCAGGCTCTGTGCTGACAGCTCAAATCTTGGAGCCTGCTTCAGATTCTGTGTCTCCTTCTCTCTCTGCCCCTTCCCTGCTTGCATTCTCTCTCTCTCTCTCTCTCTCTCTCTCTCTCTCTCTCTCTCTCTCTCTCTCAAAAATAAATAAATGTTTAAAAAAAATACATAAAAAAAATTAGTCCACAGTTGGCAACCATGAGAGGTGATGTGCCTCATAGGCAATTAAAAGGAAAATAAAAAGTAGGGACAGAGTTAAAAAGTGGAGGCAACAAAAGCCACCTGCACCACACTGAAACTTTCCTGTCCCTCCAATATCAATGTGATAAGAATTTCAAAGTAAAGAGGAGAGCTAGGACCACTGCTATAAGGGAACTTCCTCTCCCTTCGAAGTGTTCAACTATCAAGGTTATCAGACCCATTACTGAGGTATGGGTAATTTGAGAGCCTGGTGATACAATACACCCTGTACCCTTGTAGCCTAAGGGGGAAAAATGCACACTGTCCATCAGCAATCCTTCAACTCTACACAGATCCTTAGAAGATAAAAGAGTCCAGGTCTAACTACACTGCTGAAACTCATGCCATGAGGCCTAAGTGATCTTCTGGCTCCATCTGCCATCAGACATAGTGACCCTTTTGTTTGAAAAGAGTGGTACATTCGTCAGAAAATAACTACAGCAACACTCCTAGCAACCTGACCCAGCATAAGGAAATCACCGTACCACAAGAACGTTCATCACTGCCGTCTTCGCAATCAGGGTAATGGTCACAGACATAGATACGAGGGATGCACACCCCAATGTCACACTGGAACTCGTGTTGTGAACATTCCTGAGCTGTGACACAAAGTTAACGAGGGCAAGAAGAAAGAGAAGTTCAATTCCACTGTAGCCATTTAATTTCACAGGAAGATTCTGTCTCAAGTTTAAAAAGAGATTTTTATTATGCAGCAGCATGCTGGTAAATGTTTAACAACCAATTCTCCAGGAACAAAAAGGCCCTGACTCGTAGTGTTTGCCAATTTCCATGGTGCAAATACTCCCACTTCCAAATACTGACTTCAGGCTACCAACATGAATTCACCGAACAGAAATTCGGGAAGAGACTGTGGAATTGGCCAGCATAAATGACTGTGCACACCATTGCACATCTTGCATACATTACTCACTACAATTGCTTTCATCAGAAGAGTCTCGGCAGTCAATTCTCCCATCACATTTCTGACTGCTGTTGTAGCAGGCTCCACTGGCACAGGTAAGCTGTTCGCATGTTGGGTATTCTAAAAAAAGGAAAATAACACACAAATCTTAAATTAAGACATTCCTTCTGCATACACTTCTTCAGTGACTACTACATGTTAGACACTAAATGCTGAGCATATACTGGAAAACAAAAGAGACCTGGTTCCTTTTACAAATTACAAACTGGGCTGTGTGCTAATGTGGGAAGTGCAGGGTTCTATGAGAATGCATAGCAGGGGGGAGTCCAGAGCCCAGGGAAGTCTCCCCTGAAGAAGTGACCTATGAGCTCAGAGCTAAAGAATGAGAAGGAATTTAACTTATTCCAAAATGGAACCTTCTTTTACATAATACAGATAACATCCCAGATAGCTAGTGTACTACCAAACAGGCTTTGAGAAGTGAAGGGCTGTTTCTTTTGCCAGAGGGTTGTTTCCTTTCTGAAAACAGGCTTCTAAGTTAGGAGGGATGGGACCACTCAGTAGCTATTTACTCTTACTCAAGCTGCTTATCGTCTCTGTTACCACTTCTTTATCCATACATTTACATAATTTAGTTCACAGGGTAGAGGGACCTCAAAACACAATGTCTACAATCGCATTCTGAAAACCATAATGTGTTCTACAAGCACAAGTAACTATTACCACATTATACACATATGCTATTAACCAGATGCTTAACTCTGGTTTTCTAGCTCAAGATGGAAAAATCAGGATGTCCCTTGCAGGAATAACATGCTGATAGTCCCTCTCCTGTGTGTCCCCATACTTGAAACACATACCTCTCATGATTCCGAATGAAGGCTTCATTCTAGTGGTTGTTTATCTGTTTCCCCCACAACATAATGACACCCTCTTAAGTTCTAGGATCCTGTCTTACCCATCTAAATTTTTTTTAAATGTTTTTATTTATTTTGAGACAGAGAGAGACAAAGCATGAGCAGGGGAGGGGCAGAGAGAGAGGGAGACACAGAATCTGAAGCAGGCTCTGAGCTGTCAGCACAGAGCCTGATACGGGGCTCGAACTGACAGACTAAGATCATGACCTGAGCCGAAATCAGATGCTTAACCGACCAAGCCACCCAAGTGCCCCTTGTCTTACCCATTTTAGAATCCCCAACACTTAGTGCAAGAACTGGATCATTACTCAAGGTGTTCAAGATATGTTAGATATTGCTACTGACTTATCACAGATGAACTTTTTAGGTACAAAGCTTTCAAAACCATTTTGAATTTCTGCCTTTTATGGTCTTCAATATCCTCCTTCTCAAACTGATATTTTTCTTGGTCTTTTTTTTTTTCCATTAAAGATTGTTCTCATAATGATTCTCATATTATCTTCAAATTTCTCTGTAAGCAAAAGGTATGCCTTAGATAAGGGCTCAAAGACTAGACAATAGAGTCCCACTTTGTGGCTCAATTTTTCATTTAAGAACCTGCTTTGAGGTTTCATAGATGTGGACAGATAATTCCTTAAACAGTCCCAAAGTCTCCTTCAAGCAGGAGCAGTGCACAAAATCCTGTGCTGAAACTTTATTAAACTTATCCTGAGTTAACAACGTGCACTTTAATGGAAGATGAACTCTCAAATGATACTTTTCCATTTTTTGTACAGTGAAAGAACCCCAAATATTCTCATCTCCAAAACTTTAAAACTGGACTACTAAGTGTCTTAATACTTAGGTGTACTTAAATAGCCAAAGTTCCATTTAGTTAATCATATAATAAAATGGAAGGCATTTTAAAATAGCTGATTAAAATTTTTAATTTCTTCTGAATTTTAATTTATTTTTTTAGTAGTCTAAGAATCAGATTAGGGTTACTGCTGTCTTTTCATCATTGAGAAGGTATGCATTACAAATGTGCCTTCAAAGGGTCATACAGCTCTGTTTATTAATTCTCACTTCAAGAGATGCAAGAGGCCAGTTGAGTCTGGCCAGCAATTCCCCTCCCTGTGTGCCAGACAGCTCCTAGAGTATGTTGTGTAGCCTTTTAAGCAGGAGAAAGATCTTAGAAAACCCTGTCTTTGTAATAGATAAGATATCTGTTTGGAGGAAATTTTATTTGGGGTTGGAGGGTGACTACCTCACTTAAGGTGATTATGGCAGATATGAAGGATCTGGGACAAATATACTGAGAGGATCACTTGTTCTCGCCGTCCTGCCTTTTGAGAGCCAGTGCCATAAAACCGGAAAGGGAAGAACTACAACAGTATCCACTGACAAGACCTAAAAGTTTTCTGACACGCCTCATTCCCCCCAACAAACAACAAGGCCAGCTTGAGGGCGTCAGGGAGAGTATTGTGATGGTCAGAGGTCAGCAGTTAAACACCGGGAATGAGGAACAGCTTTCTTGTCTCCATCCACAATGATAATGAATCTCTTCTCAATCAGCTAAGAACCTGCCTCAACTCCTACAAGCCTTCTGGTCTATTCTGTGCATAGTTAACCGCGGTACATGCCCATAGGGAAGACTGCATGGAACTACCTGACTCAGCTAAATACTGAAAATATTTGGAGACCCACACAGAGGGAATGGTTCCAAACTATTCACCCTGAACAAAATAAGAAATGAACAGATTCTACTTCCCTTAAAGATTTCTATTACCAACCCCAGGAAATAGGAAGTCACAATACTTTGGGACTGGCAGATACCTAAAATCTTATTTTTTGGTTTATTTCCTAACCAGGTCAAGAGTCTAACCTCAGAAACTTTTTCCCATGGAGCAAACCCATCATGTATCTGAAATGTCCTGCAAGATTTTAAGTAGAGAGAAAATTTAAGAGAAGAGATAATGCACAAGAAACCAGAGAAACCCAACCTTCTAAGTTTTGTCTTAATGGAAAGATTGACAACGATCAAGTAGCCCAAGACCTCTAAAGCTTATCTGACATAAAAATTCACAAAAAGAACACACTTGCTCACACCACCTCTTCCTTCTCCCTTCCTTACTTTCTCCACATGCCAAATGTATGTGTTTGTTCCCCTACAAATGGGAGCTTCCCCCAAATATCCATACAAGATTGGTGTGGTGCTTGAAGATTTTTAAAATTTTTCTATGCTAATGATTTTATTTGAGCAAGAAAGTACCATGTTTAGATAATCAAATAATTAAAGGGTCTGAAGTGGCTTGAAGACCTCATGGAACTCCCAGAATGGAAATCATTCACAGCAGAGCAAGATATAAATATTAACACTACTCTTTATTATCTTGACAAGAGGGCTGTGATTACATTCTAGTCTCAGAATTTGGCAAAATGGTCAAAAAGCACATAGAAAAGAAGACAAATTTATTACAAAGAAAGGGGAGACATCTTAAAGGTAGATTATGAAAGTTAAGGTAAGATTTAAAGGAAAATAAGAAATTACTGATAAAAGTCTTGCCCAAGATACCTGAGACCTTTCAAGGTCTTAGCCTCATCCTTGTAAGTTAGTTACTCTGGCTAATCCAGTCAAAGTAATGATTTGCCAGAAAAAGTTTGCTAGTTTGGCCACCAGCACTTAGTTGCAAGTACTACCCACAGTTAAATAAGCAATGACAATAAAAGCCATCAATAACATAGACTGAAAGTAGGTGCCAGAAAGTACTCAGTATGTATGAACTCATTTCATCCTTATCACAACCCTATGAGGTAGACACTATTACTCCCATTTATAGATTTCTATTCTATTGATGCTATATATGTACCTTTCTGAGGTTAAGCAATTTAAAAAAGGTCATACAACCAGTAAACTGGAGAGCCAGATTTCAAATTCAGGCAATGTGGCTCCACAATGCACATCCCTAGCATCACAATAGATGTAGCTACTGCTTAGAAGCTTCACAGCAAGCAATAGGAAGAAGCAAAAAATTACAGAAACAAAATGAAATTGAATGAAAGAAATAGAAACTCTTAGAAAGATAGTTTTGAAAGGAAAATAAATAACTCTAGAGAAAAAGCAAAGTTTTCGTTTCTTCCATTCAATTTCCCATCCCACATTGGGAGTCTGGAGTGGTGAGGCCAACTCTAGATTTCAGCAAGTAATGGCATATTCTATTAAGGACTTCAATCTGGTATGATCCAGGAATTCAAGGAAACTCTATGCTAGGAAACAAAGCTTTCCAGGAGTATCAGAACAAACAAGAGAGTCGGCACCAAAAAAATAGACCACAATATAGCAGGGAACTCACTCTACCCCCTCCCCAGTTAAATTCAAATCCCCAAAGTGACTGCCATCATGAACTAGCACCAAGGAAATAAAGCAACATACAGCAAAACAAGAGGAAAGTATTTCCTGCCACTCTTCAAAAATAATTAACAATGGCTTTCAATAAAAAGCATATACATAATAAGTTTTATAAAATGGAAATAGCAATTCAGCACCTTAGAAAGAGAAAGCAGGGATGCCTGGATGGCTTAGCCCATTAAGCGTCCGACTTCGGCTCAGGTCAGGATCTCGCACTCGTGAGTTCGAGCCCTGCGTTGGGCTCTGTGCAAGCAGCTCAGGGCCTGGAGCCTGCTTCAGATTCTGTGACTCCCTCACTCTCTGCCCCTCCTCTGCTCTCTCTCTCAAAATAAATCAATAAACATTAAAAAGAAAGAAAAAGAAAGAGAGAGAGAGAGAAAGCAAACACAGTAATCCCAAGGGCTAGTACCATGGGACTAAAATCAAGTTTAATCCAAGTAGCTTTCAGGAAGCAGAAGCCAAAAAGAGAAAACACATTATCTATTCCTATCTATTCCTTACAGTGATCCTCTGTGACTCATCTGGGCAGAACAAACAAGCAAATTTTAACTGAAGAGACAGGAAGAGTACCCGCACCACTAGAATTATGAGAGTGGCCACTTGCAAACCATAGCTAGAAATGGCGTGGCTCAGTCTTCCTATCGAGAAACTGTTCCAGATAATTGAAGATTCATCAGCAAATGATTGCTGCATGAACGTCATTATGCTGAAAGCTAGTTATTCTACAGAGTTCCTTTTCATTAGAATTTCATTCTATCCAACATACATTTACTGAAATCCACCTTCCTGGATACTTTGCTAAGAACTGGATAAAGAGATAAACTTTAAAATTACAAATGAGGTAGAAATTCCCACAATGTTGGGAGGCACCTGGGTGGCTCAGTTGGTTAAGTGTCCAACTCTTGATTTCGGCTCAGGTCATGATCTCACAAACTGTGAGATCAAGCCCCGCTTCAGGATCCTCACTGACAGTGAGGAGACTGCTTGAGATTCTCTCTCTCTCCCCCTCTCTCTGTCCCTCCCCTGCTCACACACCCTCTCTCTCTCTCTCTTTCTCTCTCTCTCTCTCAAAACAAATAAATAAACTTAAAAAAAAAAGAAATTCCCACAATGTTTTAAAAAATATTTTATTCAATCAGGGCACCTGCGTGGCTCAGTTAAGCGTCCAACTTGTGGCTCAGGTCATGATCTCTCAATCCATGAATTTGAGCCCCGCAGTTCAGAGGCTGGAACCTGCTTCAGATTCTGTGTCTCCTTCTCTCTCAGCCCTTCCCCCACTCATACTCTGTCTCTCTTTCTCTCTCTCTCTCTCTCTCAAAAATGAATGACAGTGAGGAGCAGCTCTCTGATAAGGTGACAGTTGAACAGGAGCCATTAGGCTTAGTAAAACAAGGTCATTGCTGGCATTGACAAGAATGCTTTCAGGAGATTGGTGGAAACTGCTGTTTTCAGGGAGTTCAAGAAAGAAAGAGGAGAGGAAATGGAGGCAGTGATATTAAAGACAACTCTATGTAACTTTGTTATAAAAGGGAGCAAAGAAATTGGACAACAGCTGAGAGGGGTCTTGGGAGCTTTTATTTTTTTTTTTAACTTTTTTTTTATTTTTTTATTTTTGAGACAGAGAGAGACAGAGCATGAATGGGGGAGGACCAGAGAGAGGGAGACACAGAATCTGAAACAGGCTCCAGGCTCTGAGCTGTCAGCACAGAGCCCGACGTGGGGCTCGAACTCACGGACCGCGAGATCATGACCTGAGCTGAAGTCGGCAGCTTAACCGACTGAGCTACCCAGGCACCCCTTGGGAGCTTTTAATAAATATTTATAATGTGCTTGTATGATATTTTCTTTTAAGTTTATTTATTTTGAGAGAGAGCATGCGTGCAAGCAGGAGAGAGGCAGAGAGAGGGAGAGAAAGAGAATCCCAAGCAGGCTCTGTGCTGACAGCGTGGGGTGGACCCCATGAACCCCGAGATCATGACTTGAGCCGAAAACAAGAGTCTGACACTTAACTGATTGAGCCACCCAGGTGCCCCTGATGGAGATTTAAATAAGAAATTTTTATTTCCCCAAGGTTTCAGGGCTCTGAATTCTATCTCGACTGTAAGAACACCAAAACAGGTATGTCTGTGATGTGATAGGTAAGGGTGTCAGTCTCTCTGCTTCTGCTTTCTCACCTGGAGTAGTAGAAAGAGAACAGTAAGAGCAAGGCTGAAGGGGCAGCTTAACCGTGGAACTGAGTTTGAAGAAAAGCATGTTCTTTACGAGCCATCATAGTCTACAGAATGACTTGAATCATCCTCTTTATTCCTCTGTTTCCCATTTGGAGTTTCAGCAATTAGATATATAAAGGAAAATGTTTGAATTCTAAAGAACAGAAAGTCAATAGAAATAAAACTTCACGGACAAAGCGGCCCCAGTTGCAGGCAGACCAAATACTGCTGATTACCAGCAAGAAAGCCTTCATTGTAATAGGGATTTTACCCTTTCTTTGGCATTCCTAAGTATCAAAAGAGAAGTACTGCAAACCAGTGATAATTAGCAATAGTTTTACTCACACCAACATCACTCTAATATGGCACTCGATAAAAACAAAATAATCTGTTCTCTTAACTGGGAAAAACTGTACTAGTTTTGAGCAACTTAAAGTCACTGTAATATATTAACTGAATGACCCATAATTGCTGCATTGTTCTGATGTTTATCTTAGACTCTGCATGAGTGGTTTTTCCTTGATGCTAATCCCATTAGAAGTAAAATGGACTGCAGTTTTGAATCTCCTGTTCCTTGGGGGGAAAAATTAATTGACAGCTATTTAATAGTAGGTGCCATTTTATAGATAGCCAGACTGAAGAATAAAATAACTTGGAGAAAATGAACTTTTACCTGTTTCACAGCTTTTTATAGTAGACATAACCAGAAATCGTTCTCACATAATAGAATAATCAAAAAATACCTTATGCATATTGGAACACAGCAGACAAACAATATGAAAAGCTTTCATACAACACAAATTTGTCTCAAGGACAATCTTTTTAGTGGAATCTTACTATGTTTGCCTTCCTCATCATCAGGCCCATTCTCTTCCCTCCCCTCTCCCTGCCTCCCTGAGAGAACTCTTATACACTTTTCTTTGTTCTGTACAAGGAATGTCTGGAATAGACACAAGGTGCTCTACGTTGGAGCGCAGTGTCTTGATCTTAGAAAGCTTGAAAGGGTAAAGACTATAAACTAGGGGTCTGATCCAACAGTCAGGACTATGAACTACAGGGTCGAGCTTCCTGATCCTTTCAAATATTTGGGGAAAAGAATTAGATCCTTCCTTGGAGCTTTTCCAACATCATTACTATATTTAAATGATTTCTAGGGGCATAATGTATTTAGACCCCTTCGTGTAGACAATCTTACTTCTGAGAAATAGAAAAATGAAAGTCACACTCATAGGCTGATCCTGCATTTGTCCACAGGTAATGATTCCCATGTACCATGTCTCATGAAAATGATTTCTGGGCAAGCCTTGTTTAATCCTTCATCATATTGTAATGTTCCAATTTAAAACAACTAATAAACAGCTGTTACATATCTGAAGTGAAGTAACTATGACTAAATGGATGTTAGCAACAATCAATGGCTGATAGACATTATATGCCTCCTAGTGGAAATATGCACCTGTATTTTCAAAGTATTGTGCCCCTACACACACAGACACAGACACACACACAGACACAGACACACACACACAGACACACTCACACACGCGCGCGCGTGCAGAAGTCTTTGTATCTGTTCAAGCCTCTAGACTAATGTTATTCCCAACTAGACTAGTGGAGGGAGATTTTGCTCCCACAGGACATTTAGCATTGTCTGGAGACATTTTTGGTTGTGACAAATGGGAGGTACTGCTGGCTTCTAGTAGGCAGAGGTCAGGGATACTGTTAGACATTCTA
This sequence comes from Prionailurus viverrinus, assembly GCF_022837055.1. Classification (NCBI taxonomy): domain Eukaryota; kingdom Metazoa; phylum Chordata; class Mammalia; order Carnivora; family Felidae; genus Prionailurus; species Prionailurus viverrinus. The sequence continues at coordinate 58,787,634 of NC_062568.1, read as the reverse complement.
CAATGCATAATGTTCCATGCAAAAAGGATCTACCTGGCCCTTGATGTCATTTGTACAAAGGTTGAGGAACCTTGCTGTAAATGTAGCTGCCAAAAACTACAGGACAGAAGAGCACGTTAAAGGATGTGCTCTGGGGATGCAATGAGCAAGATCTAGACTGTGGGAAACTCGGGACAAGTAATTTGGTTTTTTCAACAAATATATTGCAAGAGGTAAACAACAGAAATGGAAGGTAAACCTACAAATCAAAAGACAGCAACTAATTCCAATGCATAGATTTTATTTGGAGTTTGCTTTAAATGACACCACAAAAAATAAAAAACCAATTGGGGAATTTTAAGAACTGATTATTTTAATGGTTGTTAACTCATAGGTGTGGGTTGTGATATTGTTATGCTATGTTTCAGTCCTTATATTTTAGAGTTAAATATTAAATTATTTAAAGATAAGATTATGGGTGCCTGGGTGGCTCAATCATTAAGCATCTGACTTCAGCTCAGGTCATGATCTCGCTGTTCATGGGTTCAAGTCCCACAGTGGGTGAGTTGAAGCCCCACTTCGGGAAAAACAGGATCCCCACTTCCGGTGAACCCGTTTCTCTCTTCCTCTCTTTCTCTCTCTCTCTCTCTCTCTCTCTCTCTCTCTCTCTCTCTCCCCCTCCTGGGATTCTCTCTCTCTGCCACTCACTCACTTGCACCCTCTCTCTCTCTCTCTCTCAAAAATAAAATATCGGCATCTGAGTGGCTCAGTTGGTTAAGCGTCTGAATTCAGCTCAGGTCATGATCTCGCAGTCCATGAGTTCTAGTCCCATATTGGGCTCTGTGCTGACAGCTCAGAGACTATTTCGGATTCTGTGTCTCCCTCTCTCTCTGCACCCTCCCCCCACCTCAAGTAGATAGATAGATAGATAGATAGATAGATAGATAGATAGATAGATAAATGAAATAAAGATGAGATTATACGATGTGTGAAAACTGCTTCAAAATAAGAATAAAGAGATATAGGTAAGACAAAATTAGCTATGAGTTGGTAATTGATATAAGTGGGTGATGAGTACAAAGGAGTTCATTATCAATTCACTCTGCTTTTGATTATATTTAAAACCTGCATGGGCATACAGTTTAGACCTAGGTTAAAAGCCTGAGGAGATGGTCAGGTCATCACATCTACCTTGTGTCATTAAGGTAAAAATTGCATAAAATAGTGATTGGAGCCCAGCAAATGGCAGCTCTCTTCCCTACTTCCTGCAAGGGTTCCAAACAAAGGGAAAACAAAATGAGGCCAATTTGTCTCCCTATATTAGCACTTTCTAAAGACTTTGATCCAGGCCATTATTCTCTTTCTTGTACAAATCTGGCTGTGGCCAGGAGATCAAAGCACAAAGAAGCATGAAGATTCTTTTCGTAACTTCCTGATTTGTTAGATTTTTTTTTATACTTCTCCGTAAATAACACGTAGTAATAAATAAATAAGGCAAAGAGAAATAGGAAAGAATGCTTCATTACAAACCCCTTTTGCATGTGTCAGATTCATCTTAGAGCCATGAACCCTGAAGGATTCATGACTTGTATGATTCCAGGAGCAATTAACTATCATATAAATCTGGCTCTCTTAAGAAATCCTTGTTGCACCTATTACTTGCACTTAAAAAAATAAACAAAAACTTGATTAAAAATTCCTGCTCAGATATTTTATAAAGCTCACTCACTTCCTTTCCATAACCCCTTTCTATAACAGCAGCCTGCATACTTGTACCCAGCCAGCTTTTTTCCGGAAGGTCTATTGGCAAAGTTGTGAGGCAGTTGTACTGATGACTTTAGACTTGGCTGCAGGGTGTTCACATGGAATAAATCCAAACAGTCTGTTTCAGTTGCCTTTTATTTTCCCTAGAGTAGCATTTCCTTCAGTTCCATTGCATTTCCAATAAAGCACTCATTTTTATCCACTTGTAAATTAGGGATAAAGACACAGACTGTTGGCTGGTGGCACAGCCTCTGGTTCTCTCTTAAACTTGCACAAGGTAGAACTTTCTCCTTCTGTAAATAAAGTCTTTCATGAAGAGCAATCACCAGACTTGGAACCAGAAGATGGATTTAGCCCTAGCTCTGCCACATATTTTCAACCTTGAACAAGCCAGTCTACTCTTTGCAATTTTAGTTTCTTTATTTGTGAGAGAATAATAGCACCTGCTCGATTGTCCTCATTGAGGAACCGAATTAAGAATAACAACCAACATTTATATAACACTTACAGTTTACAAAATACTATAAAATATATGATTCATCACTATTATTTAGTCAAAAACATTTTCTTCACTTGCCACAATGAAGGACCTATTGTTTGCTTTACAAAGTACTGACAGTACTTGACTCATGGACTTGTTATTTTGTGACATCCAGACATACACTATCTTTAAAATTGCCGGTAATTCTGTAAAATTTCCAAAATGAAAAGAGATCCAAATTAGAGACAACATAATCTCTTTCCGAGAGAACATTTAAGTTGGAAATTATACCACAACACAACTATACCAGCAATCCTGCTAGGAAATGGAGATACAAAAACAAATCACAGTATTTTTCTCAAAGAAAAATAAGACCCAAGGAAAGAAAGCATCCAACTCTTGATTTCAGCTCAGGTCATGATCTCACGGTCCAAGAGTTCAAGTCAAGCCAGCGTGACTGCTTGGGATTCTATCTCTCTCCCTCTCTCTCTCTTCCCCTCTGCCATTCATGCTCTCTCTCTCTCTCTCAAAATAAAAATAATAATAAACATTAAAATGCACCATATGGGGTGCCTGGGTGGTGCAGTCGGTTAAGCGTCCGACTTCAGCCAGGTCACGATCTCGCGGTCCGTGAGTTCGAGCCCCGTGTCGGGCTCTGGGCTGATGGCTCAGAGCCTGGAGCCTGTTTCCAATTCTGTGTCTCCCTCTCTCTCTGCCCCTCCCCCGTTCATGCTCTGTCTCTCTCTGTCCCAAAAATAAAAATAAACATTGAAAAAAAAATGCACCATGTGATGATGGTATGGATGCAACATGAATCTGGACCTATTTGGAGCCAGATCTTTCCCTTTCACAATATTTCTTCCATGAAAAGTACAGTTTGAACAGTACGGTGAAATAGGAATGATTTGCTCATAACCAGTTTATGTTAGCTCCCTCCCAAGGCACTGCACCATATTGGGGAATGTACCAAAAAAAAAGAACCAGAAGATGGTTCTCTCCTCATGAAGCATAAAATATACCAATTGGACCGAAGAAAGAAGTTTAGGAACAGTCCAGAAAATTAAAATTGAATCAAAATGATCAAACAATAGAGGTGTCCCATGAGAATAGACTAAAACTTAAATCTCCGTTGGAGACGTAACTAAGTTTACGATCAAGGCACTCAAAATCTATCCACTGAGTATTGGAATACTGAAATATTAAAACAATTCCCTAAACTCCAAAATATAAATTTAAGAGCAAAAGAAAGAAACTAACTGCACTTAGCTCACAGTAAACTTACGAGACACAGCCTATCAAAAGAAATTCAGGAAAAAATGTCTAAAACCTCAAGGACATTCTGATTCATAAATGATACCATAGATGATAAACGCATAAATAATAGACTTATAAGAACTTTTAAACAAAACTGAATATGTCTGAGACTAAAGATAGAGTTAGACAGACCACAGAACTTACATAGTAGAATAACTCCAATATTCTCATATTCTAACAATTCCACATAAACCTCAAGAGAGGCAGATTACTGATTTGTAAGAAGTACATGATGCACTATGATTATACACTCTCTTATTTTGTTTATGGTAATGTCTAAACATTACACATAGAATAGTGTGATTTCTATGCCTTATCTTGTGATCAGTTACAAACTAATATGTCATCATTGGAGAAAGCCATTTTCAGAATGTAACACTTTTCCAAAGGTAACCCGGAAAATACTGAGTCCATAAGAGCAGAAAACTAATGAGACATTTGGTTTAACATCATAATTCAATAAAACCCAACACTGACCAAACTGGATTTTATATTCAATGTATTCAATAACTTTTCAGGATTCTATGTTAATGTTAAAAGTCTCTTCCAAAAATACAGAAACTTGACATGCTAAGGCAGGACACACTTAGAATGTCTTGCTAAAAATAGTCTCCTATCAGAATATCACCTCTAATCCACAAAAGAATCTGCCAAGAAATTTCAATAACAAGAGGCATATTGTAGGCATTTCTGTCCATCAACAAATCTAACAAATTGATTAAAATGCCAAAGGGACAAAGGTGAAAGCAAACACAGTGCAAAGACTGAAAGGGACTCACGGCAATCTTTCTCATCGGTTCCATCTGAGCAGTCTCTGACATGGTCGCACCTGTATTCTTTTGGGATACATTCACCATTGGAGCATGTAATCTGATGGCTTGAGCATGTTCTCCCAGCTGTGGAGGGGAAAAGATACTACTTTATAATTACTGCCAAATACAGACCAATCCGTTGCCGTTTACCAAAGATGAGTGAGGAAAATTTAAAAGCAAAGGCAAGAGAATATACCGAACATAAAGTTTATAGGCTTAGAAAGCAGAGTACCCACCTACCCCAATGTAGACAGTGTGAGCTGTCTACAATGCAAAAGCAAAGGTATTAGTATCACGATACTATATCTAAATGCTCACAGAATCACATCAACACTCAAGCATGTGAGTGTAGACAATTATAGGATCAACATGTGTTGAGAATACAATATACATTGACAACCAAAATGGTAAAACAAAAATTTTGCAGATATAAGTAGTAGCCGAGTATCGGTTGAGGTACCTGTCATCGTAATACTTGTTTAAACAAGAAGGAAATATGCCAAAGGGTTATAACAGTGGTTATTTCTGAGTAATAAAATTGTAGGTGATTTTTTTTTCTATGGGTGAGTTTTTCCCCATTATATCAGCTTTCTACATCGAACATGTGTCAATTGTATATATAAACAATTTAAACTAGCTTGTTTTTAGCCTATGTTGATTAGGGTAGGTAAAATCAGGACATCAGTAGCTTATCAAATTTGCCTCTGGATAAAACAGATAAAAATCAAAGGAGTTGATGCTGCAAGCACCATGTGAATGCTATTTGGGAAGCCTGAGGCAGGAATTATCATGGGATTTTTCAACTGTCCACATAAAAAGAGAAGCATTTGGGGGAAATGTGACCCACTGAAAAAAATTATAGTCCTCAAATTGAAGAAAAAAGGTTTCCCCTGCATTTTTATAGTTTCCTATACTTTCACATGGTAAAGATGCTTAGGTTTGGCAAAATTTGCTTTTCTGATGAAATTACGTATCTGTTAAGGGGTGTGCCATCATCTAAACTTTCTAAAAAAACCTTTCAAAAAGACAAGTGGATAATCAATCACAGTTTTAGAGCTGACACTTGAGATTCAAACATATACAGGTTATTATATGATAAGACATTCCGTGTTTAATTGACTATATCTTGTCATCCTGTTCTTTCTAAGAAAATTCTTTCATTATGTATGTGTTATGTAATTCTTGAATAGCAAACAACATTTTTCCAGGCAGCCTATTTCTGACACTTCAACAGTATGATTTCATATTTTCTCCTGGTACCTTGTATTAATAAAGTTAGAATAGATCAACTTTTCTAGAAGTCACTTAAACGTCTGAATTCAGCCAAAGCAGACACAATTTTATCTGAATAAGTCTAAAAAGATTAATATTTCCTCATTAAATTCCCATATAATTTACTTAAGTATGTATTGACAATTTCCACATAAAATTAAAGAACTTTTTTTAATTTATTTTTTAAGTTTACTTATTTATTTTGAGAGAGAGAGAGGAGAGGCAGAGAGAGAGGTAGAGGGAGCATCCCAAGCAGGCTCCACACTGTCGGTGCGGGGCTCAAACTCCCAAACCATGAGATCATGACCTGAGCCGAAATCAAGAGTTGGAGGCTCAACTGACTGAGACACTTAAGCACCCCGAAAGAACTTTTTTTATTCACAAAATGGCAAGTCATGAGTAGCAGTACTAACAAAATACGTAGAAAAACTAAATCAAGTGCCAATATTATTTTAAGTATCTTGGCTTTCTTCTTAAACTGACTCCCAAAGCAATTGTATATTTTGTGCTTAACCTTTCAAAGGGGTTTATGAGGGGGTAATTAAAAGCTCATTCAAAAGCTCTGTACTGCAAAGGAAACAATCAACAAAACTAAAAGACAACCATGGTGGAATGGGAAAAAGATATTTGCAAATGACATATCAAACAAAGGGCTAGTATCCAAAATCTATAAAGAACTCACCAAACTCCACACCCAAAAAACAAATAATCCAGTGAAGAAATGGGCAGAAGACATGAATAGACACTTCTCTAAAGAAGACATCCAGATGGCCAACAGGCACATGAAAAGATGCTCAACATCACTCCTCATCAGGGAAATACAAATCAAAACCACACTCAGAAATCACCTCACACCAGTCAGAGTGGCCAAAATGAACAAATCAGGAGACTATAGATGCTGGCGAGGATGTGGAGAAACGGGAACCCTCTTGCATTGTTGGTGGGAATGCAAACTGGTGCAGCCGCTCTGGAAAAGTGTGGAGGTTCCTCAAAAAATTAAAAATAGAACTACCCTATGACCCAGCAACAGCTCTGCTAGGAATTTACCCAAGGGATACGGGAGTGCTGATGCATAAGAGTACTTGTACCCCAATGTTTATAGCAGCACTCTCAACAATAGCCAAATTATGGAAAGAGCCTAAATGTCCATCAACTGGTGAATGGATAAAGACATTGTGGTTTATATACACAATGGAATACTACTTGGCAATGAGAAAGAATGAAATATGGCCTTTTGTAGCAACGTGGATGGAACTGGAGAGTGTGATGCTAAGTGAAATAAGTCATACAGAGAAAGACAGATACCATATGTTTCCACTCTTATGTGGATCTTGAGAAACTTGACAGAAGACCATGGGGGAGGGGAAGGAAAAAGAAAAGTTAGAGAGGGAGAGAGCCAAACCATAGGAGACTCTTAAAAACTGAGAACAAACTGAGGGTTGATGGGGGGGTGGGAGGGATGGGAAAGTGGGTGATGGGCATTGAGGAGGGCATCTGTTGGGATGAGCACTGAGTGTTGTATGGAAACCAATTTGGCAATAAATTTCACATTTAAATAAATAAATAAATGCTCGTTCAAACACAGAAAAATGACAAATTAAAATCATACGGTTCCATGAACCAGTCTGATGCTAGAATTTACTTATTCATTACATAAACCTCTACTGGGGGCCTATTATATACCACAAAGTACACCAATAATGGGAATATAATGATGAATGAGGGACACTCCCTACTCTCAAGGAGCTCATGGCTTTCTAGGGGACACTTTAAGAATTTATTAGAGGGATGCCTGGATAGCTGTGTTGGTTAAGCGTCCAGCTCTTGGTTTCAGCTCAGGTCATGATCTCACACTTTCTGAGTTCAAGCCCTGCGTCAGGATCTGTGTTGACAACTCAGAACCTGTTTGAGATTCTCTCTCTCTCCCTCTCTCTATGCCTCTCCCCCACTCGTGTGCTTGCTCTGGCTCTCTCTCTCAAAATAAATAAACACTTTTTAAAAAAAATTAAAAACAATGATGAAAGTGAATTATAGGCATACAAGGAATTATAGAAGGATCAGGGAGGTGTGCCTAATTCACTCTGAGATGAGAGTGTGAACAGGGACAGCTTCCTTTAGGAGGTAACACCTCACCTGGGTCTTAAAGGAGAAGCAGTGAGGTTAGCTAGGTCATAAGGAAAGGACTGTCTAGCAACAAGCATTCAGGCAGCATGCACAGTTGTGAAAGAGGGACACAGCACCATATGCCCAAGGGAACTAGAAGCACTGCTATGACCCCACATGGAAATTTCCAGGCATGAATAGCAAGTGATAGACATGGAAAAATAAGGGCTGGCAGTGTCTTAGAAGCCACTGTAAACCATGAAACCATGTTAAGGAGCTGGAGCTTTCTTCTTGGGGTGGATAGAGAGATACCCAAGGGTTTTAGTTAAATCTTTGTAGTATCAGTGTCAGGGAGAACCTGAGAAGGCATAGGACTAGAGGCAGGGAGGCCAATCCAGAGGCTGCTGCAGTCACCCAGATAGATGCTGGAAATTATGCTATAAATGGGAAAGAGATGAACTTCAGAGGTATTAGGCCAGAGCTGGCTGACTAAGTGTGGGCAGAAGAATCAAGAATAATTCCAAATTTCCAGCTTGGGTGCCTAAGGGATTGTGCTATCCTTTCCATGCTAATTGATTACATTTTTAATGTCACTAACACCCATCTTTATTTTTCCTCTAACGCTTTCATTATGAAATATGTTTCAGGGGTGCCTGGGTGGCTCAGTCGGTTAAGCGGCCAACTTCGGCTCAGGTCACGATCTCGCGGTCCGTGAGTTCGAGCCCCGCGTCGGGCTCTGGGCTGACGGCTCAGAGCCTGGAGCCTGTTTCAGATTGTGTCTCCCTCTCTCTGACCCTCCCCTGTTCATGCTCTGTCTCTCTCTGTCTCAAAAATAAATAAAACGTTAAAAAATTTTAAAAAGAAAAAAAAGAAATATGTTTCATAGGGGCGCCTAGGTGGCTCAGTCGGTTAAGAGTCCTACTTCAGCTCAGGTCACAATCTCACCACTGTGAGTTTGAGCCCCACATCGGGCTCTGTGCTGACAGCTCAGAGCCTGGAGCCTGCTTCAGATTCTGTGTCTCCCTCTCTCTCTATACCTCCCCCACTCGCACTCTCTGTCTCTCTCTCTCTGTCTCTCTGTCTCTCTCTCTCAAAAATAAACATTAAAAATTTAGAAAAAAATGAAATACGTTTCATAAAATTCTACATTAACGAGGAAAAAGACTCACTCTGCCTATTTCTAGTAGTTAAGACTGATGTTGTATTTTCTGCTAGTACCTTATAGTGAGTTAATTTTATTTCTATAAAAAGATAGGGTTTCCTCAATGAGCTACCACCTCACACCTGTCAGAATGGCTAACATTAACAATTCAGCAAACAACAGATGTTGGTGAGGATGTGGAGAAAGAGGATCTGTTTTGCACTGCTGGTGGGAATGCAAACTGGTGCAGCCACTCTGGAAAACAGTATGGAAGTTCCTCAAAATTTAAAAATAGAACTACCATATGACCCAGCAATTACCCTACTAGGTATTTATCCAAGGGATACATGTATGCTGTTTCGAAAGGACACATGCACCCCAATGTTTATAGCAGCACTATCAACAATAGCCAAAGTATGGAAAGAGCCCAAATGTCCATTGATGGATGAATGGATAAAGAAGATGTGGTATATATATATATATATATATATATATATATATATATATATACACAATGGAGTATTACTCAGCAATCAAAAAGAATGAAACCTTGCCATTTGCAACTATGTGGATGGAACTAGGGGGTATTATGCTAAGCAAAATTAGTCAGTCAGAGAAAGACAAATATCATGACTTCACTCATGTGAGGACTTTAAGACACAGAACAGAAGAACACAAAGGAAGGGAAGCAAAAATAACATAAAAACAGAGAGAGGGACAAAACATAAGAGACTCAAATATGGAGAACAGAGGCTTACTGAAGTGTTTGTGGGAGGGGGGATGGGCTAAATGGGTAAGGGGCATTAAGGAATCTACTCCTGAAATCATTGTTGCACTATATACTAACTTGGATGTAAATTAAAAAAATAAATTAAATTTTAAAAAAAAGAAGATAGCGGTGCCTGGATGGCTCAGTCAGTGGCACACAACTTCAGCTCAGGTCATGATCTCACAGCTCATGGGTTCAAGCCCCATGTCGGGTTCTGTTCTGACAGCTCAGAGCCTAGAGGCTGCTTCAGGTTCTGTGTCTCCCTCTCTCTCTGCCCCTCCCCGGCTCATGCTCTCTCTCTCTCAAAAACAAACAGACATTAAAAAATATTTTTTTAAAGGTAATTCACGTAGATCAACAAAAAACAAAAAACAGTTCATGGGAGAAGATTATTAATCCCACTTGGGACACCTTGAATTTGAGGCGTCCTGGGGATCTCCAACAGGCAGTTGAACATGCAAGACTGATGTGCAGGCAAGAAATCTGGGTCATAAGCATAAATTTGGGTGTCACCAGGCCATCCAGATTCATCGAAATCATAAGGTTGGTTGAAATTATCCTGGAAAAGCATTGAGTAAGTGCAGGGCTCTAAGCAACAGCCATACTTACAGGCTGGGTAGAAAAGGAGTACAAAATAGAATGATCAAAGCAGTTCAGAAAAGAACCAGGAAAATGAGGAGTCATGGCAATCAAGATAGTAGTGTCCAGAAGGAGGGCGTGATTGCCAAAGTTGTGCAATAGGGAAGTCCATCCGACATTGAGGAGTTCCCTGGTGACCTTAGTGAATATAGTGGTGGCATATCCTGTCTGCAGCTAAGGATGCCCAATAAAGAATTTTATGACATTAAAAATGCAAGAATTATATTGTGAAATCCACACTCATTTAAAATAGCATGTAAGATTGCTTATAAATTACTGCTATGGGAACACCTGGGTGGCTCAGTTAGTTAACCGTCTTGATTTCAGCTCAGGTCATGATCTCATAGTTTGGTGCGTGGGATTGAGACCCACATGGGGCTCTGCACTAACAGCTAAGATCTTGCTTGGGATTCTCTCTCTCTCCCTCTCTCTCTCCCTCTCCTCCCCCCCTCTGCCCCTCCCCCCGCCCCTCCCCCCCCACTCATACTCTCTCAAAAAATAAACATTTTTGAAAATTAAATAAATAAATTGCTGCTATAACATTTTCTCCAGTCTCTTTTCCCAAGTGGTTGTCCTTAGGAGCTTGCATACCCTCTGTAAATATTATTATTGGCAAGGGGTCATCCATTACATTGTATCACAATCTACAGCTCAGCTTTCTTCCTACTTTGTGTGGGGAGCAAGAGAAAATGGAACCAAAATGGTCTATCTAGTCAAAAGAGAAATAACTCATCACTCATTAATTCATTCAGTACCCGCTTATCAAGAACCTACTATCTGCTAGTAGGGATGCGAGCCGCATAAAGCATATTCACTGCTCTCCAGAGATTCACAATCTAGCCCCATCCTGTTCTCACTGAGCACTCACTATCTGCAGTCATCACTTCTTTCCCCTAGGACCTTTGAGAGATTGGCCAGAAGATAGTATTGGCCCAGACAGATTTCCTACAAACAAGGATTTCTTCCTGTGCCCTACTATGCCTGGCACTTTTAATTCTTCCCTTCACTACTTCTGAACTATCATCCCCCATCTCCCTTTTTCAGATCTGTTCTTCCCCTTTTGCTGTTCCTGAAACATGTTCACATCCTGAAACATAACTGGACCTCATCTGGACATCCCATGCTCCCATTTGGCTTTGATTAGCTCCTGTCCATGCCTTCCTCAAGATTGTCACTTGTCACCACCACCACCCTCCACAGCCCTACACAGTTTGCTGGTTTCTTCTTCATCACTTTGTCCCAAATATCACCATCTCTTTGTTGCTGGAAGTCCCCATGACCAACACTTACAAGCCCTAACAGGCTGTTTAATTATACAGTCTTCATTTTAGGAGTAAACTGAAGTCAAACTCAAGGGTATTTTGAGAATTCCTATTCTCTTCCTCAAAAGACCCTTGGCCCGACTGAAAAGAGTTCACAGTCAATGCTGGACTCAAAAGTACTGGGCTAAATTCCAAGCTCTTATAAATGAATCCAGGACCAATGAAAGGCCATGGAATCTCCATTACTAGTCATATAATGACTAAACAAGTTCTCACATGAAGTAGCCATCAAAAACATCTGTTTCTTCTTTGATCTTTGTGGACAATGACTGTAAAAATGCCAACAGGATCTTGGTTGACATCTTAAAATCAAAAACAAAGTGATGATAGATGTCCATGATTTGTGGGATGTGTATTTAATGAAACAGAATGTGGAGGAGGCTTAAAGGTGAATGCCACACAGTGATCAGAGCTAGACTCTTCCACAGGACAATTGGGGTCAAGAGCCTGAAGCAGTTGCTTACAGTCAGATATCTGCTCTCCAATTTCCATCTCAGTCTAACCTGGACTTCTAAAAGATCTTTGGTTTTTCACTTTGGGGGCTTTGGGTGGGGTTGTCTTATAAACACACACACACACACACACACACACACACACACACACACACACGGAATGGATATTATGTTCTCCCTTCTAAAAGCTGAAATTATAAGGATGTGAATTCCAGGACTTCTACAGCTTTCATACAATCACAAAAAGCCAACAGGCTAAAGATGGGAGAGCAGAAAAGTGGGAGAAAATTGGCTGATAATTTACTGAGTTGGGAATTCATCAACCCTGGAACAACAATACACTTAGGCTTCTTATAGTGTGAGATAATAAATTCCTCCCCTTCTCTGACCCTCCCCCGTTCATGCTCTGCCTCTCTCTCTGTCTCAAAAATAAATAAACGTTAAAAAAAAAAAATTTAAATGGGGCGCCTGGGTGGCTCAGTCGGTTAAGCGTCCGACCTCAGCTCAGGTCACGATCTCACGGTCCGTGAGTTCGAGCCCCGCGTCGGGCTCTGGGCTGATGATGGCCCAGAACCTGGAGCCTGCTTCCGATTCTGTGTCTCCCTCTCTCTCTGACCCTCCCCGGTTCATGCTCTGCCTCTCTCTCTGTCTCAAAAATAAATAAACGTTAAATAAATAAATAAATAAATAAATAAATAAATAAATAAATAAATAAATTCCCCCCTTTGCTTAACTTTTCTGAGACGTGTGTTTCATTCTTTGCAGCCAAAAACATCCTCATTGATACAGGAATAATTTGAAATTATACAAATATCCTTAATAGAGAAAGCAAAGGAATGCTACACATGGCATATTTCTCATATGCTGCCATCTAATATTTACCCAAGATTACTCTCTTGCTCAAAATTATTTTCAAGCCCACTTCAAACTCTTTTACAGTTTGATCCCAACGAAATTAGAATGGGAGCGTTTCTTCCAGTTTACTGTCCTGAACTCCCTCAGTGTCCAGGAATGCAGCAGCTGCCAAGGTCTTCCTCAGGGCTACCATTTCCCTCCTTCCTGCAGTTCATCCGACGCAAGCTATACCAGCAGTCACTGAAGCAACAAGCAACAATGCTTCCAACAGACCTCGCTACACTGCCACTTAATCAAAAAGAAGGCAGTTTAACACCGAGGCAGAAGGGGTGGAAGGTTATTATGCAGTGTGCACTGCAGGACCCAAAGGACCCATCCAACCGCCAACCACACAAATGAAGACTGCCCGCCCCCCACAGATACCAATAAATGTTCTGTTTCTTTACTGAGTGTGACATATTCTTAATACTGAGAACCTATCCTATTTCCAAATCACTGGGGTATATTTATAATTCTTCAGCACATTCACACTTTCAATATCTTCTCACCCTGGGTGAGATTGCCCTGTGATTTGAGTTCCAATTCAGCATTTATAAAGAATCATCCCATTATTATTTTTAAATTTTAGGTGTCCAGGGGGCCAAAACAAAATTCCTCTACAATCACTTACGGCAATGCTGATGTTCATCGGAGCCATCCTCACAGTCCTCATCATTGTCACACTCCCAGAAGTTAGGGATGCATAGACCTTCACCCTGACACAGGAATTGGTTCGACTTGCAAGAAGGGGGAGCTAAAACAAACCAGGAAAGGACTCAACTCACTGTGTGAAACATCCACCCTATTACACCAACAAGCAATGCTTATTTCAAAACAATCTGTGTCAACTCCTGCTTAACACATTGATGGCAAATAGTAAACAATCCTATAAAACAGCCTGTGGACTCTAATCAGCATTCAATGCCAAATAATTGCGGCAAAGGCATCACAACAAACTGATGATGCAAAGAATAAATACAAAGAATAAAACAAACAACCAAAACACAAAGGCATGACAAAAAAATATCAAATTAAGAATGTAACTTAAATACAAACTAACCATGAGTTATTGCTAAACTATTTGAAATGCTTTGCAAGAACTAATAGTAAAACATCATGATGAGCTGAAAAAACATGCTATTTGGAAAAGAAGACCCAGAATTGAATAATTATTATTTCTATAATTTTCTTGACTTAAGATCTTTGGCAGGTTCTCTGAGCCTCAATGTGTGTACCACAAAATGGGGACTATATCTCATAGTTTGCTATAAAAAAATAAGTTAAATAATTTATGTGCAAGTGAAGTATAATGTTAGCTGCTGTCACTATTGTTGTTGGTACTGTTGTTATTATCGTTGTTATGGAACATTGTTATTACATTAACAATCTCTAAATAGTTGTTGGTACAACTGTATTTATTCCTCTGTCCCAGAATACACAGTTCTTGCTTTTCTGTTCCTGGTGTTTAATCTAAAAATTAACTCAGTAATCCCATAGGAGACAAACAGATAGCACATGATCATGTCTCTGCAGATAGAACTACTCCCTTGCACAAAATATGATTCACAAACTAGCAGCATGAGCATCACATGGGAGCTGGTAGAAATGCAGAATCTCAGGTCCCACTCCAAACATATGGATGTGAAACCAGCACATCAACAAGCTCCCCGATGCTCCATTTGTGCATGGAAGTTTGAGAAGCACTGAATAGGACCTATTCCCCACCCTCCTCTCATTGTCAAATGCATCACGATCCAAACAATACACCAAAGTTTGTTCTGTTGTGCCACAGGATGGCCAACAATTGCAAACAAAATTAATTTTTCCCTGATTTCTTGGTTTTCGGATGATAACCCTTGTCTGTTCACAAATCAGAATGAATGAAACTGCAGTGGTGTGATTGATCACCTACGGCAAGCTGGGAAAGCAAAAGATGTTAAGGGCTGGGATTTGTGCAGGAAAGAGGCTTTTAATGAATGATTCAACTTCACTATGCCTGTTTCCTAATTTGAAACCTATCTCAGAATATTGACAGAATTAAATGAAGAAATATATGTGAATATATGTGAAAGTGATTGTATTATTAAACTTTGGATTTACAATATATCATGTTTTTAACTATCATTTTTTTAAACATTTAAGACCACACTAAGCTCTTCTGTGATCTCTTTGTGTAATTTGCATAAGCTACACAACGTCCTTTATACAAAAGACTCCTCCTTGAATTACAAATCACAGTTGGTGGACAAAATTTCCAGAGTGAATAATCTGAAATACTTTATTATAGGCTTTAGGAAACTACTCACAAATTTGTTTCCATATCAAGGTCATGGGATAAGGGTAAGATAGAAATGAATGTGAATTGAAGCCCTTCCTCCAAAGAACTAAAAGAATCATTAATGCCTTCAGTTCTCTATTCAACAACAGACATCTCAAAAGACTTGAGCCCAGTCGTGAATCTATCACTAAAGGTACAACTGTATCTTTGGTACAGTTGAATTCACCAGGAAGCACTTATATTACTCGAACAGAGTTTGGCCCGGCCCCTCCTCACTTACGGCAGCCAACTTCATCTGTGTCATCCAAGCAGTCTCTGGTCCCATCACACCTCCAGGTTGCAGGGATACAATGCCCATCTTCACAGCGAAAATGCTCACTGTCACATTCTTATAATGCCACATGCAAAAAAAAAAAAAAAAAAAAGAGTAAAAAAACTTACCCACATAGATATTTCAAAGAAATACAAATGTTTTATAAAAATAAAAGTTTTTTCAATGAATTAGTAATCAAAGGAATGTAAATTATTTATAAAATGAAGAAAACATTCTTATAATGGTTATTATCTGTTTCAGGGTCTGCAGGAAGATGGTCATTTTTGTGCACAGCTCACTACAGTATACCTTGACGTAACCAATCTGGAAAGCAATTCGACAACATATATCTTGGTTTTTAAAAGTGATTTTTCTTAGTTCTTTTATTTTTAGGTATTTTCCCCCCTAAGGAACTAATCAGAGAATTAGACAAAGATTTATGTGTGCAGATTTTAATCACAACATTACTTATAATAAATTGCAAGCTTCCTAGATATTCAATAATTTCAAAAAAAGGATAAAATTCTTATCTTTATATTAACATATGAAGAACTCATTAAAATAGTTATGTAGAACTTCTAAATGATTTGGATAAAAACTTATATCATATAACAAAGACAAGGATGTATAATTTTACCTTTAACAGAGTTACATACAGAGTGTAGAGAAAGACCAGAATGTTATTGGTGCTTATCTCTGAATGATAACATCATGAGTAACTTCTTATTTGCTTGACTGTGCCTTTTTTCAGTTCTTCGCCCTTTATTTTTTTAAGTGCCTTTTTACTACTAAATCATATATAGCAATTTATGGTCCCACATTCTTAGATTCAGACCAATATTTTGGCTTTTTTGTTGAACCCATTTGTAGGATGCCAGATCTGTAAGCTCATCTCTGCTTGTTTTAAGCCAAAAAAACAAACAAAAGAAAAAGCTCTGTACCCCACCAGAGGGCACAAATTTGCCCCCCAAAGTTACTACGTTCCCAAGTGGCAGTGATATCCCCTAGTGATACCAGAAAGAGAAGATAACTTAAACAAGTTTATTTCATACAACCAATATAACCAGCAATTATCCTAGGTCTCCCCAGGGGACTAATTAGGCAGTTGGAAATCCTTTGAGTCCCCAAATACGTGACCAGTGACTTCCCCAGGTATCATGTGCCAAGTAGGAAATTTTTTTAAAGAAAGCAGCCAACATCAGCCCAACTTGGAGAAGATACAAAATTATTCTTTCACAAGCCCAATGTGGTAGGAGTAATTTGGGGGGTTAAAAGAATACAATTATTCTCCCCAGGTATTTCAGTGATCATGCTAAATTACCTATTTCAGTTATTGGTTAATTAAGCAAAAATTAGGTAAATATACAGATCAATTATCTACTCCTAAGAGAAATAAACAATGTGCTATCCTGACTTGTGTAAATGCTGGCATATCAACAGCATGACATAAACATAGTTAAGTGATCTATTCCTAGGGGATATAGGCTACTTTGTTCATGGAATGTTCAAATCTGATTGTCTGGTAGTGACATCCTGATTTATAATGTATGCTGCAAATGGTCAGAAACTTCCCTTGGCTAAATGGTGGTACCGAGTGGTACAGGAATACGTACACCCAAATACCTTCTATAGACTAATGCACGATGGTGGTTGGTGGTGCAGGTCTGGGGTTGGTGGTGCAGGTCTCTTATCAACTACCTTTAAAACACAACAACCTCCCTTGCAAAAATGCCCCTAAGGAATGTACAAATTCACTCTGGAATCCCAGAACTTCTCATTGGATTTTGTTCTACAAAGCAATATTTCCATGGGAGATTAGGGGCTTTGGAGGTTTAGCTATTAACACAACATATATTAAATCACTTTTATCAATTAGGTCTATTGTTAGGAATCCAACATAATACATTTGTAGGTTCAGTACATTTGTCTCCCTTAGTATCTAATAATTTCTGGTTGAAAAATGGTAACAATCTAAAGGTCTACTTACAAAGAGTTTCATATTGCTATGAAAAAATGAGAAGCATAAATTTAGAAACTGAGCTTACAGAAGAAAATTCTCAAAAAACAATTTATTGCCTGTTTTAAAATATATATAATCCTTAAGCAACTCTTATTACAAGTCAGATTTTAAGGTTATTTTTCATTTTTCTTAAAATATGAAGTTATACACATCATAAAAAGAAATAGATACCCAAAAGTCACTTTTTAAAGCACTTCAAAGCCAAGTGCATAAAACACATGCAAACCAAAACTGGTAGGAGGAATTTTGCAATTAATCCTTTCTAGTTAGAGTTTTTTCATAATTGATCTCCCAGATACTCAGTTATCTAAAGAAATATATCAAACTCCATTTACTCACTTTATCAACAGATCCATGATAATTCATCCATCAAGTTCACCTTTTCAGTATTACCTTCTATGCCTGTTGTAACTCCCAAATGACTATTGTTTGGAAATACCTCTCCAGGAAAAACAAACCCATACTATATCATTGCTGGGTGGCCTCCCAGCAATCAAACAAAGTGCTCCACTGGTGTCAGAAGCCTGTCGTTCACTCTATTATAAAGAGAATATGTGCTGTTTAGAAGCAAACTACTAGTTGAAAGGTCTGGGTCAGGTCTGATAACAATGGCAGGTGCCCCCAATTTCAATTCATCTGTAAGCACTTTATTTTCAGATTTTGGTTTGTTTTACGTAAGTCAACCCGCCACAGGTATCTACACCTTATTGTTTAATAATTTGAAGTCCAAATAAGCGAGGAGAGGGATTTCATACACTGGAGCCAAACAGTTTATGAAGAAAAAAAAATCTAAATAGAGCAAAAGGAAAAAAAATGTTTTCAACAAACGGTCTCTAAACATTCATATCCAGTCAATCCAGTTTTAACCAAGAGGTAATTTTGCAATAACGAGGAAAACATCGTAACCCACACTGAAATAAAAATCTTTTGTTAGGAACCAGGCAGCCATTGACAAGAAACCACTGGGACCAAGCAAACACACTATTTCCTCAGCACAAGCCCTGGCCTTTTCCAAGAATCAAAATAAATGAAAAGAAAAATACTTGCATGGTGCTTAAATGGCATGCACCACTCTAAGCACTTTGCCAACTTCAAGTCATTTA
Source organism: Prionailurus viverrinus (assembly GCF_022837055.1). Lineage (NCBI taxonomy): Eukaryota > Metazoa > Chordata > Mammalia > Carnivora > Felidae > Prionailurus > Prionailurus viverrinus. The sequence continues at coordinate 58,768,978 of NC_062568.1, read as the reverse complement.
ATTTCCATAAAAACCCTATGAGATAGACGTCATTTTTATGAACACTTCACAAATAAAGAACTTGAGGCACAGAGCAGTTCAGTCACTCGCCCGAGATCAAATAGCAAACATGTGCAATGCAAGAATTCGGACCTGACAGTTATAGTTCAGGTCCAAAGGCATCTGTGCCTCATTGACCACTGCTCTGTGTTCCCTTACACCAAAGAAAGAAAAGAGAAAAACCAAAAAGGAAAAGAAACAGAAATGATTCCACCAAGCTCGAGAATGAATGTAAAAATGTGACTTTTTTTCTAAAGTTGCTGTCAACATTAACTGAGTTCGTGAACTGAGCTTGTGTGGAATCCTGACCACATCATATGCGGTATGATTCAGTTGGAGAAGAGTGGTATACCTGGCAACAAACATTGCATATAAAATTATTGGGCCTAGGGAAATTGGCCAATCAAAAGCAACAGTTTCAATCTCTTCAAGAAAAATTATATTAGACATGAGAATAAACTTGTTTTCCAACCTTATAAAGCCCCAAGCTGGAGAAAAACAAGAATAATCCTTTCTTTATAAATAGCCATATCCCAAGCTTCCTGGTCTAAGTGTTGGACCAAGAATGTGTTAGAGAAACAGATAATGCCTAGAGGGAGGAGGAAGTCACTTGTTTTCCCAGTGCAGGAAATAGTACTGAAGTAAGAACACCACTTCTGTACTCTTTCTAGCCTCTAGCACAGTGCTAGGCCCACATGGAATAATCAACACGTATCCATCAGGTAATGAAAATTCCTCTTCGTAAGATTCAGCCTCTTGGTATCATATATGTAAAACCATTAGACATATAAAGCCATAAAGGCAAGCAGTAACACTCTAAGAGTTTGTTTGCTATCTTAAATCCAAAGAAAGGAAAATGAGATCTGGAAAAATTTGAAATTACTTGAAAGAAGAATGTCCAGAAGTTTAAAAAAGAAAAAGGAAAAAATTGAGTCATATTGAAAGGTTTGATTCTCCTACCGTTTCCTGTAAAAGTTTCTTTTTTCCTCTCATAAATTCTTTTCTCAAAAGAGAAAGGCAAGTTGTAGTCAATGGAACATTGTCCAAAGTGAACAGAGTAAGGTAATTTCTACGGCAAATCCTATTTTCCTGTTAGATCCTCTTAAACATGTGCTGGTTCTTCCAGACTCTTGGTCTACCTGAGGAAGAGGAGGTGCATGTACTCTTTTTAAAGATATGATGGGGCACCTGGGTGGCTCAGTTGATTTAGCATCTAACTTCAGCTCAGGTCATGATCTCATGGCGTGAGTTCGAGCCCCACATCGGGGTCTGTGCTGACAGCTCAGTCTGCAGCCTGCTTCAAATTCTGTGTTTCCCTCTCTCTCTGCCCCTCCCCCACCCATGTTCACTCATTCTCTCTGTCTCTCTCAAAATAAACATTAAAAAAATTAAAAAATAAATAAAGATACGTCATGTAAAAGTACATGACATGTTAATAGTGTTACCTTCGTTGTGCTAAAACAAATGTAAGAGGCAATTCCTTAATTCATCCATAATTCTTTCTTCACTTTTTCTGTACTTTATTTTTATTCCCTTGACATACATTCAGTGTTTGTAAGTTGGGTGATGGTTCGCTACAATTCTCACACCCTATCCCAACCAACAAAGCCAGTCCCCTTCAAAGACTTAGAGTCACTTGCTTATTTCCAAAACTTGACCACTGCAGCCATGACAGGCAAGGGTAACAAACTGTGGGGAAGACCTGCTCTGCCTAACATCAACTGGTGGAATTGTCAAGGACTCGATTGATGGAACTGAAACCAGACATGCCCAGCAAACCAACCTACTACTCTTTTTCTGTGCAACATTCTGGTTTTCATAACAGATTGTCAAATAGGTGGCCAGAACTCTTGTGGGCTTTTTTTTAATGTACTTTACAAACCACTAAGTTGACTGTTTTTTCCAAAATAGTGTTTCAGAGCCCTGATACCTGATTCATTTCAAGAAGACATTCATTTCAAGACATTTCAAGAAGTCAAGGACTTTGAGGCAGAACTCACAAAGCCACTCAATGAGTGATCATGTATACACATCATGTAAGTGTAGTTAAAAAAAAAAGAGAGACCCAAAAGCATATGTCAGATTCACTAAAGCCACCAAAAAAAAAAAAAAATTCATACCTACTACATGCAAAACATTGTTCTAGAGCTTGTGGAAGAAACAAAGAAAGTTAAGATATGGTTGGGTTTTTTTTTAATAGAGTTCATAAATTCTGGGGGGACAAAAGTAACATATAATATGAATTAGCCATGTATTAAGTATTTTCCATAGATTATCCCACTTATCTATCACAACTCTGTGAGATTGTATTAAAAGCCCCATTTCATAGATGAGGAGATTGAGGCTTGACAAAATCTCACAACTAGTAGGTAGTGAGGTGGGGATTCAGACCTAGGTAGACTGATTCCAAAGCTGTGCCATATGACCGTAGAGGATTTGGTTCCAAATAAGCAACATAGACAATAAAAATCAACTGGTATCAAGGAGAAAAAAATTAATACCACATGCTGGAGTGATTAGAGAAGGCTTCATGAAGGAGAATAAGACTTCACTGGGCCTTTGTGGATGAGCAGTATTTGGGTAAGTGAAGAGGAAGGACCAGTCCTTTGTGTAGCGTCCAAACAACTTGCAAGAAGCCTATCATGGGTAAAGGCCTAATGCGCAGGCCTCCACGGCATAAGGAACTACTTGTAAGTGGAGGACAACAAGGCTGGGAAGATGGACAATAAAGGGCCGAAAATGTCGAGCAAGAGAGTGACGTGATCAAACGGGTCGACTTTAAGAAAGCTTAGAGATCACTAGTGCCAGTAACTTTTTAAAACTAACTGTGGTTCTGGGTAGATGTAAGCCTGGAGGAGGATACAGACTTTGACCATGAGAAGGGCTTGGAGCTCTATTTCTTTCCCCAGAAACCGACCCAGAGCATAAATGAGCTCAGTGAGCAAGCTGGTCAGTGGTTCACTGAGAGGCTGCTAGCAGAGATGAGTCTCATCTTGAAGCCCCTCAAGTTGCCCCAGGCCTGGTCCACTTGCATGCTAAATGATCAGCAAGTTCTACAGGTACACCAAAAGTATCCTACTGTCCTTTCCCCACCATCCTCTCACAGCTGAATGTATCTGAGCATCCAGCCTACGGAATTCAGTCATCCCTCAAGAAAGTCAGCTGATCACTAGGAATTTATCCAAAGGATGCAAAAATGCTGATTCGAAGGGGCAGATGCACCCCGATGTTTATAACAGCATTATCAACAATAGCCAAAGTATGGAAAGAGTCCAAAAGTCCATCAACTGATGAATGGATAAAGATGTGTGCTCTCTCTCTCTCTCTCTCTCTCTCTCTCTCTCTCTCTGTATATATATATATATATATATATATATATATATATATATATATATATTCCACACAATGGAATATTACTCTGCAGTAAAAAAGTGAAATCTTGCCATTTCCAACAATGTGGGTGGAATTGGAGGGTATTAGGCTAAGTGAAATAAGTCAGTCAGAGAAAGACAGATATCACATGATTTCACTTGTATGTGGAACTTGAGAAACTTAACAGATGATCATAGGAGAAGGGAAGGAAAAATAAGATAAAAACAGAGAGGGAGGCAAACCAGAAAAGAACCCTTAAATACAGAAAACAAACAGAGGGTTGTAAATGGATGATGGGCACTAAGGAGGGCACTTTTTGGGATGAGCACTGGGTGTCATACATAAGAGATGAATCACTGGATTCTACTCCTGAAGCCAAGACTACACTGTATGTTAACTAACTTAAGAATTAAAAAAAAAAAAAAAAAGATAGTTGATCTCAGTCATTGCTTAAATATTCGCTTAATGATTTTTTAAGTGCCTTTCCAATAACCAAAAGCCAGCAGAATAACGTGAGGCCCTATCAGAGCAGCCTCTCAATCTGGAAATTGTTTCTACCTGTACCTACTGAGCTATTATTTCCCATTTTCATTTAAACACAAGCTACCTGCCTTCCTCCCCTTCCCCCTAGTCTCTCACATCCCACTTATTTTTCATTGAGCACCTCCTACCCCAACAACCAGACTTTCAGGCAGTACTCCTGAGCATTATGAATAAAACCACACTTCTCAGGGGTTCTCAAGAGAACACAGTTGGCATTTAAGGTGGGACAATTATTTAATTGCCCCAGGCAAAGCAGAATGTATAGCACCTCTGGCCCCCATATGTGGAATGCCAATAGTGCCCTTCCCCGGGGTCACCGTGACAATAACACCCCATACATGTCCAAACATCACTCGAGAGTGGCGGTACCACCCCCAGTTGAGAACAACTTAGAACCTCTAAGCAGCTTGGACATTCAGAGCTCAAAACATCTTAATCCACATGAAAGAGATCATCTACCAAAACCCCTATAATAAATTCTTCCCTTCTGAAGATAATAAAATTTCTTAAACAGCAATCCCACTCCCTCCCACCCAGCAATAAGAGGGCCTGGGATTGGGCAATATGCTGCAGCTCCTAGTACCAGCAGCTTGAAATCAACTCCCCTGGGAGTGTGATAAAGAATCTAAGTTCCAGGGAGGCCTACTTCACCCTGGAATGTTCCACAGTGCATCCACAGGCTTACCCATTCAAGGGTGGGGGGAGTCACACAGAGAAAAAAAAAAAAGGCTGAAAATCTGAAATCCTCAGACAGTTCTTCATTAATGTAAAAGGATCATTGTTATGAAAAACAAAATCACAGACACATCTGCTTTATGGGGCAAACTTTTTCCACCTGTATAATTATCGTAACAAAAAATTTCTTCAAATGTCCTTACCCGATCTCTGCTACACTTAAAAATTTTGAAATAAAATATAAATTGGCAATCACATGAGTGCTTAAAACATTCAAAGGACTCTCCAAGATTTTACCCAGAACACTCCGCAATGAAAACTTCCTGGCAGCCACTACCAAAACACTGACACTATATTTGTATTAGTCTTTTCTGTACTTCCAAGTAATTCATGTAGTATTTTCTGTATCAGCTCAGTCACTGTGTTTCCTGTGGATGGACTCCTCCTCCACATGGAAGAAAACTAAGTCCAAGACCTTCAACCCCACTCCCTCTAAGGGACTACCTGGTTTTCTACCTCTCTAATGGCCAAAGAGCTATACTTACAGGATGCCATAAAGAACACTATCCAAACAGAAGAAAATTTGAAACAGTCGCCTGCTCAGGTAAGTAAGGAACCAGTGAATCACGCTATACATAAGAAAAGTCTAAAATGCCCTTCAGCACATAATAATTTAACAGGCCTTGTACAAAAACTATAAATCACCCTGATTTAAGTGCTGACTTCCAACCCCAATTGCCCCAAGTATTCTTATATGGCTTAGTGACTAGCAAATATGAATTACTGGAAAATGGTTGAATGGAATCAAACACTAAAAAAGAAACTAGGCACTTGTGAGAAATAAGGGACTATAGACATCTCCAGGCAGGCAGCTTTCCTGCCTATGGCTTATAAATGGTGCAAAAGACCCACTCTCAACCCAAAGTTTACAGACAGCAACAAACTAAGGTTTTCTTGATGCGTTAGCCCCAAGTGTTGAACCATAAATCAAATTGAAACAGATATGTTAAAGTTGCAAATATCACTGCTAATTTGGTCACCTTAACAAGCAGATTAGATCACCAGGTTATCAAATGGACAATGGCTTGATACTGGAAATTACAATAGCAGCAGAAGGAGAAATTGATTCCCAACTGGTGGATTTGGTGATTCTCTACGGCCACAGACTAAATCAGTTGTGAATGCTAAATAGACCTTCTTGGCTGAATCTTACAAACACCTCACTGTGCTCTTTCTCCTCTATTCCATGTTACTTCATTCTTAACTATTACAATAGTTACACCAACAAGCTCTGACGGCATGAAAAGAGCAAGAAGAGGCAAAAATAGAAGGAAGAGAAAAAGGAAGAGGGAGGAAAGGAGAAGTGTTATGGTCAATAATCAGTGTCCAGACACTGAATTTAATAAGAGCTAGCATCTTGAACCCTAACCTCAATTTGGTTAACTCATTCTTATTTAGCTTTGTCCCAAATCCAGACTGGACCAGGACATAATTGCTAAGTGGGTTTATTGGTCACAAATTTCATGCTAGGAACTAAACAACCCTCTGATTCTAATGTGTACATTTTCAAAAAGTAGAGATCAGATATACTACATATAAAATACATACATAAATACACATATATACATATATATATAATTTACTCTGAAGCAAACAATGTTTCCATGTCAATAAACAAGTGTGATGACAACTCTGATCAGGAATTTTGATACTTATTGTGGGGCTCATTACATTGTTATTGACACAAACACTGACTTTTATCATAGTTCATTTGTTAGGAGACTAATGGGGGTACACACATGTATGACTCAACCTTAATGATTTAGCTATGGGCATGTAGGGTTTCTGCCAACAAAGAACTTTTTTAAACTCTTAAATATTATGCAGCAAGAATGTGAAAATAATTCCACTAGTAAGTTTAAAAACCTGTTCTTGGGAATAAGTACTGATAATTAATCATCTGATAAACTGACATCATTATTTTTAATAAAAATGTATGGTGTCATTATCTTTCTTAAAAAATTAACCAATTTCGGGGCGCCTGGGTGGCGCAGTCGGTTAAGCGTCCGACTTCAGCCAGGTCACGATCTCCCGGTCCGTGAGTTCGAGCCCCGCGTCAGGCTCTGGGCTGATGGCTCAGAGCCTGGAGCCTGTTTCCGATTCTGTGTCTCCCTCTCTCTCTGCCCCTCCCCCGTTCATGCTCTGTCTCTCTCTGTCCCAAAAATAAATAAAAAATGTTGAAAAAATTTTAAAAAAAAAATTAACCAATTTTTGTTGTTTTACACATTTTTTTTTATTTTTCTCCCTTCTAGTGACAAGTTATAGTTCAGAAAGAATTTTATACACAGAAGCTCAAAATTCTCCCACCGTGACCTGATATATGAAAAGTAAAGAACAGAGGAAGTAGATGAGATCGAGTGACCAAAGGAAGAGTAAATGGTAAGGTGGCAGCATAATTCTAAACTGCGAGCTCCTAAGGGCGGGACTAAATACTTCTGTAATCCTAGTGCCTAGTACAGTACCTGCTAGTACCCAGATGACATTCAATAAATAAACAATATATAATCCATTAGAATATAAGGATGAGGGGCACCTGGGTGGCTCAGTTGGTTAAGCATCTGATTTTGGGCTCAGGTCATGATTTCATGGTTCGTAGGTTGGAGCCCCATATCGGGCTCTGTGCTGACAGTGCACAGCCTGCTTGGGATTCTCTCTCTCATCCTCTCTCCCTGCCCCTCCCCCACTCTCACTCTCATTCTCTCAAAATAAATAATAAATAAACTTAAAAAGAAAAGTCTAAAAAAATTTGTGTGTGTGTGTGTGTGTGCGTGTGCGTGTGTGTGTGTGTGTGTATGGCCAAGATGATTTCCAAAAGATGATAAAGGCTTGAAATCTTGGTGATTTCTGAACTTTGATAATGGATGCCACTGTTTAGAGGCACTGTTTCTTCTGATCTAATTAACATTTCAACAATCATCTTCCATACTGACCTGGCATGAGACACCAGACAGACTGGAAGAAGTCAACCTCAAATCCTTGGGAGCCTATTTATATGTTCAGATTATTCTCTGCTTATTCACTAAAGGATGGGATCCCGTGTTTATATCCAGCACTACTCTAGAGTGGAAAAAGTACTCTGCACCACCCCCCCCCAAAGGCTATAAGAACATCTGATTCCACAAATCAAAAGCTATAATTTTTATTATAAGCAATTTGCTAAAAACATAATCATGATTTTGGTTTCCTTATACAGAGTCAAAGGTAGGGCTGCCTTTGTTAACTTGGGAATTTATAAAATAGGATCTGTTATATTTGCAAAGACTTTCATGTTTGAATGAATTTCTTGTCTTCTCTGCTGTACTGATCTTAACAGATTGAGCAAAAATAACTTTAGGACATGCCTCGCCAGCTGGTTATCTGTTATAGTAAGAGTCCCTTGGCCCAGGTTTGTTATGCCTGTGCTGAAGAGCATTTATAGGTCTCCAAATCACTTCCAGTCTCTATAAATGTCATCACTTTGTGTTATAATGTGATTACCATGACTCGAAACAACTCAATAGCTTATTGACACAGAATCAACAATACTATATTGTCTCCAACTGATACCTGTGTGTGATAAAATGGGGTGTGGGTTTCTGATTACATATGGTGAATTTTTAGTGTCCTAATATTAAGAACAGCTTAAATAAAATTATAAGTTTATCTGTGGTGATTGTCAGAAGCAGGAAAAACAATGTGGAGTGCATTTCCTAAGATTTTACCTAATCTGTACTATAAACACAATAAATAATGATAGTAAAAAACCTGTCATTATAAATTTAAACGTTTAACCATGCATTAAAATAAAACCTTAGAATTTCAATGCTGGAAAAAAGTAATGATTCCAGTAATAAACTATACTAGAAAGTACACACAATAAAACCTTTGTTGACACAAATAATTAAAACCATCTCTTACTGGAATATTGTCTACATTGCACTTTTTAAAAAGGCAACCAAAAAATAAACTGACATGAAGGATTTGGTCAAAAACAAGAATTTTTAGTTGGCTGTCTCAATTCTGGAAATTGGATATCTATGGTTACAGTTGTAAATTAGATATTGAATGAATGTGCTGATATTCAGAATGAGTCTTTAGGTACTGCAATAACTAAAGAGATTTTTAATTAAATTTAGTAACAAATTCAGATTTTACAAAAAAGAGCTAAAACAAGATACTAATGGAGAAAATACTAGATTATGAGCCAAGAGACATAACACATGGGTTTCAACCCTTGCAATAGCACTGACTGTCCCTACATCATTCTAAGTTCCATGAGGGTAGGAACTATTTGCCTTACTAACAATTGACTCTTCACTCAATAAATATTTGTTGCTTAACTGACTTAGCTTGGGGGACCTGGATTTAAAACTCTAATACATGGGGCACCAGGGTGGCTCAACTGATTAAGCATCCAACTCTTGGTTTCAGCTCAGGTCATGATCTCTCTCGGTTTGTGTGTTCGAGCCCCTCATTGGGCTTTGTGATGACAGTTGCAGAGCCTGCTTAGGATTCTCTCTCTCCCTCTTTCTGCCCCTCCCCTGCTCACTCTCTCAAAATAAACGTTTTTAAAAAAAAAATTTAATGAACTCTGATACACAGTTTCCTTAACCTGCAAATTTTCTGACCTACAACATCAGGTTCAAGTGAGGACTGAAGAGAACTGTAAAACACCAGCACAATGCTAGAAATACAGTCCTTCCAGGAAGGCTCGTTCCCTCCTGGGTACTCCCACCTGTCATCCAATTCTAACATTGTAACAGTCTAGGTAATAAAATACTCCAGGATCAATACCTTCACCAGATAAGAGCTGTTTGTTCTAATTGAGAGAAAACCTCCCAACCCTGCACCACCTTGCTTCCAGGAAGCTCACTCAGCACTGAGAGCAAGGTGGTTGCTTTGCCTCCAGCCCAAGAACAAAGTATCTAGCCAAGTCTAGAGTCAAGGGCAAGACTGAAAATCAAGATTTATTCTAGGAAACAAGCTAGACCCAAAACCAAGGCTGCCACCAGTTTCCCTTTTCTTTATGCATCTTTCTGTTTTCCCACAATGACCATTTTTTATTATTTCATCTATTTTAAAATCACTCTTTAGGCGATCCTCTGGAGTTTATATGTGGAATACTGTTAAGTGTATAATTTCAACACACACACACACACACACACACACACACACACACACACTTGATGATACATATAAAGGCTTTCCCAGAATGAGCCTTGAGTCATTATTACACTATACAATGGACTCCCAAGTTTTCCTATTGACCTCAGTGTATGCCTCTATATGGACATAAAGAAATGAAGGTCATAAATAAATTCAGGATTTTAAAAGTTATTTATTTTTTGAGAGAGAGGGTAAGAGGGAGGGGCAGAGAGAAGGGGAGAGAGAATCCCAAGCAGGCCCCATGCTGTCAGAGCAGAACCCGATGCGGGGTTCAAACCCACAAACTGTGAGACCATGATTTGAGCAGAAATCAAGAGTCGGACACTCAACCAACTGAGCCACCCAGGCATCCCAAGAAATTCTGGATTTTAATCAAGTGAAACTAAGCTAAAAATCGTTCCATTTAGGAAGTTCAGAAATGCTCCAGGTCCTAGGTTCAAAAGAATGGTATTTCAAATTCTTCCTACAAGTATTAAGATATTCATTATCCTAGTTCTCTAAACTTTCTCCTATATTATAGAAAAATGCTACAAAATGCAAGCATTTTTTGACTAAAATCATGTGTGATCATGCCTTTACAATACATTCAAAGGAAAACTCGAGATGACAAAGTTGTTCGCTTCTAGCTGAATGAGAAAGGCTTTATGAAACTCGGACATCCAATCCCTCCAAGAAGAAGAGTAAACTATCCCAGCGACATGACCCCAGCCTTAGGCTTCCCTGAGGTCTTACCGCCTTCCTAAGTATTCTCCACCCTCACAGAGCAGAGGCTCCAAATTCCAACAAACATGGACTGAAGCTCCGGCAGACCGTTCATCTGTGTGTTCTTAAGAAGGTACAACAACAACTGGCAGGACACCTTTGTGAAGAGAAAAAGGCCACAGTTTGGCTCTCCTTAAGCAAACCAGTATAACCACCCCCAAGTCCTGCCAGAAACTTAAGTGAAGCCAGTTCTTCCCCGAGCAGGGCTATGCTCACCATTTACTAAGAGCACTCAACACTTCACTAAGTTTGGTGGGTAAAGTTACGAAGAAGGGAAAAGCAACTTAAACTTAAAAGGCTCTTCTGATAGTCCAGGAATGAGGCAATTAGGGCCTTATCTAGTTAAATGGCCCCACCTCCGCTTCATTTCTCCGCACCCCTGTCTGAAAATCCTTTTCTTCTCTGTCCCTTGGATCCCCATAATGTGGCTACAGCTTTCATGGCTCTCACCCCTGACCCCCAAAATCTGTTCCCAGTGACTTATTAACAGCAAAGTTTAAGTGGTTTTTAAAGCCCTTCCTTGGGTATTTGCATTTACAGCAGAAAATAGGGAGCCCTTCTGCAAAGGAATGAATTTTCTGATGGTGGCATTTAGGTATTCTCTAATGCACAAATACCTTCTTCACCAGCTTGGCGGGGCAGATTTTAGGGGGATAGAGTATCTTATCAGGACTCCACATAGGTGGTGGTACCTGTACAAGGCCATCTTTGCTGGTGCCAAAACCTCATCAGCAGTGAGACAGCACTTTTCCATAAAAGCACAGCCCAATTAAAACACACTCAAAGGGCTTCCCGGGAGAATTCGGTGTGATCTCTGCATCAGTGAACGTGTCTTAGATTACTCTGGGCTGAAGAGAAAGGCACTAAAGAAATATTGCAAAAGCAATGACTCCAAAGGCCTAGAGAGACCCAAATAACAAATGAAGATGATTTACTGAAATACTATTATTTGGGTTCTTTTGTAAACTGAAACCCCTTACTTTATTTGTAACTCAAAGAACTCCTTCCACTAGAAGTGCAAGATTTACCAATTCCACCCAATATGGAATCTACATGTACATACGCCTGTATACACATACAGGTACACACAAGGAGGCCCACCCAGTGTTACAAAGCTTGCTGATCAAGGAATGCTGATCAAAGCTTGCTGATCAAAGAGCAACTTTAGGAATGCATAGCAAATGTAATAGTCTGTATTTCCCTTCCTCCAATCAGCCCAGTATGTCTAAAAGCCAACAGCTTTTCTGTTGAAGATTAAAACACAAAGTCTGCATAACCAGCCAGCAATGTGCTTGATATACTACTCTAAAAAAGGAGGGAGGAAGGGAAGACTGACCGTTCAAAAGCCAAGTAATTTTCCAGAAGCCAGCCCCTGGAGTCCTATGGGCTAGATAGATTCAGACCCCAGCTCTTGCTTTAATAACACTATGGCGGGTATGTTATTTAATTTCCACGCCTCAGTTTCCTCATCTTTTTAGATGGGATAATAAGAGCTCTTACTTATGAGGTTAATATGAAGATAGAAAAAGGAGTATAAGCCTGGCACATTACTAAGTGTTCAACAAATGTTAGTTATTATTAATATTTTAGACAAGTGTTTTCTGGTCCTTTAAACTATATATTGTCTCCCTTTGAATTTTAGTTTGTTTCATACACATTTGCTCATACTCTAGCATTTCCATATTCATAATTGCAACATAGTTTCAAAATATTTTTAAATTAACTTAATTATGATAGCTTCTTTCCCCAAAAAAAGTTGATTTAATACTGAAATTTGAATAATACCTTATTACTAAATTATCAGTTTCATCTTAAATTATATTCTCTCTCATGGCACCTGGCTAGCACAGTTGGTTAAGCATCGAACTTTGGCTCAGGTCATGATCTTGCAGTGAATTCAAGCCCTGCGTCGGGCTCTGTGCTGATAGCTCAGAGCCTGGAGCCTGCTTCAGATTCTGTGTCTCCCACTCTGTCTGCCCCTCCCCCACTTGCGCGCGCACGCGCGCGTGCTCTCTCTCTCTCTCTCTCAAAATAAACATTAAAAGAAAACAATTTTTAATTATATTCTCTCTTTAACTGTTTCTTATATCTGAAGTTTAGAAGAGAAAAATATATCTGCATTCAAAATAAAACTGAACTAGAAAAGTAGAACTTGGGGCGCCTGGGTGGCGCAGTCGGTTGAGCGTCCGACTTCAGCCAGGTCACGATCTCGCGGTCCGTGAGTTCGAGCCCCGCATCAGGCTCTGGGCTGATGGCTCAGAGCCTGGAGCCTGTTTCTGATTCTGTGTCTCCCTCTCTCTCTGCCACTCCCCCGTTCATGCTCTGTCTCTCTCTGTCCCAAAAACAAATAAACGTTGAAAAAAAAAAAAAAAGAAAAGTAGAACTTAATTCACAAAGATAGGCAAGTTTTCAGGCATGTGTCTACTCTATGCACTTTCAAAAATACATTACTACTTAGTGAAATAAACTCTCTGAAAGCTTATTTTTTTGTTGATAATAGCTGTTTTTAAGACATTTAAACAATTACATTTTAGGGGTATTTAAATTGTTTAGTACATAGATATCTCAGTCCAAAGAAGTTGAGAGTGACAGTATTTACTGAATTACTGAGTTAAAAAATAGGAAGTTACTAAACCTTCATATTAAGTGTTTACAACCTAAGAATTCTCACTACACCCTAAATGTGGAAATTGTTTCTTACTCCACGACATTTTGAAGAAAGCCAAGCATGAAGGAAACCGAGGCCACATCTGGCAAGAGGAAAATTCCTGTGCTTTGCAAAATGTAAACTGCTGACTGTATCACCATTAAAACAACCATTAAGAAAAGATTTGGGGCACCTGGGTGGTTCAGTCAGTTGGGCATCCAACTTCAGCTCAGGTCATGATCTCGAAGTTGGTGGGTTCGAGACCCACATCGAGCTCTGTGTTGACAGCTCAGAGCCTGAAGCCTGCTTCAGATTCTGTGCCTCCCTCTCTCTCTGACCCTCCCCTGCTTGTGCTCTTTCTCTCTCTCTCTCTCTCTCTCAAAAATGAATAAACATTTTAAAAAAAGTTAAAAAAAAAAAAAAGAAAGAAAGAAAGAAAGGGGGATTCTAGGAGCAGCTGAGTGGCTTAGTTGGTTTAAGCTTCCAACTCTTTATTTTGGCTCAGGTCATGATTTTGCAGTTTGTGAGCCTGAGCCCTAAGTCAGGCTCTGTGCTGACAGCACAGAGCCTCCTTGGGATTCTCTCTCTCTCTCTCTCTCTCTCTCTCTCTCTCTCTCTCTCTCTCCCTACCTACCTCCCCTGCTTGAGCTCTCTCTCTTTTTCTCTCTCTGTCTCTAAAAAATATTTTTTAAGGGGGGGGGTTGATTTTGATGTAAAGAAACCAGCAGTTTGATGTAAAGAAACAAGCAGTATTTCTAACCTTAAAATCAGAGACTCACAGACATATATACAGTAATATAGCTCTACTACATAATGTCAAAGGTTAAAAGAGACCTAAAAGTAGAATTCCAACATTCCATTGGTGCGTGCTATGCACCAACAATTTCCTTTCTATCCCTCAGAACCATTTAAAATAGGCTTATCCTTCTTCCACATGATGGTCCTTCAAATATCTGGGGAAAGCCAGCCATTTGTTCCCTCTTATCTCCCCAAGAAGCTCTAGTTTTTCCAGCCTTTTTCCCATAACATAGCCTCCAGTTCTCTCACCATCCTTGTTTCTCTCCTCCAAATTCATTTCAAATGGTCTCTGTCTCTCCCAAAATGTGATTCTCAACACTGAACAAATGCCCAGTGTTACCTGGCCATCTATGGCCAAGACCAAAGTAACCTACCCCAATATTCATTCCCCCTTCCTATTCAGAAAGAGAATCTCAATTTTATTCAGGTGAACAGGTCTTCAGCTGAAAGGCTACATTTCCCAGACTTCAGCTAAGTGTGGTCATGGGATTAAGTCATAATCAAGGAGATGAAATGCAAGCAGAAGTGTTGTACAGGACTTCTGGGAAGTCTTCTTTAAAGACAGAAGGCACACTCTTCCTTTTCCTCCTCCAGTTCCACTACCTGGCACGGAGCAGTGATGGCTGTGGCTACAGCAGCTATTTCGGACAATGAAGTGACCTTAGGGATGGATGCCACCACCAGAGTATGGTGGAGCAGGAAGACAGGAGTCACAGGAGTACCAAGCCAGGCTTCTACTGCTGGTTATAAAAACAAATGTTTATCCTGGTCAAGCCAAACAAAATCCTCTCTGCAACAACAGTCCTATCACCTCTCCTAGGTGATGGAGTTGCTTTACTACACTCATGTGGTTCTCTTAAATATCTACCAAAACAAATATTTCTCAAGCTCTTGCTTCCACATGGCTTTGTTCCAGACACAGGATACCAGGGGAGGCAGGCATAACTCAGCATTAGGGGTCCTATTCTAGAGGAGATAAAATACATACATAAATAATTATAATTCATGGTATGATGATAAGTGCTGTAAGAGAGGTTTAGATAACATTGAGTGGAAATCGAGAAAGGCCCTGTGGAGAAAGGAGCGCATAAGCCCCAATACGCAGATCTGAGGGATGGGTATTTCTGGCAGAGGAAACAAACTGGAACTGGCAGAGCCCAGAAAGTGTAAGGCATGTCCAAGAAAGAGACACATTTTTCATCCTGTATCACTGACACATGCCTTCAAATTACAAAGACCTTGAGTGCTTGAGGCAGATTCCCTTTTACATGAAGTAAAAACCAAATTTTCAAGATCATAGCACCGTCTAAAACCACTTAGTGCCTCCATAGAGTCAATTCAATTCACAAGACATCTATAGAGCACCAACTGTTTTGCCATCAAGTAAGAGTTTCTCCTAATCAATAAATGTGATCATTTTCCATATTTTAAAAAATACTTGGAGGTGATACTTTGGATGACATGTGTCCAAGAGATGTATTCTGAGATATTTAATAAAGTGTAAGCACACCATGCAAATGTATTTCTCATTGTCCTCTTGTAATTGATCAATCTATTGTATTAAACTGAGTATGTATTCAATAAAAGTTAAAGAATTGGGCGCTTGGATGGTTCAGTCAGTATTAGAGTTAATTAAGCATGCAAGACCCAGAGCCAGTCCTCCTACTGTCTCAGTGTGCTCATTTATAAAATGGGGATAGAACCTCCCCAAACTGACACAAGGATTGAACACTATGACTATGGTGACTATATCACAGGCATATAATAAGTTTCAGTAAAATGTCAGTTCTTATTAGTAGTATTATTCCTTCCTTCACTCCCTGTCAACCAAGATGGACCCTCAACAGAAATACTATTGGCATTTGGGACTAGACAGCTCCTTGTAGTATAGAATTGTCCTGTACATTGCAGCTAGTGTAGCATCCCTCCTCTCAACGCCTAGCAGTGACACTCAGGCATTATGACAACGCCCCCCCGCCCCCCAAAAAAAGCCTACACATTTCTAGATGCCTCTTAAGTGAGCTGTACCAACTAGGAGTCAGTGAGCTAAACCACAGAAGACATCACACACCATGCCTAGATGGTCAATGAGGTAGAAGTGTTTAAAACAAAGGATTCAAGAAAATACTATCAAGTAGTTATAAATGTATATAACATGGATGTACACTGAAAAGATATGTCTAATACTCCCATAAATAATCATATCAACTTATAAAACAAATAACATGAATTATCCCAAAAAGCCACAAATAAAAGCTTTCTCTCTATCCCATGGTGACTCTACATTTCTTATCACCTGCAGATCCACAGGTTTGGTTCCACCCTCATCATCTGTGGCTCCTCTAACTTAACTGGTTGATCTGCTTTCCCTCATTGCAGCAAGCATTATCTTTACAAAACAAAAGTCTGATTGTTGCACTTCCCTCCTTACATTTCTTCAAAGGCACCAAACTTCTTGACAAAGTCCTCCACAGTGTCACCAGACTCCACTCTTCCAACTCCATCTCCTGCTGGCACACCCTCCTGAAGACTCAGTTCAAACAGCCATCTTTATGGTCTTCTTGGCTCTTGGCCCCCTCAGGTCTTACTTGACTTCAATCCTTTCCTGTGTTCCCAAACCTCTACTATAGCACCTCTCACAAGTGTTTATTTACTCGTCTTATCCCTCCGTGTCTCCACTTCTAGGCACAATAGGATCTCAGTAAATGTTTGTGGAATACATTAATGATAATATTCACTGATTATTAACCAAAACTAGATTCGCTGATAGCTTTCTCATCCCCTTGAACTGACCTTGAACACCCCTCACTGACCTTGCTCTAGTTTCATGCAACAAAAAGACACTACCACAAAAGAAAAAACACATCATTGTGATTCGTACACATTCTGCCTAAAATCTCTCACAAAGCCAAGCGTTCATCTTCAAATATACTCTTCCCCCTAGAAATCCTTCTCCTTGACCAGGGGACACACCCAACTCTACTTAGCCCCAAGGTTCTTCATTGGGGTAAGTAGAGAGTATCATTGTTATTCTCAGTTACAAAGACCTCATCAGTAAACTCTGCATGGGATCAAGTTTCTAGGAAACACATACAGAACACATGAAATGGAAATACTGGATCCATTCAGAAGTTTGAAACCTTCTGTAACATTACATTTTGGGATCTGTGCTTTCAAGACCTGAAAAGTGAAGAACCAAAAATTCTTGGAGTAGAAAGGCAGATTATAAGGCCTGTCTTCTAATGTTTCTTCTTTTTCTGATAGTTTCACCTCCTTAAAAAAAAAAAAAAAAAAAAAAAAGATATATTTTTCCCCAGCAAGTTCTATGGATAGAGAATTTGACAAGTGGTTCCTTTATTTCAAAAGACCACAGCATGGTGGCTGTTCTGCTGCACTGACCTAACCAAGAGCTGGTCAACTATGAATGATTTAACACCAGGTTCCCTGTAGGGCCAAATGTTTACTGAATGCTCACCAAGTGCCAAGAACTTACATGTTCACAGTGTCCTTTAAATATTCCCAGGAGCCTGCAGGGTAGAAATTACTAACACCCATTGTATAGGTCAAGGAAACTGAAGCTCAGAGAGATCTAGTGGCCCAGGGGCACATATCTGGAAAGTAAGCAAGCTAAGTCTCCAAACTCCAACACCAGGCAGTGTCCCAGCACCAGAAAGGATTTGGCCACAGGTTAACCATGTCCAGGGTAGACCCTTGAGATTGAGGATCCTTGGGCAGGTGGAGAAGGGGCAGCGGGAAGAGCCCAAAGTTTTACTTAGCAGCCAGAGATTTAAATTTATATCACTGGCTTCAGTGCATTCCCACAATTTAGGCTACTTTCTGTACATTCAAGGAAACTTTAAGAATTTTCTCTTTATAAAATGTGGTTTATTTTAGCATAGAATTTTTGCAAATACATACTAATTCCTCAAAAGTTATTCAAGATGCCAAATATTCCTTCTTGAAGCAATCCTAAACAACCTTAAAACATCTGGTATACAGGGCAAATCCCTGGAATATTCCATGTCTTCTAGGAAATGCAATGGCGTATTTGAGGGTATGGGAGATCATTTTTTAATGTTCCACCTCATACGTTTCATTGGAGATGAAGACATAATAAAATCTTATAGGCGGGGAAGTGAATTTTCAATTATAGAGATTCTTTTTTGAATGTTTATTTACTCATTTTGAGAGAGAGAGAGAGAGAGAGAGAGTGCATCAGTAGGGGAGGGACAGAGAGAGAGGGAGAGAGACAGTCCCAAGTAGTCTCTGTATTGTCAGTGCAGCGCCCTACTTGGGGCTGGATCCCACACGGGAGATCATGACCTGAACTGAAACCAAGTCAGGTGCTTAACTGAGCCACCCAGGCACCCTTCAATTAAAAAAATTCTAAAAACAACATTTTTTTGTATATTTATATGATATTTTTAAAACGCAGTTAAGCTTTACAGACTAATACAATCAATAAATCCAATTATTTTTATAAGTTCCCTTTAAATAGAGCACCTAAGATATCCATCAAAGGTTATTTCTAGCTAAAAGCCAAATTCTGTTTCATTTTATTATAGCCATCATTCAGTTTTAACTTAGAAAAAGGAAGGAAAATAAAATTTTTTAAAACTTAATAGTAAGGGCTTATCCTGCAGTCAGTTTATTTGCTACTCACATTCTCCCTTAATATTATTATGTACACACTTACTCATTAAGTTTCATTTCCCTAAGTGATTCTTTCAACATCTGCTAAGATAGAGCAAAGGTGTCCTTCAGCCTGACTTTTCTTTAAAGTCATATATTAAAACTTAACCTGGTGTGTTCTTTCAAACTATAGCTACCTTGAGAGTTCTCATTTGTAACAGTAAGGTTGGCAGGGAGGAAATGAGATGAGAAGGAGAAAATCTCTAATTTGTCATCAATAAAATAAATCAGGAAATACCCTTTAATCTCAAGAGTACAATTTACTGATTTAGTCATTTATTTACAAAATTGATGGAAATTGTTAACAAGGAGTTAATTGATTTAAGTCACCTGATTACTACAGTTAATTAACCACACTGACTTAATCTTCTTTGAAAACATCAACTAATCATTTTCCAGGTGTCAAGGGGTAAATCGTTAAATAAAAAATAAACCTCTGTCTCCCTCTTCAAGGGAGATTTCTTGAGCATGTTTTCTTTGCAGATTCCAATCTAGCAATAAGCCAAGTTTGGGGTGTGTGTGTGTGTGTGTGTGTGTGTGTGTGTGTGTGTTTTCCCCTAGACAGCTATACTGAAAGAGCTGCCATCTTTCCAGAGTTTTTTCCTCTTTTATAATAAGGGAGAAGCAGCCTTGCAACCCTACCATCAATGTCCTTTTGAATTACTTTAAAAAATGAGCTAGGAACACTTTTCAAGTAAAAATGAGCAAATGAAAGGCAATGGAGACTTTCACATGAGAAAGTGAGTTTTCAAAAAAATAACTTGAGAACTTATTTGGAGGGTGTGACTACAAAGAAATCGTGTGGGGGAATGGGCCTGAGGGGCACGTTATTACTGAGCTATTCTAATCTTTTAATTTTTTTTGGTTTAATTAAGTTGTCTTTTTTTTGTTTGTTTTTTGAGAGGGAGAGCAAGCAGGGGAGGGGCAAAGAGAGGGGGAGAATGAGAATCCCAAGCAGACTCCACACCATCAGCACAGAGCCCGATTTGGGGCTCGAACCCATGAACCAGAGTTCATGACCCAAGCAGAAACCAAAAGTCGGCTGCCCAACCGGCTGAGCCATCCAGGCACCCCTGAGCTGTTCTAATCTTGACTGTGGTAGTGGTTACACAAATATATACACATATTAAAACTGATAGAGCTGCACACTACAAAGTCTATTTTAGTCTGTGTTAATTTTTTAAATAAAACAAAGCACTTCATAATGCCAATATTCATAAAAACTATGAAACCTTATTCCCTTTTTTAAAGATAGAAAAATTAAGACAAATCACCTGCCCCCCCCCACCTCAATGAAAAGGGGGTGGGGAGGCATAAGAAAACCAATCAGAAGGAATATAACGCATGTCTCTCATGGCTAGCCAGTTCTCAATTAGTAGACCCACTGCTTCTCTGAAAAAAAATAAAGCCAATTGTCTTTGATCTACCAAAGCACCCACAGTACAAGAGGGCTCTGGAGGGAACCAAAGTCCCAGGTCACTGTGACAAATCACGCTTACACTTGCTAAAGGGAAAGGGCACAAGGGTCTTGATAAAACCTGATTCCCCTCCCACCCTTTTCTCATTCCTTCCCTCACAGCAAAGTGTTTGAAAAATAAATCTGGATTACGGTGGGATTTTGTTGCACATATTCACAATCGGCAACAACTATTAAAGACCTCTAGGATTTCCCTTACAGAGAAGTGAAAGCCTTCAATACAAGATGTATCCCTCTGAGCTCAAGTCCCACGTTTTCTCTTGTCTTCACTGCTGGGTTTAATTATTTACAGTGAGAATCATCTAACTTTCACTGCCTTCCAGTTAGTATGTTCAATTTTTAAACCATGCATTTTGTTTTTCACCAGAATCTCGGCTTTCAATGATTACTTTGCAAATTCTTTCAACACCTCACTGCACCAAATATTAGGGAAGAGGTAAATTTTTGTGGCAGAAGTGAACTGGAAGAAAAATTCAGAGTTTTGGTACTCAAAAATTAACCATTTATTGGGGGTGCTTGGGTGGCTCAGTTTATTAAGCATCAGACTTCATGTCATGATCTCATGGCTCAGTCTGTGAGTTCAAGCCCTGTGTGGGGCTCTATGCTGTCAGCACAGAGCCCACTCTGAATCCTCTGCCTCCCTCTCTCTCTGACCCTCTCCCACTTGCAGTTTCTTTCTCTCTCTCTCTCAAAAATAAAAATTTAAAAAAACATTTAAAAAATCAACCATTTAACAATTGACTTAAGAAATATGTGCATTTTACTTTATTCATTTGCAAATTCTTTTTATGTACTACATGCTAAAAACAAAACCAGAAGTACCTATCAATAGTCATCATTATGGTCTAGAAAAATCATAACTGCAACGTACATTAAATCCACAAGCCTCCTCTCCCACTTACTTGGCACTGGTGAATCCCTAAGGAATGACTGATAGAGCCTTACAACTTTGTTGCTTTTAAGGTCAACCTCTCCTGTTGTTTTAACAATCCTACTTCAAATACAGCCAACTTGAGGAAGCAGAGCCATAGTAGAAGGTAAGAAGTTCTATCTTTGAAGTCCACTTGACAGATTCACAGTCGAAATTCCCCGTAAAATCATCCTAAGACCTTTTTCTCCTAGAAATGCTGATTTAGGCAACCCAGTTGAGATGAAGTTGACTCCCTTTCAAGACTACCTGTCACCTCTGGCAGCTTCCTCCCTACTTTCATCCCCCATCAAACCATACCAGTTTTGGATCTCATTCTCAGTGAACCTTGCTCTAGCAAACTTTTACCTGCATGGCTATCTCACCAAACTCCTCTGCTCTAGAGGGGTAAACATTTCTACCCTTTTAAACAGTTTCAGGAGGAAACGATGTCTTACTCCTAAGAACTGGTTCTAACGGTGACAAAGCAGACATCTTTGGCCAAGATGAGAGACGTCTGGGGGCCAAGAGACCTTTTAGCACCTTCAGCCCATAGGCAAATGCCTTCCACATCTCTACAAGAGCAGTCTCCTCAAGGGGCACCTGGGTGGCTCAGCCGGTTGAGTGTCCAACTTCAGCTCAGGTCGTGATCTCAGGTTCATGAGTTTAAGCCCCATGTCAGGTTTTGTGCTGACAGTTCAGAGCCCGCAGCCTGCTTCAGATTTTGTGTCTTCCTCTCTCTGTGCCCCTCCCCAGCTCGTGCTTTCTCTCCCTCTCTCTCAAAATAAACAAACATTAAAAAAAAAAAATTTTTTTTAACGTGTCTGATAGGGGCACCTGGGTGGCTCAGTCAGTTGAGCGTCCGACTCTGGCTCAGGTCATGATCTCGCAGTTCATGAGTTCAAGTCCCATGTCGAGCCCCGTGTCGGGCTCTGTGCTCACAGCTCAGAACCTGGAGCCTGCTTCAGATTCTGTGTCTCTCTCTCTGCCCCTTCCCCGCTCATGCTCTGTCTCTGTCTCTCAAAAATGAATAAACATTAAAAAAATTTTTTTTTTAAAGTGTCTGACTTTGGCTCAGATCATGATCTTGCAGTTCACAAGTTTGAGCCCCACATCAGGCTCTGTGCTGACAGCTCAGAGGCTCCCTGACAGCTCAGAGCCTGGAGCCTGATGTGGATTCTGTGTCTCTCTCTGTCTCTGCCCATCCCCTGCTCATTCTCTTTCTCTCTCTCTCTCTCTCTCTCTCTCTCTCTCTCTCAAAAATAAATAAAACATTAAAAAAAATTTTTAATTAAAAAAAAAGAGCAGCCTCCTCAGATATAGAGACTCCACTCTCACTTGTTCATTACTATCTTCTAGGATATTGAATAAGAGAGCTTATTAAGAATTTTTCCATCAATATTAAACAACAGCAACCTTTTAAAATCTGTCATCCCTAAGAGGAAGTTAGAGTAGAACTCTCCAATTGGGTGTCATCTTTTGAATGAAAAGACATGTAATTATAGAGAAGAGAATACTGCCAGATAAGGAATGGTAGTACAGGAGGAAGCCAGCAAGCAAGAATCAATGGATACCCAAGGAGTATAGAGGAAAAAGTAGGTTAAAATAGAAGTGTACTCTTCTGAATAGTAAGGTATTTTGACAGGCATATGTCACAGGAATCTCTCTATCCTTTGATATAACTAGTTACATCACGCCGGGAGCATAAGGTCTTGATCAACATGTATTACATGAATGATTGCCAAAGTCACACAAAAATATCTGACATTTGGGTTGCAAAGCTAACAATCTCTGAAATGAGGTCACCGTAACATAACATGAACCATTAAATAAGGCTTTGTTTGACTGTGTAGACAGGCACTATCTTCTACCTGCTCCTACTTGTCCACAGTGACAATATGTAAGAATAAGTGCTCTGGGTTCCAATCTCGGTTTCACCACTTAGTAATTGGATGGCTTTGGGCACCTGTCTTTGCCTTGGTCTTTTATCCATAAATTCAGATTGTTAATGAAGTGGGTAAATTAATACCTGTAAAACACTTAGGATAGTGTCAGACATGTAGCAAGCACTCCAAAAAATTTATCCATAATTATTTTACCTCATTCTTGCAACTTCACTACCCATTCATGCATGTAACTGAGCCATTCCTCTGCCTTTAACCTATTTGGTCATGGTTGTATATAGAGTCCTCAAAAGAATGGGACCTGGAATGAGAAAGGTTGTGCCCACAGGACAAGCAGTCATGGGCATTTTTCAGCAGTCTGGTCCTTCTTTGGTTGAGCCCATTTTTCCTTCATTCATCAGGAACAAGACTGATGAATGTCACAGCTTGACATGTGATGTTCTTTCCACCATAGTCCATGCCGCCTCCCTGAGTTGGGAAACCACTCCCCTCTTCAAAGAGGCCCTTTTGTGTGATCAAGGCTGTTTTCACCGTGCTGTAGCCTCAGACAGCTTTCTTTTGTGTTGTTTAAACGCAGAATGGCAGTCCACTAACATAATGTCAAAAACTTTGCCTTATCTTTTTGTAAAAGCTACTGTATCAAATCTGTCCTAAAAATAGCAGGATGACACATTCTGTATATACAGGGGATTCTCACAGGGTAACCAAGTGTCTAAGTTAACGTTAGAAAGGTTAAAGAGACTGATGCAGGATCAGCCACTCTCAAATGCATTGGGAATCATCAGTGTTGGGGGTCAGCGAGGCGGAGGAAAGGGAAGAGTCAAATGGAGAGAAACAGCATTGCTAAGCCACTTGTTTTAATAGAGATAGCAATTTTTTATTCCCTCCATGGGGTTTTTGATGGAGCCTGGGGGAATTAAAGGCTGGCAATACCAGGGATATGGTGATGAGCTGAATGCCCCTTCTTAGCTTTAGAGTCCATGGGGCATTTACCCATTTGTTCAACTTATATTTATTTATTTAGCCCTATTCTAGATATTAGGTATAAAGCAATAAACAAGGGAGATAAAAATTCCTGCCCTCATGAAATTGACATCTTAAAGAAAGGAAGACAAAAGTAAATAAATAAGTTACATACATTGTGTCAGATGGTTATAAGTGCAATGAAGAGAGTTAATCAAGAAAAATCTGAAGACCACACTGATAAGGTGACCTATGAGCAAAGACCTATAGGAAGCAAGGAGTGTGAGTCACGCACAATTTGAGGGAAGAGCACTCAGAGAGAAAGCAAATTTAAAAGCCTTAAGGTACACACTATGTTGGGGGGATGGGGGGAGGAAGCAAGGATTATCACCATGCCTAGAGCATTGTGAGAGGGGGAGAGGAGAAAGGGTTTTCTACATTCACTCAGCTCCTTTGGGGTCCACTTCAGTTATAGAAAGGCACCTTGCCCAAGGTCATGCCCTTATGAGGGCAGGCCACATCTAGTAACTAAAAAAGGTCATTGCAGCCTGCCATAGAACACTCTCACAGTCAAGTCTTGCTCCAGAGCTCCCCACTAGGTTGACTGAGGCCTTCTCAGAGTGTTTAACTTCTGCCATTCCTGCTTCCTCGTTTCTCTTCAAGGGAAATGATCTTAATAAACATCTTTTACCCCAAACTCCATCTTAGTGTGTTTCTAGACAACTCAACTTGTGTGTGACAGAAGCCATTGGAGCTTTTGAGCAGTAGTAACATGATCTGACTGATATTCTAAATAGGTGTCAAGAGTAGACAGAAGAGGGACAAAAGGGAAGCAGAATGATCAGTAAGGAAGCTATTGCAATAATCTCGGTAACAGCTGACTATGATGTGGATCAGTGTGGTAGCAATAAACATGGTAAAAAGTGATTGGATTCTAGATACATTTTGAAGATTAAAACAATGGGATTTTCTGATGGATTGAATGTAAGATATAAAAGAAAAAGGAATCCGAGCAAGGATGGTCCAGCCATTTACTAAGATGGAAAAGCCTATGTGGAAAGCAGGTTTAGGGCATTAGAGAAGATCAGAGTTATGGTTTTGGTCTAGATTTGGATCAGATTCACGAATTTGGAAGTTGTCAACATATAGATGGTAAAGCCATGAGACAGGATGAGTCTCCAAAGACGTAGCGTAGACAGAGATGAAAAGTAGTGAGTCAGGTAGATGGGCAGGAATAAAATAGCAAGGAAGAAGGAAACCAGGAGAATTTGGTTTCTTGGAAGCCAGATGAGGTGTTTCATGGAGGAAGGCAGGATACACAGTGTCAGATGCCTCTGATAGTTAAATAAAACAAGAGCTGAGAGAAGATTGTTGGATTTAATAGCATGGAGGTCATTAGTGACCTTGGCAAAAGAAGTATCTACCAAGGGTAGGAGCAAAAACTTGAAAGGCATGGATTTGAGAAAAATTGGAGGAGAAAAATTACAGTGGGTATAGACAAATCTGGGAAGGAATTTTGCCATAAAGAGGAACAGAGAAAATAGGAACAGAAATGTGGGGAAAGAGAGTAGACAATTAATTAGTGAGAGGTTAAGACAGAATTCAATGTAGAACATGAATGAACTGTTTGAACTTAAGAGCATGGAAAGTTCATCCAGTGTAACCAGAGGGAAGACAGAATATACAGACAGGATGTATGCAGGTGATGATGGCTGAGTTATGGGAGCTTGTTGAGTTCTCTTCTGATTGCTTCTTTTCACATTTATAAGAAGCAATGTCATCTGAGCAGGTGGTGTCGGAAGTCTGAGGAAAAAGGAGATATAAGGAAGTAGGAAAGTGAATGGCCTCACCAGACAGCAGGTCTGAGGTTGAGATTAGTTTCACAAATTTATAATGAGATCAGTCAACCTAGTTTTGTGTTTTCTCTTGCCACATTTAGCTACAGCAATGCAGATGTGGAGCATTAGATTTAACCAGGACTGAGCTTTGGCAGAGCACAAGAGAGCAAGACAATGGGACAGGGGGCCCGACTGCTGGCGGTATAGGCAAGGAAGTAATGTTAATGAAGAGTCATAACAATATAAGATGAGGAAGTAAATAAACAAGGGATTTGAGGGACAGTGTACAGGTGGTAGGATCACGGACTCTAAGTCCCAGTGGGGTCTACAAAGAATTGAGCCTAGGCTATAAAAGAAATGAGCTACAAGGTTTTCCAATACTCCCATTCCAACCATGGAATAGATGGCTGCTTTAGATGCCAGTGGGCTCTGTCAGGATGCTCTGACATAAATTGGAGGAGAGAGATTATAGTAGTTATAGAGAAATCTGCCTAATTTGGGTAAGAAAGGATTAGAGGATCCATCCAACAGTTGCTCAGCTTAAAGAATCAAAGTTTCTGAGAGGGGGAGGAAGGACTTCAATTGTGTCCAGAGACAGAGCAAAGAATACAATTAAGACACAAACAGTAGCTCTAGGGAGGGAGGGTCATGTTAGGCAGGATAGGAGATGGCCAGAAATGGGGGCAGCACTAGATATAAAAGAGTAGTTTTCCTTCTTACTGTAGCTACCTTGTAACATCCCCATTCAAAAGAAAGTATGGATTTAACAGAGTGTATTTAACTGCCTGCTAGAAGGAATTTGCAGTGGCATGCTAGTATACCTTTAGTTACAAAACTAAAAATGAGAGATTACCTAGATCAGCTGTTCCCAAATTGTCTGACCCTCAGAATCAACTGGAAACTCTTTAAAAACAGATGCCCATGCTCCTGATTTAGTAAGATTGGGTTTTTGCCCTAAGAATCTATACACTTTTTAAAGCTCCCCAGGTGACTTTGATGATAATGCCAAGTTAGGGGAACTGGCTGACTTCTATCTAGGGTTCCTAAAAATTATAGCATTCTATAAGTTGTGGTGAAATAGTGCTTTTGAGAACATAAGCAAACTCTCAATGTTGAATTCACCCTAGATATGATCAAGA
Source organism: Prionailurus viverrinus (assembly GCF_022837055.1). Classification (NCBI taxonomy): domain Eukaryota; kingdom Metazoa; phylum Chordata; class Mammalia; order Carnivora; family Felidae; genus Prionailurus; species Prionailurus viverrinus. The sequence goes on along the minus strand of NC_062568.1, from coordinate 58,742,017 downwards.
AAACATGCAGCCCCATTTGCTCTGGCAGCTATAATATAACAATAGGGGAAGCTGGACTGAAAACAAAGCTGAAACCTAGAAGAGAGTAGAGTCAAGAAAAACACAAAGAAAGAGAACTGGAGCCCTGACTGCACCTCACCTGAACCCCACTCGGCCTCAGAATTTTCTTACACAAGCCAATAAATACCCTTTATTGTTTAAGCCGGTTTGAGGTGGGTTTTCAGTTTCTTGTTTCTCGCAACAAAAAGTATCCTCCACACCCTTCCTTCCCCATATCAAAATTAAGCCAGTGTGGAAGCACATGCTAGCATTTTCTCCTCTCCTTTAGTGACATTATAATGTGCATAGGATTGATATATTTCATACTTTAAAAAAACCCTTCCATTCTTCAGTTCAACTTTGAGGATTTCCCTAATGAAATAAATTATTTTGCTTTTTCAGCCTTTACACAAAAAAACTTCTCCTTGCTAATGAAATAAAAACCAAAAATTGGGCCCAAAGAGACAAGCAAATCTCTGACACTATAGGACAGGATGTTTTTATATAAGAATCCAAGAAAGTCTAGCATAACAGAACTGTGGCTATTGTCTTCTTCCCCTTGTTCACATTTAACACCTATAGGAACGTCAAAAGTAGATAGGTTTTCATTTAATGTCAATCAGTAGATTAGTGAGTAAAGGCTTCTGTTCAAAGTTACTAAGAAAGAATCTTCATGTGTTATTGACCGATAGTACCGAAACTTAAAGGAGACCTCTGGTATTGCTTACAAACTTGGATCTCAAGATCTGGACAATAAACAAGCCATTGTATCCATGGTAACAGTGGCTTAACTTTTCAATGCACAGAATGGTAATTACATTTCCTCCTTTCATTCATTTCTCCCTGTTCCCAATAACCTTGGGGGTCAGGCATGACCTGAGGGCTAATGACTAAAAGCATAGAGCTTTCATCATGAAACTTCACATTGTGTAACCCGTCACCTTTCTTAGAGAGACTTCTTATTTCCTTGCATTGGGTTTTGGCACTGTACTAAGTCAGAAGTACCCTTATATAAAAGTTAACCATCTTAATTTTGGAATGATAATGTTTCTAGTTTCTCAGCACGTGCTTTAGAAATAAGACTTAAAGACCAGCAAAATAACCATTGGCATAAGGCGCATATATATTTGACATTCCGAATCAATCCAGGGAGGTGTGAAAGACACCTGCTCTACCATTATTGAAGAAGTTCTTAGGTTAAATGCTAAGGACTCTTGGATTTGCCCCAGGATGTATTGTCTCCATAGAAGCTTTTTTTTTCTAATTAGATGTTTTTATTTATTTATTTATGGGGGGGGGGGAGGGACAGAGAGAAAGGGAGAGAGAGAATCCCAAGCAGGATCAGCACAGAGCCCAACACAAACCATAAGATCATGACCTGAGCCGAAAACAAGAGTCTGACGCTCAACCAAATAAGCCACCCAGGCACCCCTCCACAGAAGCATTTTAATGTCTCCAAACCTCCTCTCTTCTTTCTTTCCACCCCATTCTCATAGCCAAGGCCTACTGCCTGGAAAAGCAGCAAAGTCTTAGAAATATAAGCAAGAAAGCAGAGTTAGCTGGGAAAGGAGAAAGGACGTAGGATTCACTGAAAAATGAAATCATATAATGGACTCAAGAGCTCCTGTACTCTGCTCTCTCAGCTCACTTTTCAGAACTTTCCTATCCATCACAAAGATCTGCTCCATATAAGAAGCCTTTAGGCTACAAGTAAATCTTCTAGAAGTCCTTCTTTCTCCTGTTCTCCTAAACTTAAAATTGCAACATGATCACATGAACATAAAACTTCATCCCTTTTGCTTTAATACTTCCAGTACGTTTCCCCCCTTCAATTCATTGAGTTTTTCCAGCACTGACTGCTCTTGAGAAGTTTCTTCAGCCTTTTAAGTCTGTCTTCATGGATAAAACAAAAATAGCATCAGCTGGTTTTACCTGATAAAGTGTCCTAGACAGATTTGGTTTTTGCAGCCCAGCCTCTGTTCACCTGGGAGGCCTATCCAAATTTCCCTCTTTGGTCGACCTTAGTCCATGACTGCAGGAACCAAGCATATGACCCAAAGCCTAAGCCATGGGCACATTTCATGCCAGGTACAATGACTGGTTCTGCAATGAGTCTGTGACCTAAGGAGAGCCCAAGAGGCAACTTACACTTTTAAGACAAGAAAAAACTCTTGCTTTTTCCCAGAAAGAACATGGCTCCAAGAGCCACTGACAGCCATCCTAAGACACTAAAGAACATGATTGAGAACAGTCTTCTCAGAGTCAGAAGATAGAGAAACCAGATCAGCTTGACATAGGCTGAGCCTCCACTTTATATTAGGTTGAGCAAAATATAAAATTTTATGTTAGGTTGAGTCTTTCTTAGAAAAACAGCAATCCCATATGGTTCAACCTAATAGTTATATCTTTACAATTATGTTTTGAAATAAATTTCCTTTTTTGTCTCCAGGAAGTTTAATTTAGATTTCTGTCATTTACAAATATGAATCTAGACTAACATTTAAAGTTGTAGCCACTAAGGGTGCCTGGGTGGCTCAGTTGGTTTGTGGAGCCCTGCGTAGGGCTCTGTGCTGACACTGAGGAGCCTGCTTGGGATTCTCTCTCCCTCTCTCTGCCCTCCCCTGCTCACCTTCTCTCTCCCTCTCTCCCTCCTCTCGCAAAAATAAACTTTAAAATGACCTAACAATTACCTTCAACTAAGAATAAATACCTATTCTGTACTATGAAATCCATAAACCTTAGTAACAAGTTTCGATGGCTCAAGATTTTGAAAAATGGATCCAGAGATACAGTCTTTGAAAGGTGGGGCACTAACGTGGCATAAGTTCTGAACCAAGCTGGACATGACACATGGTTGTATTAACCTATCCTCTTAGACTTGAGATTCCTCTTAGACCCGGGGTATGTGACCCACCCTATATCTAAAAATGATCAATTAGGGGCGCCTGGGTGGCTCAGTCCGTTGGACATCTGACTTTGGCTCAGGTCATGACCTCATGGTTCTTGCGTTCAAGCCCCAAGTTGGGCTCTGTGCTGACAGCTCGGAGCCTGGAGCCTGCTTCGGATTCTGTGTGTCCCTCTCTCTGTCCCTCCCCTGCTCACACTCTGTCTCTCCCTCTGTCTCAAAAATAAATAAATATTTAAAAAAATTAAAAATGATCAATTAGGAAGACACAAAGAGGAGAGCTGGTTCTATCCTGGGCCACAGGCCCTTAGGCTAAGGGCTTAACCCCCTCCCTTTCCCTCCTGTCAGTCCCCCTTTCTTCCCTCCAGGTTTAGTTACTTATCTATAAAATAATGCAAGTAGACCAGCTGATAGCTAAGGTTTCCCCCATCTATAAAAGTCTAACTTTCTATTAGAACAGGACAGGCACAAGACTGAAGGGAGTTTGAGCAGAAGCCCTATACTATAAAAACTGGCTAGGAAGAACTTCAAGCAGAGAAAAAGAAGCCAACTGCTGTGAAATTAAAGCAGCAGCAGTATCAGAGATGTGACAGAACCAAAATATTGCCTGTTTGTTACTGGGCCCCATAATCCTTTTAACTACATAAACTTCACCTGAAAGTGTAATTGTCATAAAGCTGATACTAACTATAAAAGGCATAACCCAGCTTCTATTGAATGAAAGAATATAACTTGAAGATCAATACCATTTTCTCAAAAAAACTTTCAGTCATGTACTGGGATCTGGGAATTCCTCAAAGAAATGTTACTTGAAAATGCCTAAGACCTCCTTATGTGCACTTGGAAATTAGAAATACGAATAGAAAACAAAAAAAGAAATGTTACTTTTAGTGTTGGTCAATATAATAATAGCTGTAGTTATTTGTCTATATGCCTTACATATTTAGCACTTTTATCTCTTTATGTTAATGAAATGTCACGGAGTAGATTCTCTATCATATCAATTTTGCAGATAAGCAATCTGAGCCATGGAAGTTTAGTGACTTCCCCAATGTCACACAGCTAGAAAGTGGTAAAGCCATTGCTAGAACCCAGACAGCCTGACTCCAGAGTTCAGGCTCTCCCCATATTTCTTAACAGCGTTCTACAAAATATGAAGAAAATACAAATAATTTTAGCTATAGATGTGTTATAATTTTTTTTAAAGACTAACCATAAAATACTCAGAGGTCTTTTCCAATGTCTAATGATGCAAACTTTGCAGGAAAATCTTACCTAAAGTGTGTGCTCAAATAAGGATCTTTACAATGTCATACTTTACTTCACCTGATAAGTCAATAGAAATCTCCTTAACCTTACAGGAAGGTTACCTAGAGGTCAGGTGATAGAAACCTGAAAAGAATTTCTGAAAAAATATCCAGAGTTATGGTGCGTAAGTGGCAAAGACTTGTAAAATACCACTCAGATTCTTTAGTAACCTCATACATGGGTAGTGACTTAGGGACCATGACATTTTTAGTACAAAATAAAAGAGACAGGGAAATAGAGGGGAGAGCCACACACTATAGCAGTTAAATTATAGCCTCTGGACTCAGAATCTCTTGGACTGGCCTCACAGCTCTGCCATTTTCTAGCAGTATGACCTTGAGCAAGTTAACTTCATTGACCCATGCCTCCATTTCCCATCAGTAAAACAGATATAGAAAGAGTACTTACATCAAAGGGGTATTATAAAGATTAAATGTCAACATTATAGTATTTATAGTATTATAAAGATTAAATGTGAATTAGTGTAAAGCACTTAGAACAGGGTCTGCCACATGTATAAGTGTATGATATGCTATTATTACTGTACATATTATTGTATATTATCAGAGAAGATGGATGGATTTAAACCACCAAAAAGAGTAAGTACAGGGGCGCCTGGGTGGCTTGGTTAAACGTCCAACTTCGGCTCAGGTCATGATCTCATAGTTCCTGAGTTCAGCGCGTTTGGGCTCTGTGCAGGCTCTGTGCTAACAGCTCAGAGCCTGTAGCCTGCTTTGGATTCTGTGTCTCCAACTCTCTCTCTCTCTCTCTCTCTCTCTCTCTCTCTCTCTCTCTCTCCCTCCCTCCCTCCCTCCCTCTGCCCCTCTTCCATTCGCTCTCGTTCTCTCTCTCTCTCTCAAAAATAAATATTAAAAATTAAAAAAAAAAGAGTTAAGTACACCTTATTGGTGACTAAACCATCAATCCAGGGGAAAAAACACCTGTTTGGGTTGTATGGGAACAATCCAGATGTATCCCAGATGAATCCGGACAAGATTTCCTTTTGCCAGGCACTGACAGGAACATACAGTAAATCCTATGGCTATACTTAGGACATACGATGTATATCACCCTAAGAGCTGCGGCAAACCCTCCACGATGATAATAATAAATCCTCTTTCCGTGTTACCAACCCTGAGAAAAAGGTGTGCAAAGCAAGAATTATTAACAGTCTCTCCCCGCCTCCCCTCCCTCTCCAAAGATTTTTACAAACCAGTGAGGTTTGTTGGCGTTTCCAAACTTCTCAGGAAGTCTGAAATGGGTACTGCTAGGAGTTGCTGTATAATTATTTAGTTGATTCCCTCTAAGGAGCTTACGCTAAGAATTGAGGAAAGAAAGCAGATTAACCATTTGAATACATGCCACGGCCCATCCACAAGCTTTTCCCTCTCTCTGCCATAAATGGGGACTTCTACAGTCCCCACCCGTCAACCCCAATATGTGATCCAGGGAAATCAATTTATTGCTTTGGCTAATCCTACAACAATAGGGGTTTCATTTTCATTGTAGGGCAATTAAGTTGTCCGACGGGAAGGAAGGAGCAGGAGGGGAGAGAAGTGGGGGGAGAACTCTCCCATCCCCACAGACAGATTAGTCCCTGTGGAGGCAGCAGCGTCCGTTCTGTCTGTCTGGTGGTCGGTCACACGCAGCTCTGGGCTGCTACCTAGCAACGCAAAGCCTGGAGAGAGCTCGCGGGTTCCCCGGCCTCCTCCTCGCCCTTCCCATTCATCCCTGGTCTCTCTCTTTCTCTCTTTCTCTTTCTCTCTCTCTTTCTCTCTCTCCCCCACCCACCCCCCACTCCGTTCGCTGCTCTGTCTTCAAAGTTTGCTCCTCTCCCTTCTCTCCCTTTTTCTCCCTACTTGTCTTCCCTGTTTTTCACCCTTACTGTTTTTATTCTCTCCACTGCTTCCTCCCTTTCTTTCTCTGCCTCTGTTTCTATAAAAACGTAAATTCTGACACCTTGAGAGAATTTTAAAGCGCTTCATACCAGAAACTTTTGCTTTCGAGCCCTCAAAACTCTGGCCGCGCAGACGGGGCCCCATTCATCAACACAAAAGCCCCCACCTCCCCGTTGAAAAGGAAAACCCTTCAAGAAAATGCTCCAGTATATCAGCCGCTCTCTCCGCCAATCCCGCCTCTTTGCCTTATCTCGGCTCGTAAATGATCTGCATCGAGATGCAGTCTCTTGAGGGTCACAGCGGGACCAAGTTTCGCCGAGGAAAAGAAGGGGGGGGGTGCTCTAGCCCTCGAAGGGATCTCCCGGGCTGCGCGCTGCAGGTGGAAAGCTGCGCACTGAGCAGCTCCGAGGACCGCTCAGCACCCCCAGGGAATAAATAAGTGGGGGGAACAGACTGCGCACAGGCTGAGAGAACCTCATTCTCCGGGTTCCAACTGCAGAGTGCTTTCCAGAGGATCGGGAGAAAGTCCCGTGGGAACAAAGACGGGGTCCCCGTGGGGTGCGCTGTCACCGAAACCGGCGGAGCCGCTTTCTCAAGTTTGTGGCTGCTCGGTTGCCGGGCGGGCGAAGGAGGGGTGCTCGCGCTCGCCCCTCGCTGAGCAACCTGAACGCCCCTGCGGGAGCCGCTCCAACGCCGCCGCCCTGCCCTGGCCCCCTCCCGGCCGCGGTCCCCTCTGTGCGCTCACGGACTCGACCCCTGCCACTGCCGGGTAAGTCCGGAGCTCTGCGCGGAATTCCGCCCAGCGGGCGCTTACCTTGGCCACTGGCCGGCGCCAGGCAGGCGGCAAAAGCCAGCAGCAGCGTGCACGCCACCGCCGCCGCCCCGCGCTCCATCCCCGCGACCGTCCGGGGCCCCGGCCTCGCTGTTCCTTCCCCGGGAGGTGGGCGCGCGTAGCCCGCAGCACCGGCGGCACCTCTGCTCGCGAGCGCTCCTGTAGGCCTGCACCCCGGCGGGCTCCTAGTGGCAGAAAGCCGGCCCCAGCGCCCGAGGCATCCCGTTTTCTACCCGCGCAAGTCCCCACCCTCCAGACAGTGCATAAAGCCCTTGAGACCCGACCGCCCCGGAACTAGCATGCGGGAATCCAGCGGGGCAGGCCCCCTGCCGCCAGGCACGCCCCCTGCACTTCGCAGCGTAGGGAGGAGTAGGGACTCGAACACATGTGCGCTCTCACATGCACACCCCACGCGCGCGCGCGCACACTCACACACGACTTCATAGGGTCGCGCGCACACCGTAGCCCACACTCCTCACTGTCACACAAACTGACAGTCTCACGCGCTCACTCGCGCGCCGGCACACACATTCCTAAGTCGCACACGCGTGCGGTACTCCACAGTCACACAAACACCGACACGTGCACGCACACTTCACAGGCATTCACACGTTTACTCACTCCTGGAAGTCTCACACTTGTGCGAACACCCGCCTGAGACACACACACACACACACACACACACACACACACACACACACGGGCACGTTCTGCCCTAGCCTCTGCGCGGGTTTGCCTGCGCAACAGAAGTCGGCTACGCAGTCCGCGGGGAAACCTACCACCGACAGTCTTAAAAAAAGGAAGAAAAAGAAGAGAAGAAAACGGAAGGAATAAGCCCGCTGGGAGCGATTTGTGACCATTCTCTAGTCTGAAATCTCTAGGCTTCTCGGACACCCCGGTTTCACCCACAGAGTTGAGATGCTGAGATGGGTGCTGTTTTGTTTTTGGTGTTTTTTTTTTCCCAAGAGAAAGGGGACAGATCAATGTTGGGGGGAGAGTTGGATCTTTGTTCAGCTTTTCTTAAGCAGCACATACACAGGTGTCACCGCCAGATCGCGTTTCTTACAAATCTGTTCCATTTGAAGCAACATTGGAAAAGAATGAATGTCCTCTGGATTGAATGGTGCGCCTTTATATGAGGGAGAGACGTAAGGGGTTCAGGGAGCCCTGAAGCTCCCTCCTGCAAGGCAGCGTTAGACAGGCTGCCGGGGACTCCGGCCCCCAAGAGCCCTGCGGAGGGACCTTACAGCCACCCTCAGAGCATCTTCCTCAGGCGGTTCGTGACTCTAGAGCCGGCAGAAAAAAAGGAGGGGTGGCGCGACTTATTTCCTGGACCTGGGATCCCTGTCTTATGAGAAGGGGCCGTTCTCGGGCGGGGGGTCGCCCCAGAATCTCCTATCCCGGGCTCTGGATTAACTCCGCAGCAGGGCCCCAGGAGCCAGGTCCCGGTCCAAGGAGTCAGGAGCCCTTTTCCTCCAGCCAGAGGGGCCAGAACAGTGGAGGCGGCAGCCCTGTGCGCACTTAGTCCCGGACAGGGTCCCGCCGCCTCGCCCTTCCCAGGAGCGAGAACCTGCCAGTTATTGTCACCCCTTCTCGCCGGGGCACCGACCGACCGTCTGGGGCTCTGCTGACCCCCGACAGTCCGGACCCCTACCTTCCGTGGGCTTTGGTGATTGGTGACGCTTTGCGGGGAGGAGCAAGGGGAACTATTTTAGAAACACAAAAAGTGAGAAACAGACACAGGGAAAAACTAGACTTAAAAAAAGAGGAGTGCTGTTAGAAGGGACAGCAGTCACTTCGTGGCTTTCTTTCCGAGATTTCTGGATTTGGAAATGCAGAGCTCTCTGCTCTGACCCAAGTCACTGGAACGTGGTTGGCCTCCCTGCACGGTACTGGCGCTGTCCGGCGGCGGCGCCGAGGAGGAGGCAGGATTGGGGACCCGAGGGGCAGAGGGGTCTGGGAAGTAAAGAGGCTGAGGCCGGTGGGAGGAGGGAAGCGGCGAGGGGGCGAGAAGCTGCACTTCAGTCTCGGCTGGTGATTTATGCGGGTTCCGGGCGGCCGAGGCGATGGTACGAGACCGCGCCGGGGTCAGGCGGCTCTGACGCCCGCCCAGGCCGCACTGCATAGTCAATGAGCGTCCCCGCACCGCGGAGTTACAAAGAGCTGCGGCAGCCGCTGGGGAGGCGTGCGCGGGAGGGGCTGGGTGGCTCCCAGTGCGGGTGTGGGCGCGTGGGGGGTGTGGGAGGGTGAGCGCGGGCGCGAGTGTGGGGTGTGTGTGTGTGTGTGTGTGTGTGTGTGTGTGTGTGTGTCCTTTCACTGTAGCAGCCAGGGCTCCAAACATTCCTTTCTGCACTGAAGGGTTTTCCTCATTGTTGTTGTCTTTGTGCTCCTGTGTTGCCAACTTACTGGAATTCCTGACGTGGTTGCACAGCGGGGCTCAGGCTGACGGTACGAGCCAGCTGCGTTTGTGTACGGGGCCGACCCCGCCGTTAATCCCAGAATAACGCAGTGAAGGGGGGAGAATGGAGGGAGAGCGGGAGGGAGGGGAGCAGATAAAGGGTGGGGATGGGGAACGAGTGACCACTAACGGAGCACGGTCCATCACTCCCAACGCTGTGGGTGTAAATTCACACATCCAGTTTTCCACTAGAAAATCTCATTTTCTCAGTGCAACCCCAAACTGGTGCCGCTTGAAAACAAGCATCTTTTTGCAGCCTGTTTATCTCCGGTATCTATACCTGAGAAAATCTAGATTTAGAAGACTAAATCTGAGGACCAGCATCCGGGAAAGCCCGAGTTAGCACAGTGGTGATTTAAGCCGACATTGTTTCTATATGATGTAAAGAGCAATTTCTTTTGTTTTCCACATTTCTCTCTATATATATGCATGTAAGACTTTACAGTTAGCCAGAGACAGAGAGGAACAGTGCAGAAAAGTGATATTCTAGTAAATTTATGTTAATTGACTTCCTTGAAACATTTTCGACTTGTACATATTATTTTACTTATGCATCTCAATAACAAATCATTAAAACTATTTTCAGAGAATTTGTTCCTATCTTAAACTTCTGTTTCCTGCAGTGGGCATAAAGTTGTAAAATCTCCTTGAGTAAAATTCAACTTCAATTTGCTATTAATCCAACCCAGACTTGCTTCTTAAATGCTATTGAGCCAACTACCCACTGAACAGCTCCAGTCTAATGTCCTTGATACCTTAAACTCAACATGGTGGAGCCTGAACCGTAAACCTTCCTTGTTCCTTATCTCAGAAAGGGGCACCACCATCCAGCCCAGAGGCCAAGGCCTGAATTGTCATTCTTGACCCCTCCCTCTTTCCCACCCCTATATGCAATCAATCATGAAGTGCTGTTAACTTAAATTCTTCAATCTACTTTCTTTACTCCCAAACCCACCCACTTCTCTCAACTTCATGGCCAGTAGCCACCTAGACTCTCTCACCTGAATGATGGCAAGAGCCTTATACAAGTTCCTTGTCATCAGTTGTGCCCCCCACCATCTATCCATCTATTTTCCATTCTGCAATCAGATGATCCAAAGTGATATTTTGATTAGGCTAGTGCTTTCAAACAAAGATCATTACTAATTAGAGGGTAAGAAATCAATTCAGTAGTTCAGACAAGAATTATTTTCAAATTAAATAAAACAGAATAGAAACTAAAATAACTTTCATGTGGAAAGCATACGTATTGTTTCACAAAACTGGTTCATTCATATGTATATATAGGTATATATGGTCACCTTATTATAGATCACAGTCAAAAAAATTTGAGGTATCTCTCCACAAATTACACATAGTAGGAGAAGTGGAGAAACCTGGCAGATATCTTAGTAGGTTTTATTATTATTTAGGTATAGTATGGTCAATAGATCAGGAGATGACTGCCATTGGAAAGGTAGTGTATTATACGCGTCCAGCTGCCAAGAGAGGGAAGACGTGTCACACAACTGGGGGGCCACACAGGGAAGTACCAAAGTGAGCATTCCCAGAGGGAGAGGAGGGAAAATGTGGGCAAGCAGCTTTTCTGTGGTTTCTGAAGAAAGGAATACGCAGATAGGGTAAACACGCTCAGGGTTGGCCAGTTTGTATTTGAAAAACACTCCTTTGGGAGAACTCTCAGAGGAGGGAGGCACTGAGGGAGGCAGGAGGTCAAGGCAAGGTGACTAGGGCATACCATCAGGTTGTCCATTGCAAGGTGTGTCCAGCATATGCCTGCAGGGCAGATGTTAAAGCATCTTAAAGATTACAGAAGCTAGAAACTTGGTAAATATAGCAGATGCCTCATGGTATCACTGACAAAAATGCATAATATAGCCATGAGAAAGCAGCAGACAAACCCAAACTGAGGGACATTCTATAAAATTACCAACTTGTATTCTTCAAAAATGGCAAGGTCATGAAAGACAAAGACTAAGGAACCTTTTAGAGATATGGTAATTAAATGCAACACACAGGCTTGGGTTGGACTTGGACTAGGGAAAAATATAGGAAAAACTGAGGCATTTCAATGTCGACTATCTATTGGATAATAGTATCTTGTAATGTTAAATTGTCTGACATTGCTTAGGAAAGAGAAGGTCCTTGTTCTTAGGAAATACATCCTAGAGGATTTAGGGGTACAGAAACATGATTTTGCAACTTATTCTCCAATAATTCAGAAAGCAAAATTTGTGTGTATGCGTGTGTGTTAGGAAGAGAGAGAGAGCAAATGGGCAAAGAGTATGTGAGGGTTTCTTTGCAATATTCTTGCAACTTTCCTGTGAGTTTGAAATTATATTGAAATCAAATGATTTTTTCAAGTTTGAGAAACTTGGAAATCATAAATCCACATGAACAGTTCCTCTCCTATGTCCCAGTGTTCACTCCTATTATTGCCTGTGTCCATTCTTTCCCTCCCAACACCTTTCTTCATCTGGTTAACTCCGATTAAATTTTCCAATCTCATCTAAAATACCTCTTCTTCCAGGAATACCTCCCAAGCCCCCCATAGTGACTTAGGAGTCCCTTCTAATGTGTCCTCACAGCTCTTTTTCCCTCAGTCCAGCTGTCATCACACTTGTATTCCCGTAACTTCCTCAAAGTTTCTCCCTCTGAAACCAGGATAATATTTTTTGCAGTCATGCAGACTACATAGATCACTTGGTTATAACACTTCGGTAGTTTTCAGAGTATTCTGAAATAAAAATCAAAACTTTTAGCATAATCTACAAGTCTTTGCAGGATCTGGCCCCTGGCAATCTCTTGAATCTCATATGATAGTCTAGACACACTGGCCTCCTCTTGGTTTCTCAAATATACTATCTGCTTTCCCAGCACTGATGGTGAGATTCAGAGACATAGGGGAGAGATAGGCAGAGGTTCTTGGAGCTGCCTAAACTCCTGACTCCACTCCAGGTCTAGCTTCTAACCTACTATATCCTTAAAATAATCCTTCTTTTGCTCCAGCAACTTGAGTGGATCTCTGCCACACGCAAAACAGAGCAAGACTGAAACCATCAAAAAGTACCAAAAAGACATCTTAAGATATCTCACCTACCAGGCAGCCCCAGTATGCTTCTGATGTAATAACAACTGCAATCCAAAAAGGAAGAACACTGCATTTATGACTCTCCCACCGCCTACCTTTTTAAATAACTTGTAACCAGGTCCTGAGCCATAAGTCAGCTGCCAGTTCATGGTAGGTAGCCAGGGCCAAGAAAGCCACAGCAACACCTAAAGGGACAACCAGTGCAGCAGCCACGTTTTCCAAACCAAAAATGGAGACACCAGATATAGTATCACAGGAGAATCCTCCTGATTTGCAAATATAGTCATATGAAAAGTCTTGGCAGAATGTTTTTTTTTTTATTTTTTTTTCAACGTTTATTTATTTTTGGGACAGAGAGAGACAGAGCATGAACGGGGGAGGGGCAGAGAGAGAGGGAGACACAGAATCGGAAACAGGCTCCAGGCTCCGAGCCATCAGCCCAGAGCCCGATGCGGGGCTCGAACTCACTGACCGCGAGATCGTGACCTGGCTGAAGTCTGATGCTTAACCAACTGCGCCACCCAGGCGCCCCAAAAGTCTTGGCAGAATTTTAAAGAAACAACAGGGAATCTAGTAAGTCTCACGGATTGAAAAAAAAAAAGTTGAATAAAATTAGGACTCTGCTAAAAAATGTTAGGACTTAATGACCCAATCACAGGAAGCCCTGGGAGTCAGGTGAGCCTAAGGCATGCACAGATGTTCTGATCAAGCCAGAACTCACCAGAGTCAGGAAGCACCAGACCCCTCTGCCCCTCCAGTCCCCAATCCCACCTTCTCCTCCGCTTCACAGTGCAGGGAGGCCAACCACATTCCAGTGATTTGGGTCAGAGCAGAGAGCTCTGCATTTCCAAATCCAGAAATCTCAAAAAGAAAGCCATGAAGTGACTGCTACCTTTTCTCACAGCCCTCCTCTTTTTTAATTCTAGGTTTATTCCTCTCTGTGTCTGTTTCTGCCTCTCTTTTTGTGTTTCTAAAATAATTCCCCCTTCCTCCTCCCCTCAGAGTGTCACCAATCACCAAAGCCCACGGAAGGTACGCAAGGTAGGAAGGTACAGTCTGGACTATTGGGAGTCAGCAGAGTCCCAGACGGTCAGTTGGTGCTCCAGCGAGAAGGGGTGGCAATAACTGGCAGGTTCTAGCCCCTGGGAAGGGCGAGGCGGCGGGACCCTGCCCGGGACTGAGTGCCCTATATCAATGTCACTGCTGTGATATCTGGCACTTAGATCTCCCAGAACCCTCCTAAGGAGAATTTAGATCGACTCTCAGAATTATTCCCCTGGATCAACAGGAGAACTCTTTCTCTTTCAGCTCCCATCCCCTATTGGTTAAGAGTGATCATGGGGGGCATTACCTTCCCTGTCACCTGGGGTATGCATGTGTGTTCACCCTAGCCACTAGAGCCTGCAGCAATGGAGAAGCTCCTGGGCACAAAATGAAAGAAATGCCACAGACACCTGAAGCATAATGATTGCAGTCAAGGTGAGGTGAAACCCGTGTAAGGAGTCAAGTGACTAGGCAGTTGTCATACCTTAATGTTCTGTGGTACTTTTACCGTGTCCCCTGGTGAAATCATTCTGTCTAAGGATCAGGATCTCTGATCCAGCAGAACCTAAACTGCATTCTTGTTATTTAACAAATTCTTACCGTGATGATGAGAGGCACCAGCATATACCTGCCACATGCTAGATCATAGAAGACAATATCCCAATCCCACAGCTTTGTCCTTGAGCAAATTACAAAGCTTTGTCCTTGTAATTTAAATACAAATTGAACAAGTCATTCTATTGTACTATTAGGGAAGCTCCTTCTGGGTTATGAGGTATACATACCTTCTTCAACTTACTATGGGGTTACGTCCTCCTGATAAACCTATCAGAAGTTGAAAGTATCGTAAGTCAAAAATGTATTTAATACGCATAACCTACCGAACATCATAGCCTAGCCTAGCCTAGCCTAGCCTAGCCTAGCCTAGCCTACCTTAAACGTGCTCAGAACACTTACATTAGCTTACAGTTGGGCAAAATCATCTAACACAAAGTCCATTTTACAATAAAGTATCAAAAAACTCCTGTAATTCATTGAGCAGAGTACTGAAAGTGAAAAACAGAATGGTTGTGTGGGTACAGAAGGGTTGTAAGTGTTATCAGTTGTGTACCCTCATCACCGCCTGGCTGAAGGGATGAAGGGAGCTGAAGCTGCCACTGCCCAGCATCACAACACAGTACTATACCACACACTGCCACCTCAGGGGAAAAAATCAAAATGCAAAACTTGAAATACTGTTTCTGTTGGATACATATCTATTTTCTACCATTGTAAAATCAAAAAATCGTAAGTCAAATCATAAATCGAGGACAAGCTGTATAATAAAACTAAAGCATTCCAAGGTCAAATACCCAGTATTAAACCTCCTTCACTTGTAAATGAGTTGCTTGTTCTGAGGCATCACTATTCAAGATCCCATGTTAGTAAATCAGGCATTTTTATGGTGCTGGCAGAGGCACTGTGAAAAGGAAAGACAAAACCACCTTCAAAGTACCAGTAGATTCTGGAAAAAATAAATCACCTCTTCCTCCATATATAAAGGGTCCAATGTAATCAATGTGCCACCAAGGGACTGATTTTTCTATTTTTTCTTATGTCAATGTTGGCAATTTTGCTTTTCTAGGAATTTTTCCATTTCATTCACATTTTCAAATATATTGGCATAAATTTGTTCATTATTTCCTCTTATCTTTTTGGAATCTGCGTGATTTGCAGTACTGCCCTTCTTTTCATTACTACATTGATTGATTATTTCCTCCTTTTTTTTTTCTTTTCTAGTATTACCAATTTTGTTGGTCTTTTCGAAGAACCAACTTTGGATTTGTTTTTACATCAATTACATTTTTATTTTTGTTTTGCATTTCATTAATATCTTTGCTTTTATTATTTCCATCTTTCTACTAACTTTAGGTTTTATATACTGTCAGTCATTTATTACATTTTTTTATTTCCATCATTATATTTTCAGTTCCAGAATTTCCATTCAAATCCTTTTTTAAAGAGCCCAGTTCTCACATGAAATTGTCCATTTCATCATCTCCAACATATGAATTGTATCTTTTGAAACTGTCAAATGTTTATCTTTCTTTTTTTTTTTTCCTTTCATTTCATTCTAGCTTCTGGTATGCTTGACAAATTTTAATTGAATACTTTAAATGAGTATAACATATTGTGTAAGCTATAGATGATGCTATCTCCTCCAAAGAGAATTTCTTTTCCTTCAAGTAGGCAGTTAAAATAGGGGTAAATCTTTGATCCAACCAGAATGAAGTGTCTCAAGACTAGATTTCAGTCTTTTTTTTAATGTTTATTTATTTTTGGGAGACAGAGAGACAGAGAGACAGAATGTGAGCAGAGGAGGGGCAAAGAGAGAGGTAGACACAGAATCCGAAGTAGGCTTCAGGCTCTGAGCTGTCAGCACAGAGCCCAACATGGGGCTTGAACTCACAAACTGTGAGATCATGATCTGAGCCAAAATCAGATGCTTAACCAACTGAGCCTCCCAGGCACCCCTGGATTTCAATCTTTTTGAGGGCTGAACTAGTTCTGGTTTGTCCTTTAAATACCTCAGTAGAAAATGTGCAGCATTTTCCAGGAACTTTTCTTCCTTAGTGGCTCTGAGTTCCAGTCTTTATCTCAGCAGCACCATGATACTACCAAAAGCTCTGATTAAACTCTTAATGTGTAAACATTTATTTATATTAGACTTCTCATATCAATGCAGCTTACAAATTGGAAATGCTTTGAGAAGAAAAGTAGCAGAGAATTTCCAGCTTTCCTAAGTGTTTTCCCTTTCTTTCTTGGCTCATGGTCTCTCAAATGCTGAGTGTGCTGTAGTTCTCCAATGCCTTTACTGTTATTTCATATTTTTAACTTTAAAATATATTTTTCATATAATTGCGACTATTCTCTCATACTACACCAAAACTCAACAAGTTGTTCCTAAGAGTTAATTACAATAAGGAATTTGAAACCACATCAAGGAACTTATCATCCACAATTACATTAAAATCCATTGATCTTTAACTTTGAATGGATTTTGTATCATTATATACTAGTCATTTTGAAAATATTAATTCACTCTTATGCAGCTCTTCTAAATGCTGATGTATTTCATTATAGAATATTTTTTTAAATTACATTGGCTAATATTACCACAAAAGTCATTGTAAAAAAAAAAGAAAAAAGTCTTTCAGTATACTTAAGCTATCCAGTTCCCAATGGCAGATACAGTTTTCCAAAATTCCAATTTTTCAATTCAAAGCATAATATGTTCTACCTAATATTTTCAGTACACCCTGTTGTAATAGGAACCTGTTTAGTAACAAATATGGCACAAAAATAAAAACTCACTAAATTTGAATATATTGCAAAACAATATTTGGATGAGATATCATCCAAAATTTGTACATTCTGTCATCATGAAAGTAATAACTTTAAAATAATATTTAAGTCGGGGCGCCTGGGTGGCTCAGTTGGTTAAACACAGGACTTTGGCTCAGGTAATGATCTCACAGTTCGTGGGTTCAAGCCCCACATAGGGCTCTGTGCTGACAGCTCAGAGCCTGCAGCCTGCTTCAGATTCTGTGTCTCCCTTTCTCTCTCCACCCCTCCCCTGCTTGCACTCTTTGTCTCTCTATCTCTCTCAAAAATAAACACTTAAAAAATTTAATAAAAAATAAATAAATAAATAAAATAATATTTAAGTCTAGAAATACCTCAAACTGAAAGAAAAATTAGGCTAAGAAAAGTTTTTAAAATTATAGTAAAAATATAGCAATTATATATGGTCTTTTTGAATTCTCTTTGAAAGGCCATTTACTTCTCCCCATATCCATTATAAACTATACTGTCATTGGTTATATTTGGACACAGTCCACTTGAATTTTGTGACACAGAAGCAGATGCTGATGGGAGAAACAAGTTGGAAAATAACACTTTACAATAAACCTATGTTCCCCAGAATCAGCTGAAGTTCCCTAAACTGAAAAAAAAATTATAATAAAAATAAAACCTACCATTAATAATGTTTGGGAGGGTGAGTAGCACAGAGACATTGACTCTGCTACCATCTGATTACACTGATCTTGGTAATTGTGGGTAAATGGACAGAAAACTTTTTGGCCAAATAGCTCTAAAAATTATTCTTTAAAATTGATTTACTACTTATATGACTCTTTATAATCAAAATCCTTACTATTTCTCAAACTGAAAAATTGGAGGTGCTTCCTAATGCAGGTTTTAGAAGAGAGAACTGCAAATTCTTTTCTTCCAACACAGCCCTTTCCAGTGGGCAGATAAAGATAAGGATATTTTCCATACCTGAGTGCCTTTGCCTCTGCTCCTTCAGAGTTGGCTGGTTTTCATCTAGACTCCTGTCTTCACTCACCAGTCAAAGGAAGACTTCTCTCTGCTGTACCTTCCTGTTCATACAGTTATTTCAACCAACAGTTAGATAATTGCCTCAGTCAGAACAGAAGCGAAAGGGTATTATAAATGTGACCTTACAAATTAAAGTTAATAAAACAACTTTATTTGCTTTTCATAAACCCCTTACTTGTAAATTAACTCTAATTTAATTGCCATGTCACTTTGGTTACTAGAAATTTAAAGCTTTAGCTTATGATAAAAATTAAGTATTATTTTCTGTTTATGTTTGAGAGAGAGACAGACAGAGCACAAGCGGGGGAGGGGCAGAGAGAGAGGAAGACACAGAATCTGAAGCAGGCTCCAGGCTCTGAGGTGTTAGCACAGAGCCCAACATGGAGCTTGAACTCACAAAACTGTAAGATCTTGACATGAGGCAAAGCCGGACGCTTAACTAACTAAGCCACCCAGGTGCCCCTAAATATTAAATATTATTTTTATCTTCATAAAAATGTTTAGGAAATCAGTTTGCAAAGTAACGTGCATTCTACATGCTATTCTGTTAGGTTGCATAGGCTTGTACGTGTCTGTGTGTGTGTGTGTGTGTGTGTGTGTGTGTGTGTGTGTAGAGACAGAGAGAGAGATGCATGAGGTCAAGATCAAGATTGAACTCCACTCTAAAAGAATGATCACTGAACCAGTACAAGTCTTTAGCTCCAAATGGTGGGATTTGAGGTGATCTTTTTTAACTTTTCTATGTTATTTAAATTATCTATAATGAATATATGCCATCTTTATGAAAAGAGAAAAAACAATTTCTATGGACACACACAGGAGGGCACACCTATCTCTCCTTTGAAAGGGAAAAATCAAGGTTGAGGAATAAAATGATCTATAAGCTGAATATTGAAAGATAAGTAATTCATATGGCTGAAATGAGGAAGAAGGAATATAATAAAATCCTTTAATTGATGCATTATAGTACCCAACAACCTTATGTGATAAGTATTTTTATCCACCCAAGATCTCCTTTCCATTATTTATATCCAGGTTCTTTTTTTTTTTTTTTTTGTAATATGCCACAACTTTTATTGCGACGTGGCCATTTTTGTGAGGGTAGGTAGTTTGATCTCAAAAACAATGTTCCATTTAAGGCTCTTTTATACAGAAATTGCCATCATGACTGATATTCAAAATATTTTTAGTGTTGCCAAACTTACATGGTAAACATAAACTCCTACACTTATTCAGTAGTGTACACTCAATGGAAAACAAAAAGGCATTAACAGCTGTTTCTTTTAAGATATGCAGGTAACAGGAATGAATACTGAGGTACTAGGATAAGTTGATGACACTGTTAACAAAACTTAATTGGCATTCCTTTTGGGGGAGGGAGAGTGAGTTAAACTCATTACAAAAAAAGTGCTTTCAATGCATAGTGTTATATCTGTGCTGCCATGTCACAAAAATAGGCTTGCCAAGGCAGGTGAGGTGTATGAATGCTCGAGCCTCACAGAACTGCAATCAAGTGCAACTATAAATAATACTGAATAAAGTTTACCATCTGACCAGTGGATAATACTTTCAAGGCATTCAATCAGCTTACCCTTTGCAGTATTCTAAGCTATTCACATTGACCATCACTTTCATTGTAGTGCTTGCTGCAAGGGAGGCATATAACCAGTTGTTTTGGCTAAAATATGACGGGAAGGCATTCCTTGGGTTCTACATAAAAGTAACAGTATTAAACAGTCTAATGGCAATCACTGATAGGCTGCTTACATGAATGGTATTTCCTTCATTCACTGTATTGGAAGGACCCAGTGGGAAGAGAAAAAAAAAACAAAAACAGAAACAAAAAACACCTAACACTATTTCAATTGATTGAGGTGGAGAAATGGAAGCTCCTTAAGATCCAGATGGCACTTGCACTTTATAAGGGTTTTCCTTCAAGTGAAACTAGTTGCCTCCCAATTTCTCTCCAAGTGTTGAACGGTCCTTTATATCATCCAAGCCATTTACTTGCCATTCATGTTTAATACCTGTAAATTTCTTTTTAAGGCATCTTTAGAGCTAGCATAAATCATCTTGCTTTTTAAAGGTGCACTCTCAGGACCCCAGAATATAAATACTAGGTCTTCTTTCTTAGACTCTTTTGTTTCGTAGTGTGGCATTGTACAAAGCATATCGGCAATCATTCAGAGGTAGCAACTTCACAAAAGATGTGTAGGGGTCCTCTACAGTATCACCAATGTCACCCACCAAGATCTGCTTTGCTTCCTCTACAATTATTTGTCTTTTGTCATTGCTTAAACAGAAGAGAACGGCTTTCTTTCTTTTTTTGATCTCCTCTTGTGTAGATTTTCTTACTCATATCATTAAAAACTTTGATGACTTCATCATTCACTGTAACTCCAGAAGCCATACTGTCCGTGGCTGTGGCTGCGGCGGCGGCTCCGGCTCCGGGTCTGTGGCACTGGTAGGAGGAGAGGGAGGGGCAGGCGGGCAGCTGCGAGTGCGGGAGCTGCAGCCCTATATCCAGGTTCTTATATTAGGTATGTTTTTGAAGAGTAAAATTATGAATTCCCTCATTAAAAGTCTTTCATTGATAAAAGTACATACTTAACATAAAAGCTAGGTGTCTTAGAAATTGGGATGCTCACAAAAAGGGCAATCTAGAAACACTAAGTATTTATGCACTAAGCACATTACTCAGGCAAAAACCTATTTACCTATTCATTAGATATTAAAACATTATCTGAAAACTTTAAGACTCCCAAAATAAAAATTTTATATATCATAATCATTTTAGCTTCTAGCTAAATTTGGGAGATTTCCCTGGACCTAGAAAAAACAAAATGCAATGAATAAAATGGACAAATTTGAAAGGTACATAAACTACCAAAACTGACTCAAGAAGAAATAGAAAATCTGAATAGACCTAAAACAAGTAAGGAAATTGAATTAGTTATCAAAACCTCCAAACAAAGAAAAGCCCAGAACCAGATGACTTCACTTGTGAATTCTACCCAACACTTAAAGCAAAATTAACACCACTCATTTTCAAACTCTTCCAAGAATACTGAATAGGAGGAAACATTTCCTAACTAATTCTATGAGGCTAGAATTACCTTGATACCAAAACCAGACAAAGATACTATAAAGAAAAGAAAATTATAGGGGTGCCTGGGTGGCTCAGTGAGTTAAGCGTCTGACTTTGGCTCAGGTCATGATCTCACAGTTTGTGGGTTCAAGCCCACATCGGGCTCTGTGCTGACAGCTCAGAGCCCAGAGCCTGCTTTGGATTCTGCATCTCCCTCTCTCTCTGCCCCTCCCCTACTTGTGCTCTGCCTCCCTCTCTCAAAAATAAACATTACCAAAAAAAGAAAGGAAAGAAAGAAAGAAAGAAAGAAAGAAAGAAAGAAAGAAAGAAAATTATAGACCATACAAATCAAAACCACAATGAGATACCACCTCGCACCTGACAGAATGGCTAAAATCAACAACTCAGCAAACAACAGATGTTGGTGAGGCTGTGGAGAAAGGGGAACCCTTTTACACTGTTGGTAGGAATGCAAACTAGTGTAGTCACTCTGGAAAACAGTATGGAGATTCCTCAAAAAGTTAAAAATATAAGTACCCTATGGCCCAGCAATTGTACTATGAGGTATTTTACCCAAAGGATATAAAAATATGGATTCAAAGGGGCATATGCACCCCAATGTTTATAGTAGCATTATCAACAATAGCCAAATTATGGAAAAAAGGACCCAAATGTCCATTGACTGATGAATGGGTAAAGAAGATGATGTGGTATATACATACTATGGAATAATACTCAGCCATCAAAAAGAATGAAATCTTGCCATTTGCAATGATGTGGATGGAACTAGAGTGTATTATGCTGCGCAAAATAAGTCAGTCAGAGAAAGACAAATATCATATGATTTCATTCAAATGTGTAACTTAAGAAATGAAACATATGAACATATGGGAAGGGGGAGAAAAGAGAGAGGGAAGCAAACCATAAGAGACTCTTAACTATAGAGAATGAACTGAGGATTGATGGAGGGAGATGGTGGGGGATGGGCTATAAATGGATGAGGGTGTTAAGGAGGGCACTTGTTATGATGAGCAATGCATGTTATATGTAAGTGGTGAATCACTAAATTCTACTCCTGAAACCAATATTACACTATATGTTAACTAATTAGAATTTAAATAAAATTTTGAAAAAAAAAATCACAGACTAATATCCATTATAAATATAGATGTAAAAATCCTCAACAAAATACCAGCAAACTGAATTCAGTAATACAATAAGAGAATTATACACCATGACCAAGTGGGATTTATCCTTGTAATGTGAGGGTGGTTTTATAAATAAAAATCAATTAATGTAATATATCATATTAACAAAATGAATGATAAAAACCACATGATCACTGCCGTTGGTACAGAAAAAGTGTTTGGCAAAACTCACTTTTCATGATAAACAAAAGTACTCAATAAACTAGGAGTAGGAGGAAACTTCCTCAATATGATAAAGAATTTATCTGAAAGACCCACAGCTAATATAATAGTCAATGGTGAACAAAGTGAAAGCTTTTCTCTTAAGATCAGGAACAAACAAAAATACCCATTTTCACCACTGTATTTAACATAGGGCTGAAGGTTCTAACTAAAACAATTAGGCAAGAAAAAGAAATAAGAAGCATCCAAATTGGAAAGGAAGAAGTAAAATTATCTTTGTTCAAAGATGACATGATATCATATGTAGAAAACCCTAAAGAACACACACACACACATTGTTAGAGCTAATAAATGATTTCAGAAAGTTGCAGGCTACAAAATCAACACATAAAAATCACTTGTATTTCTATACACTAGCAATGAACAATCCAAAATAAATTAAGAAAAAAATCTACTTATAATAGCATAAAAAGAATAAAATACATAAGAATAAACTTAACCAAGGGAGACAAAAGATTTATAGATTGAAAACATTGCTGAAACAAATTAAAGAAAGCAAGAATAAAGGAAAAGACAGCCTGTGTTCATGGATTGGAAGACTTAATATTGTTGAAATGGCAATACTCTCCAAAATAATCCTCAGATTCCATGTAATCCTACCAAAATCCCAATGGCATTTTTTGCAGAAATGGAAAAGCCAACCTTAAAATTTATATGGAATTGCAAGGGACCCCAAAGATAGCCAAAGCAATCTTGAAAAAAGATAATTTGAATCAAGTTAGACAACTCACACTTCATAATTTCAAGATTTATTTCAAAGCTACAGGAATGAAAACAATGTGTTTCCGGCATAAGCGGAGACATACATCCATAGAAAATAATTGACAGTCCAGAAATAAACCCGTACATCTGTGGTCAATTGGTCGGGGTGCCACCCATAACCATTCAATGGGGAAAGAATAGTCTTTTCAACAAATGGTGTTGGGACCACAGTATATCTATAGACAAAAAATGAAGTTGGATCCCTACCTTGTACCATAAATAAAAATTAACTCTAAATGGATCAAAGACTTAAGTTAAAACTATAAAACTCATAGGAAAAAAAAAACATAGGGGCAAATGACCTTGGATTGGCAATGCTTTCTAAAATATAACACCAGGGCTTCTGGCTGGCTGAGTTAGTAGAGCATGTGATTCTTGATCTTGGGGCTAGGAGTTCAAGCCCCATGTTGGGCATAGAGATTATTTTTTAAAAATATACTGTTAATAAAATACTTTGCAACTTGGATCTTTAAAAACTAATAATAAGAGGGGCACCTGGGTGGCCCAGTCAGTTAAGTGTCCAACTTCAGCTTAGGTCACGATCTTGTGGTCTGTGGGTTTGAGCCCCGCATCAGGCTCTGTGCTGACAGCTCTGAGCCTGCAGCCTGCTTCAGATTCTGTGTCTCCCTCTCTCTTCTCTTCTCCTGCTTGTGTTCTATCTACCAAAAATAAATAAACATTAAAAAAATTTTAACTAATAATAAGATCAAATAAAATATGACACCAAGAGCACAAGCACCAAAAGAAAAAAAAGATAAATTGGACTTCATCAAAAATTTTTAAATTTCTTATTTATTGTATAACTGAAAGTAAATAGTCATGGGGATGACTATGATACAGCATAAGGAATCTAATCAATAATATTATAATAACGTATGGTGACAGATGGTAACTACACTTATAGTGGTGAGCACAGAACTATTGAATCACTATGTTGTACACCTGAAACTAACATAACATAGGTCAACTATACTTTAATTAAAAAAAAATTGTTTTAACTTCTGTACCCCAAAGAACACAATCAACAGAGTGAACTCACAGAATAGGAGAAAATATTTATAAATCATAAATGTGATAAAAGTCTAGAATCCAGAATATATAAAGAACTCTTACAACTCAACAACAAAAAGACTAACAACTCAATTTAAAAAACAGGCAAAGAGATTGTCTCAGGCAAATAGATATGTCTCCAAAGAAGATATTCAAATATCCAAAAAGCACATGAAAAGATGCTCAATGTCATTGGTCATTAGAGGAAAGCAAACCAAAATCACAATGAGATACCACTTCAACACATTAGGATGATCATAGTAAAAAAACAAAGAAACAAACAAACAGAAAATAACAATGTGGAGAAATCAGGACCTTTGTGCACTGATGGCTGGAACGTAAAAACAATGTAGCCACTGTGGAAAACAGTTTGGTGTTTTATCAAATGTCAATTACAATAAACCCAGCAATTCCATTCCTGGGTATATAGCCAACAACACTGAAAATAAGAACTCAAGCAAATGCTTGTATGCCAATGTTCACTTCTGTACTGTTTATAATACCCAAAAGGTGGAAATAATCCAAGAGTCCATCAACAGATGAATGAATAAATAAAATGTGATATATACACACACTGCAATATCATCTAGCCCAAAAAGGAATGTAGTTTTGGTACATGCTACAATATAGATGAACCTTGAAAACATTATGCTAAGTGAAATAAGACACAAAAGGACAAACACTATATGATTCCACATGTATGTGATATGTGCACACAGTAGTCAAATTCACAGAGACATAAAATAGAATGGTGGTTACTGGGGTCTTTGGGAAAAGGGGACCCAAGAGATACTGCTTAATAGGTACAGAGTTTCTGTTGGGGATGATGATAAATTCTGGAAATGGATAGTGGTTATGATTGTGTAACATTGTGAATATACTTAATGCCACTGAATTGTATCCTTTAAATTACTAAAATGGTAAATTTTAAGTGTATCTTGCTACAATCAATAAAACTGCAAACAAGAAGAGAAAAACAAATGAAAATCAACAATAGAGAGCCAGCTTTACCCGATTTTCTTTTTGTAAAAATCTATGTGGCAATCAAAATAGACTGAAAAGTGCCTTCGGAACTTCCTGTGTTTTTGTCCTCCTTAAAGGCCTCAGAATTTCTTGCTCTTTTCTTCATACTGATACAAACCCCTATTCACACACTTTTCAAAAGCAAGTGTGTAATTTAAAACATTTATACTCCAAATGAGTTGTTTCTTTTTTTAATAAACCTTAGGGTGAAGGGACTGCCACATTACCCACTGGGTCCTTTACGTGGCAACAGTATTTCAGTGGTTGACTCTGCTTATGTCAAGTTGCACAAGGAAAATTGATCACTTGTTTTGTTTCTCCAAACTTCCTTGTAGCTGGAAGAATAAGAGAATAAATGAAATTGTCATAAACCATTCAAGTTTTCTGATTTTTTTCAATGGCATAGATATATGTCTTCTTTTTATCCCACATTAATTCCACAAATAACATGGACCTGGTTATTGAAAGGTTTTGTGGCAGGTGTTGTGTGAGATAGACATGAAGTTGTCTAAGATGCAGCTCTTGCCTTCCAGGGACTAACAATCTTGAACAGAGTTCAAACTGCAGGCCAAATCTACCAGATGCCTATTTCTGTATAGAACAGAAGCTATGGAGAATTTTTACAATTTTATATGGTTGAAAAAAATCAAAAGGAAAACAGTATCTCATGACATGTGAAAATTATGTGGAATTCAAATGTCAGTTTCCAAAAATCCAGTTAATTTGAGTACTAGTTCATTTGTATACCGACTATGCTGTTTTCATTCTACATATACCAGAGTTGAATAGCTCTGACAGAGACCACATAGCCCACACAGACTAAAATATTTACTGTCTGGCCATTTATAGAGTTTGCCAACCCCTACACCCAATCTAGAAGGTGACATGAAATGCATATGGAAATAACAGCAAATTCAGACAGGCTGGAGTAAACACCATGTGACACCCAGCAGGTTCTGAGTGCTGGGAGCCTACAAAGGATAGCAGGGTGATCAAAGAAGACATCAGGGCAGAAGCAGATTTCAAACTGGTCCTTGAAGGATAGTAAGGGTTTCCATAAGTGATGATTCAGGAAAGAAAATTCTAAACAAAGGAAGAGTATGAACAGAGAAAGGATAAGGAAAAATATAAGCTTTGGGGATAGGACACCCCAACTCTATAATCAAAAGGAATTACTAGTGGGGCATCTGGGTGGCTCAGTCAGTTAAGTGATCTCACGGTCACGATCTCACAGTTCGGTTCGTGGGGTCACACTCCCCATCAGTGGCAGGTGGGGGGATGAGGTGAGGCAGAGCCTGCTTGGGATTCTCTCTCCCTTTCTCTGCCTCTTCCCCACTCATACTGTCTCTCTCTTTCTCTCAAAATAAATACATAAACTTAAAAAAAAAAAAAAGGAATTACTGGGAATGAAAAATGCGAATAGCCTACTGGTCGCTCTCTCTTTATCACAAGCTACAAATCATTAACGATCACAAACATCAAATTTTAAATATAATTTAATTCTTATTCTATACTCTTCTCTGGAATTTAGTGTATTGCAAGAACTATTACAGCAAAGTATGCTAAAAAATTGTATAGTACAAAAAATAGGATCCACTTGGATTGGATTAGTCAATAGCCACACTATTGGTGATCTGAATAGACATGAATTTGTATGATTTTATTCTTCAGATTTATCACTCTACCCCTCAAAAAATGTCCCAAAATTTTATAACTGTTTTTTTAAATATGTGAAGTCTACAATTGCATGTCTGGTGGCTAAAGAGACAGTTAATAAAAATGTGCTAGTCCCTAGAAATCCTGTATGACTGCCAAAGTAGATGAACTGTGTCAATAATCCAAAGGTCCTGAGCCCCCTGGATTGATGGTCGCTAAGTAGTCAATTTTTTACCCCTTTGCCGAGGTGTTTGCTTCTTGGCAAGTTAAGACTCTTCTCAGAAAATCATCTCTTAGGAAAAAGCAAAGTTCCAACCTTTGGAACTTGAGATGATTAAGGTAACTGTTTTACTTGATAAACCATGGGGTTGGTTAGAGAAGGAAATGTTTAGCTCTTGCTGCTGCTTTTGTGCACAACGTGTAAAGGGCTTCATGGGCAAGATTTGCTGGGCAATATACTGCCAGCATCAGGGCTGGCAGCTCTTCACAGGGAAGCTTTGCTGGCAACATAGAAAGACATTATTTTCATCAAGCTCCCCCAGATCCTCCCAGTAATAAAGCTGCCGAGCCTATCAGGCAACCATCACAATTAAGAGCTACATTGCCTAGGTTCAAATCCCAACTCTAATCTCAGTTATTATGAATGACTGTAATATTTGAGTTCTCACCAAGTCAGTATAGTCACTCTTCTCTTCCCGTCGAAGAATCCTCGGTCTTCCCCAGGATTCATTCTATTAATGGTCCTACGGTTTTCACCATATAGTATAAACACCCAATTCTGTACACTTTCTTTTCTTATCACCATTCATCAGACCCTACTGAGGTCATTTATGGGATGTTAACACAGCAGCCTCAGAAAAGGCCTTCCCTTTTAACTTGCAAGAAGGATGAGCAGGCTAGAATTCTGTTTATGAGAGGTCTTTATCTATTATGGCATAGTCAAGCTAATGACCATCTGAATTATATTATATTTGTAGTTGAGGTCTTATAGCTGAAAGTGGGGCCAAAAATACCCTTTGATCCCTTAGATCTTCCAAGGGTCCCCAAGGATTTGTAAGCCCTTGTTGACTAAAGATAGTTCTCTGGCTCAAACTTAGATATGTGACTATTAGAATAAGAATCAATGGAGCACCTGGATGGCTCAGTCGGTTAAGCTTCCGACTTTGGCTCAGGTCATGATCTTGCAGTAAAATAGTTCGAGCACCCCAAGTCAGGCTCTGTGCTGACAGCCCAGAGCCTGGAGCCTACTTCTGATTCTGTGTCTCGTTCTCGCTCTGTCCCTCCCCACTCATGCTCTCTCTCTCTCTCTCTCTCTCTCAAAAAAAAATAAAATAAATAAAACATTTAAAAAAAACTTAAAAAAACAAGAATAAGAATCAATGACAAAGGCCACTATTAGTACTCAAAAAGTCTCATAAAAACAAAGCTAAAAGGGGAGCGGCATGGGGGATGGTGTTGTAGAAGAATTATCTGTGAAAAGTCAACTGTTTCAAAAAAGCCTCATTAAAGACTGAAGGAGTTTGAGGCACCTGGGTGGCTCAGTCAGTTGAGCTTGCGACCTCAACGCAGGTCATGATCCCATGGTTCACGAGTTTAAGCCCTGCATTGGGCTTGCTGCTGTCAGCACAGAACCTGCTTTGGGTCCTCTGTACCCCTCTCTCTCTGCCCCTTCCCTGCTTGTGCACTCTCTCTAAAAAATAAATAAATCTTTTTAAAAAATTGAGGTAGTTTGTTTTATAAAAGACCTAATATAGCATCTAATTTCAAATATCAGCTTTCAAATATCTTCACCAAAGATGACTTGCCCTTTTTTTTTTTTTTTTTTTTTTTTTTACTCATGAAGTATAAAGACCCATTAGGTTTAATGAATTAATCACTCAGAAAGCAGTCTCACTTGCTTTGGAAAGTTTCTAATACTGCACCAGTGTGAATTGGTTTGCGAGCATAATTCATTCGGGAAACATGCCTGTAATCCAAAGCACTCATATATCAAAGTGAATTTCAAGAACCATTGGCTCTGTTGTGATCATGTGACACTCAGCATCACGTACTACTCATATTGTAAGATATTGCTCATTTATCAAGTTAAAATTTATTAGAGGGGCGCCTGGGTGGTTCGGTTGGTTAAGCTTCTGACTTCAGCTCAGGTCATGATCTCACAGTTCGTGGGTTTGAGCCTCATGTTGGGCTCTGTGCTGACAGCTCAGAGCCCATGGCCTGCTTCAGATTCTGCGTCTCGCTCTCTCTCTGCCCTCCCCTGCTTGTGCTCTGTCTCTGTCTCTCTCTCAAAACTAAACATTAAAAAAAATTAAAAAATAAATGAACACTAAAAAAAAATGTTTTAAGTACAAAACAATTTATTACAAATGTCTGTTCATCTTGCAGAACAAGTTACAATCCAAGGATTTACTATAATTAATTTGTGTCGTTTGGGCTGTTATGAATTCATCAACAAAAAGAAAAAAATGCTATTTTTCCTTTTTCTATTCAAGAAATACAGCCAAGTCTTTGTGTTTGAGTTTTAGGTTCCTTTGCCCCAGGAGGAATAACAGT